>NC_081406.1:566685069-566995569 GCF_030272615.1 Cryptomeria japonica | reverse complement strand
TTCCAAGAGCATTAAAGCCTTTATTCCTTCAACAAGATAACTTGTTGAATACCCCCAAATTTGGAAGGACTCTTACAAATTTGTCCCCAAAATCTTTCAAACTATTAATGGTTAACTAACCCTTTGTGGCATGGTTAGAGACTTTTTGCCTAACTCAATCCTCATCTAACCCTAGGGTCTCATCAAGCATTTATTGCTTTGACCATGGTTATCCCTTTAACACTTGCACAAGAGTTTATCCTTTGGGTAGAAGCTTTATCCAATGGGTAATATTAACCTAACCTTAACCCTTACCTCCTAAGGTAACCATGAGGTCTTCTCAAGCATTTAATGCTTCTTACATCTCCTCTCAAGCAGTCTTATGTTGACAATTGTCACCATTTCATTGGTGAGAATTGTAAACATAGATTGATAACTTTCAATCCTGACCCTTGATAAGATCATCCAATCTTGACCATCCATTGCCCTTAATTTTCTATAAATAGAGCCCTCATTCCTCCATTTTCATATATCTCCGTCTTTGGGATCACACTTATACTCATTTTTAAAGCATTTAGTCTCTCTTTGAAATAGAAATAAATCTAATAATCATTTTAGAAGCATTTCTATCTTCTTAGTTAAATCGTATAACTAGTATATCATGTTAGGATAGTATTTCACTAATCTTGTCATCTTATCATCTAGTTTAGTTCATTTTTTAAGAATCATGCATAGATAGGATGCATTCATACTAAATTTGATCAAAAGCATCCCTCATTCTTACAATTGTCATCCCTAAGTCACTTTGCTCAGGGATCTGAGAGAAAAGGCATTGGCTTGAGGTGTCTTGTGAGATAGAGAACAATGGAACACCCCTTGGGAAGTTGAGCTATTCCACATAGCTCCATAAATTGCACCAAGACTCCCATTGGTGTGTGGGCAAGTTTTTGAATTTCTGTAAATTCCGTTTCATCGAACCGCTTTTCTCACATACCGTATGCTCAAAGACATTGGAAGGATAATGACATGGAAATGAGATGGAACTAAGGCAAGGATTTATGCAAAAGATTGGATGGGAAAGACAAAAGGATGGAAATTATGCATGGGATAATGGATAGGGTATTGGAAAAATTGGGCTTGAGCTGATGGAAATTTTGGAAAGATCAACATTGGCACACACCTTAAGGGGTGGTGAATTGATGGAGAAAAAGTGAATCTCATATTTTGAGATTTATATGGAGGAAAGGCTATGGATTTTGAAACATAAGGACCCAAAATAGATGAAGGAGGTAATGGAAGCATAGATTTTGGAGGTTTGGATGGAGGGATAGAAATTTTGGATGTCAATTTATATTTTTCTTTAGACTGTTGTGCTTCAAGGAGCTGCTTAGGAATCCAAATGGTTTTTTATTTTTCATGCTTTTGTAGTTCCTTGGAACACATTGCTTGCACAAGGGATTTAGGAACCCATATAGATTTTGACTTTTCTTTTATTTTCTCGATGGGCCTTTGTGGCCTTTTGGACATTTCTTTTTCTTTTTGGATCATATTTTTCTTTGTTTTGACATGTTGATTAGATTGGACATGTTGATCCTTGACTGTATGTGGATTGTTAGAGTTATAACTTTTATGCTTGGCATCCAAATTTCTTGGAAGGGGAAAAGAATGTGTGGATGGATAAGAATGATATGAAGGTCTTTTAGAGGGATGGAAGGTGCTCAAAGATGTGTGCCTTTTTTGACCTTGCATAGGGGATGAAGGGATATAAGGACCTAGGATGGATGGAAGGGATGATGGGCTAGGTGCATGTTCGGATTTAGGTTTGATAGGGATACCAATGTCTTGAGGAACTTAATTGAGGCCATGAACATTAATATGGTCTTTGATATGGAGGGGTTATTTCTTGTGAAGGTATAACCCTTTTCTTTTATAAATATTTTGACGCATCGAATACTCTTTTCTTTGGGAAGAAGATGCAAGTCTGTTATGAGGTGGATATGATATGCTGGGAATGATGGGATCATTAAGTGGATCAAACTATAGTAAAGTGGAGGAACCCATTGTGCATGTAGTGAGTTTGTGAACATCTTGCATCAACATGTTAGAATCATGAGGGGGATCAGGATCACAAGAGGGATTAGGATTGTGTGGTGGACATGGATTGATGATAAGCTCTTCATAAGATGAAATGGGAGGAATAAGGGGATCATCAAAAGAAACGATATCTTGGAGTATTTATGGAGGATTAGGACATGGAGATGGAGGAACAAGGGGATCTTGTGGAAGATTTGAAGGGATGATAGCTTCTTGTGGTGGACATGAATCTAAAAGGATACTTTGATCTTGACAAGGAGGAAGGTCATTAGATTCCTCTTTAAAGGGGCTCTACTCTTGACTTTCAATGGGATCATTAGAAATGACGGAAGGGATATCTTGATGTTGCTCAGGGAATGGAATGTCAATGGGATTTTGGATAGGATGGACAGTGATAGGGGGATCATTAAAGGAAATGAGATCTTGGTCAAATGTAGTGCGTAATAGAAAAGTTGTAGGGTCTTAATCTTGATCCATTTCAAGACTTATTTCTTGTGATTTGAATCATCCTCTTGACATGGGGTTGGAATTTGGATATGTGTGGGGGATTTTGGCAAAGGATCAATGCTTTGACATGAGAGAGATGGACTTTGAATGGGACTCTCTAAAAGAGAAGCATCTAGTGGCATCAAATCTTGCATTTCCAAATAGTACAAGGGATTTGTATAAAGATATAGATTAGCATGTATTTATGTTGTAGAAAGCCCTTGCGAGGATGCATTATTTGATGTATCATTTGGAGGCGATGCTGGAAATTTCTCTTGTGAAGCTTTAGGAGATGATATGGGAGGTTCTTGTGAAGCTTCAAAAGGTGTAGGGATAGATACCACTGGAGAGTCAATTTACTTATGGGGCGATGAGCCATTGCTAGAGATAGGTGTATGACTTTGATCTTTTGTAGAAAAATCACTTAGGACTTTATTTAAGAGCTTTGTAATAGATCCACCTTTCTTTAGAGACGCATTTGAATCCTTGTGAGGTTTTGACATGGTTAGGTTTGGATTTTAGAATTGTTTGAAGGTGATTTGGTTTTGGTTTGATGTTACGTTTTGATTTGGATTGGGTGTTGGTCGAATTGGTTTGACATATTTAAAAATTTTCTTGCTGGGAGTTACAAATTTTATTTTTGAATTGGTGGTTGTAGTTGTTGATATTGACTTGTTGAATGATATTGTTTTTGTTGGTACTTGACAATTGGTTGAGCAAACTGTTGACATTGTATATTTGGTTGAGCATATTGTTGAAATGGCACCATTGATTGTGTTGGTTGGATATGTTGGACCATCGGTTGTTGTTGGATGATTGGTTATTGTTGGATGATTGGTTGTTGATTCAAGATTTGATTGAACGAAATTTGATCAAATGAAGTCTAACTTGGGACTTGGTTAAAATTTGTGTTTGTTTTTTGAAATTGTTTCATCATCTCTATTTGAGAGATGAGAGTTGGTATTTATGATCGTTCAATGAGAGCTTTTACATCTATTGGCTCAATGTTTAGATTTGGACCTTGAAATTTTTGAAATAGTTTGGACGTTTGGGACCTAATCTTTTCATGGTTTTTCACTTGTTGTTCCAATATCTCTTTTTCTCGAGCTAGTTTTTTCTCCAGTTTTTCGTATTTGGAAACTTGTTTCGTCATAAAAAGTTTGATCAATATTGCCTTGTTGTTGGGTTGGATAGAATTGTGATTTCCTTGGATCAAAACTTGATTGCATTGTGTTATTCATTAGACCAATCACCGGTTGATATGTCAAACTTTGTTGCATCATAGGAGCTTAGAATCTTGTTTCAATAGACATGTCACTATGCCATGTATTTTTTGGATTTTTGATTTTAAGAATGATGTATGCAACTAATGCAACCTAAAAGGATGACAATGCAACTTATGTTTTTGGTCCTTTTGAATTTTTGAAATGACACTGAGATGCAACTAAGTGCAAACTTAAAAGATGATCATGCAATCTAGGACAAGAATGCAATATATGTTTTTTTTGTTTTTTTTCAAGATTTGGACAAACTTTGAAATGCAAACCTAAAGATGCAACCTTGGGAAGCTAAAATCGAGTCAAGACCTTAATTAACAAAAGGACAAAGGATGAAATGATAATAGGACAAATGACAATGTCTCACCTATACACTTGGATACTAATCTAGGTTTGAACAAATGATGTTCATGAAAGGACAAATGTTGGACAACCTCAAGACTTCCTAACAACAACTTAGGGTTTAGTCTAAAGTTTTGATTTTTCAAGTTTGGTAAAACCAAAGTTTGAGACTACATGCTAAAAGGATGATGATTAATGACAAGGACCTAAGGTATGAACCCAAAATGTGATATGAATATGATCTCAAGATGGGCTATGACCTAGAGATATGAAATGACTTGAACCTATTATGCAATGATATGAGCAAGGGTTATGATATGAACTAATACTATGATATGAACTTAGGGTATGAATGAAAATGTTGACAAACTTGGTATATGATATGACCTAATGATATGATATGAATGCAAGTGTATGGAAATGTTAACCTAAAAGAAGACCTAGGGTTTGGACTATGTAATAATATGGCCTAATGCAAGAAAGGCATATGCAAGGCAATGACCTAAGTGAAAACCTAGTTTTTGGTATGATAATGAAAATGGATGATAATGACCTAGGAAAATGACCTTATATCCAAGTGCAAAATGAGGATGCTTGCAATGAAATGGACTAAAATGAAGGGTAATAACTATATCTCCTAGACCTAAGTTTTAACTATGCAAAATCTAACCCTAAGTGACATGAATTTTGAGACAAGGATACCTAATATTTTGACAAGTCATGTTCATAAAATGTTCTCAAATTTTGGATGAATACTAGGAATACTTTGGGAAAAAAAATTGACCTTTGTTTGAACTTTTTTTGGACACTTGTTTGCTTTCAATAACCAAGGTTGATTATGGCTACTTTTGGAAAGTTGTTTTTGCCAATTTTTATGACGTTGATTATGTCCTTTGTTTGTGATTCACATTTAACAAGCACAAAAGACAAAATGTTTGTTTCGATTTTGCATGAAATAAAAACATTCAATCACAATCCTAAGGCTAAAAGGACAATATTTGTTGAATCCCCTAGCCCAGAATACCACATTCAACCGGATAGTTAGAATATTGGTAGCACTGGCTCCCCTCCATGTCAATCACTTCTTTGGGCATACCTAGCTTCAAATTTATTAGGTCATCACTTCCCAAGAAATTTACTCTCTCTAATCGAAGGGCACATGAGGGGTATCTTCGGCATGTACGTATCACAATGCCTGAGTCAACAAATAGAATATTTTTGGGAAACTACAACAATGGATTTTTAGTTCAGGACTCTCTTTCAAGCGTCCATGTATGCTCTCTCCCTTGGGAGGCCTCCTTCTTGTAGTACACAGGTAGTGGGGAGGTAGTGTCTACGGAATCTATATAGACCATATGTTTGACTAAAATTAATTTTTAGTTAGAATTACTTAAATTCACTTGTGTTGATATGTTGGCCTTAAACGTGACACAATTTTGTGCTTTTACCCAAAAAATTTGGTGGATGTATCACCATCTTCATCAAAGGACAAGAAGATGTGATTGTCAAACCCACCTGAGGTTTCCTTTGTTCCTAATTTTGACCATGTTTCAAATTCGTCATCTAGCTTTGAGATCGGGTCCGCTTGTCAAAATGACTCACCTTGCCCTAAACCCCATGTGGATTTCCCTCCCCATTCCCCTTCGTCGACCCATAAGTGGTGTTGGCATTTTCTCCTATAACACAAGCCCAGTGTATCCTTTGCATTAAGCTCGAAGATAAAATGGAGGAGCAATGTAAATCCTTCAATACACATATGGATATTTCTAAATGGCATTTGGCCCAGATTCATGTGACCAAGTAGAAATCCAAACATTGGATACCTTAGAGTTTAAGAAGGTACAATATATTTTGGAAGAAACCCTCTAGGAGGGTATCTAAGAACTTATGACAAATATGGTACACTTTTGAAAACTAGTGAATGATTGAGAAGGAGGTGCAATATATAAAGAGGATATTAGTTTGAAGAGGAATACACATTTAGAATAGGATGTTTCTAGGCTGAAAGAGAACCAGGGACACTCATGAAGCTCATCCAATACATAATTGATTATTGCAAATATTCTATCAAGAACATGACTACTACAATCTAAGTGTTGCAATAGGAATTGAAAAGGAGAAAGGGGAATCATTTGTGGAGGGATCCAATGCCCTTGACCCATGGTAGCCCTCTTCAAAAGGTGCACAAAAGGATCAATTACTTGGTGGATACCCCTATTCTCTCCCTCATTCCAAGGATGTGGTTGGTTCCTTTGCTTTTCAAAGGGAGGTGTCCTTTGAAGAGCATCTTGAGTTTTTGTAAAAAGAAGGACATACCATTAAGGACCTAAAGTCCTTCAATGATATTTAATTTTTTGTTGGTCTCCTACTTGTCTTTTTTGTTTTACTATTTTTGGTGGTTTTATTTTTGCTTTTTTCTTAATCTCACTCCTTGTGAGATTCAATTTTTTTTACTTGATGGTTGACATCTATTAGGAATTGCATGCATAAAATATCAATTATATGCAAATAAAGATTAAACAAAGGAATGAAAACACATAAATAATAACAGAGAGAAGACAATGTTAACGTGATTCACCTAAACTCGAGCTACGTCCACCAAATAGAGAGTCCAATATTAGTATCCAGTAAATCAAATCAAACCAATTACAACCGAAAATCCCTTGCAACTCAATAACACTGCAAATACTACAAAATTCTCTACAAAAAACCCTAACCCTTAGCCGTTTTATCAAGACTTATGTCGGTTACAAAATTAGGGTTACAATATGTCAAGCAATAGAAAAATAACACCCGACGCCTTTATAAAATAATAAAAGTCATTTGGCCCAGCGAGGCGTTGCCCCTCGACCTCGCCCTGTATTGCGACAGGGAGCGTGCCAGGGGTGCTTCCCCTGGACTTTGCAAGGGGTGTTGCCCCTTGACCCCACCTTGGGGGTGCTACCCCAAAACCCCTGTTAAATAATTTGGGGGGAAATTGTGTCGATAGAAGTGGGGAAAAATTAACCTCTAAGTTTGATTGGACTCCATATAACAACATGTAACCGGTTTGGTCCTTTCCCATTCTAATCTAATCAAAACATTTTAAAAGAATCTAAAAATACCATTTTTTTATAAGTGTAGTTTTAAAAAATATATATATTATAATATTTTGATTAGTATTTATATATTTTAATTTTTTTACTAAAAATAGGTCATCAACCCCAAAATATAAGCATTATTTTCTTAAGAAAATTACTAAAAAAATATTTAAATTTTAATTTTCATAAAAAATATTATGTATTAGAGGAGAGATTTGTCAAGATAATATATTTTTAAATTTTAAATATATGGTTAAGAAAATAAGTTGTGTCCTTCCTGAAATTAATAGTGTTTTCAATATACAAGTTTTAAGATTTACTTAAAAAATATATTTAGCAAATAAGAAAGAAAAAATGTAAACTAAAGTTTCAAGTTATAAAATATGAAAAATTAAAAGAAAAAAATTACTATATAAAAAATTATACCCCGCTTAACCTCGTTTTTAGAATTTGATCAAAAATTAAATTATAATATCATTTAAAAAAAATAAACATTCAAGTATCTTTTATAAAACGAAAAACATAAAAAATTTCAAAATATCTACATTTTATTAGTTCACCTCAGTACAAAATTCAAAACATAAATATCACTTTCTAAAGATTCAAATTAAAAAGTTAGATTAGTCTTGATCATTTTCTTTTTTAAAGTGATATGCAACTTTGACCTTTCACTCATGTGCATATCTTATTTCATTTATGCCTTGTAGATGTTTCATCTTCTTTCTTGGAGGTTATGATTATGTTGCCCAATAGAGTACACATTAGTATGGTTGGTAAAAGGCCAAACATCTCTAATTTAACTTATTAATTATAGTGGTTTGGTTCCACCATGCTCATACGATTCACTAGTGTGACTTGTATTAATCGTATGCAACTCAAAACTAAATTATGTTGTAATCATGCGAGTATGTTATCTATCTTACCCATGTGTATGTAATGCTAAGTGAATTTTTCCTAAAGGATCCAACATTGTTGTTGTGTTTGGTGCATGGTGGAAGTGGATTATTATCTATTGATTAAATATCTTGTGGGTCTATATGTAATCAATATTGACACAAATTTAGTGATAAATCTAAAGGTTCACAACTTTCTAGGTATGGCTTAGGGCTTGAGTTTTATTATTCAATTCTCTTTAATTATCCTATTATGGATACCTCAAAGAATACCTCCCTTTCCCGCGTAGAGTGTAAAGATGAGGGTGAATTTACTCACTCACAAGAATTGAACCATTCATGACAATATCTAATCATAAGTTGTGCCCATCACTTATGTTGACACTTCCTACCCTTAGGTTTTGGTGATTGTCTTAAAGATTTGTGGATTTACATATTTGAGAGTGAACAACCTCAATAAGTTTATCTTAACCTTGTTTTAGCCTTTAATTTATCAATAATCATGTTTGTATCATCATGTACATGTCATGTGTTTGAATCATCACAATCAATTTGTATTCTCCTAGGTGTTTTGAGCATGCATTTTATCTATGTCATGGTCTCAAATGCATATATTATTTAATTTGAATGCTTTTAGATTAAACCTTATATTTTTCTAACTAACATTTCGGATTACCTATATTGTCCATCATCAAGATAAAGAAAACTAAAAAGAGAGGTGAATTGAAAACTAAAGTTTGTCTATAAAAAGAGATGGGAAAAAGGAATGAAAAATTGAAAAAATAAATGAAAAAAGTAAAGTAGAAAATAAGATATTAATTCTCTTCATTTCAATTTTGGATCATCTAGTTTGATCCAAAAGATTAATGCCATAGAAATGCACACAATTTAATCCAATGATGTCCTCATGGAGAGATTGAAACTGATTTGCGAGGTGGTGAATTTTGTATTGACGGGTATGTGTAAGGATGATTAGGAGTTTGCAATATAAACTGTGCACTGTAGTTGGCAATACGTCTTTCAAAGCAATTCAACATTTCAATACATGCTCATAAGAGTAAAAGTCGTAGCTAGGCTGGAAAAGTTGATCGCACATTATGGGTACAAGAATGATTAAAAGTTATCATGGTGAATGCCCGCAGTCTGTGTAAGATACATTCATGGTGCATGGTGAAAGTAGTTGATCAATTATATTAAGGAAAGAGGAAGAGGAATGGTATTGTTTACAGCTTGATTCAATCTGGTATTATGGTTGGTTTTATAGAATTCGATGTTACAATATTTTAGTTGTGAATTTTTGGATGGTTTAAATCTTATATTAAGTTTTGATTTTTAGATTTAAAAGTGTTAAACATTCAAAATTGACTGACATTTTTTAAACTTAATATATTGCTTAATGTATATGATTTAAGACTGACATGAATCTTGACTAGATATGAATAAGAATGTTGAGCTGATATGTTTGAAGTTTCGATGGTAATGAATATGTTAAAAGGTTATACAATGTGAAGTGAAACAGTGGCATTTAGACTCGTTGCTTGGAGAATAATGAAGGTTGTGGTTAGTCGATGTTTTCTTTGTTGAATGTATAGGAATTGGTTACTGTTAAAATATTGCAAGTGAAATTGAAATGAAATATGTAATGTGAAAATTGTGGTATTGTGGGCTTGATGAATGACAGATTAGTGTCATTATAAAGCAATGAATCTCTTTGCAGTTAAACAAAATGAAAGTTTTAAGTATCTTTAAAGTGTGTCGATTACCAAAATCTTGTTGTAAGACATATGTAGAAATTGTGAAGAGAACTGTATAGTTTTTGCTTCTGGATTTGATTGTGTGAGATTTTTTTGCATCAACATTTCAGATCACACTCTGTGATCTGTCTTGAATTGTGGAAAAATTATTTGTTTTATTGTGATGAGAAGCTAATTCATACTTGAATGATTCAAACTTAATACTCATGTACCCGATTAATTGAAGGATAATTTGTTTGCAGTCCTGTGAATCATAGGTAAGCATTGTTGGGTGCCGACCTTCATGAAATGAGAATGCTCATCATGATGTCAAATGGTTGATGCATTGGTAGCGCAGAAGTTCAACATAAAATGAGTGGCGAAAGGAAGAGATTGCTTGCAGTTGAAAAGGTATGATAATGGGGAGCAATAGCTATAAGATTTTCTCTTATAAAATGTGATAGATAATAAAATCGACAATAAATGCTAGCAGCAGAGTGCAGGATTACTATCCATTTCTTTGATATGCAAGGATATTTATATAAGGCAAAGAAAATATTCACTTAGGTGATTGCATTAAGCTTGCAACCATGACCAAATCCTGGTATCTTTTATGGGAGCCAATGAGAATTATTTATGAGTTGTTGATTGTCATTATGTTTTCCTTTAATGCTTGATGTGAGGAAATTTGAGATTGGCCACCATCATACATACAGATTAATATTGTTGAAGTCTCCAACATAATATTTGCTGATACTGAGATGAGCAGAATTGCAGTGGCAGTGTGAATGAAACAATGGATTGCTTGAGTGAATATAAAATATTGTTGAATTGATAAGTAGGAGGTATTTTCCACAGCAAGTCAAACTATGATATTGCTATCAGGATTTAATTCTGTAGTTTTTGAGTTAAATTCATTGACCCATGTTTTATGAGTGGTGGTTCACAAGAACCCATCTCTCATGAGAATGAATGGTCCACTTAGCAATCGTTGCATCTAGGTGATGCTCATAGGGATGAAGCATTGGGACTTTCCGGGAGGTCACCCATCCCAGTACTACTCCAAGGTTAAACCCACTTAGCTTGCAACCCCATTTGCAAAACCTTCAACAAGTATTGTTGAATTATTAAGGCTGCTGAAAAGACCAGAGAGGAATCTAATTTTTAAGGCATAAAGGTTGTCAGAGCACAATGGAAGTGGTCAGAAGGAGCAGTGTGCAGTGTTCCTGTCACAGAAGGGGATTTGAGACAGCAAAATATCAAGCAAAAGTGCAGCACATTTTTTAGCTAATAGTGTTTTGTTTTGCAGGTGTTGATTGTAACATTTGTGTAGATTGATAATGAATGAAAGCTAGGAAATTTGCAATTACAGATTCCCAGGAATAGAGTCCCAGGTAATTAAGTGGCTTAGTTTTGGTTAGTTTTAAGAAAAGAAGACAACTGCAAAAGGATCTGACAGAAGATTTTGTTTTGGAAAGTTGATCTTTTAACGAACCTACCAGATTTGAGTTTCTATTTTCAGACAAATAGGCTAATTTGTGTAATTTTGTATAAAGCAAATTCAGTAATACATTTTAGGTGTCCCATTCCGAGGCCTTGGATACAAGCTATCCACAATTCGTGGAAGTACTGTTGCAATTGTCTCTATGTATGATTATGCATTTCTTTGAAGCAAATAGGTTGAGGATCTTTTCAGTTTTCCTCACATGCATGTCACATTTGTTAGTTCCTGCCTGCTGGAACTATAGCGGAGGCTTCTAACATTAAACAGTTATTAATCTTTTGTCCTTCAACCAATAAAATTGCGAGAAAGTTTTGCATAGTTTGATTTCCTACCATATCCTATCAAAAAGTTTCTCATTTTTTAGTGGAAATTTTGATGATCGATATTTTGGCAATCTCTAATTTGCACTGCACACGGCTCGCAGGGGCATTCAGAGTATTTCACAGTTTCCCATAGGAGAGAACGCACGATTATCAAAGGCAGGGCAAGTCCTGGGGTATTGGTTTCTGAAATGGTAGCAGAATTTGTAGTTGCGAGTTACAGATTGTCAGCAAATTTGGATGCCACGAGGCAGCAGAGCACCCAAAAACTTGGTTTGCATGGAGCAATACACGTAGCAAGTTGTTTGGATAGTTGACAAGTAAATGCCAGCAGTAATATTTACTTTCATTTTCATTGATAATAATGGGGGGCTTTGTTCAGATGGCACTCTGCGAGAAGAGGCCTCAACATCACCATCCTGCTGCTTGAGCCTATTAGAGAAAAGATTTTTAAGATTTCACATGCTGATTTTTTCAGGTGAGGCTTTGCCTTCATGAGATGCTTCTTACTGTTGATATTCGGATGATCCCTCTTCGGGAAATTCCAATTCCTCCACCCAACCGGTATGAGTCTTTGCATTCATGTGGTGAATATGCTATGGTACTTGCATTTCCATTTCCATTTATAAATTTTGCCCATGCTGGAGTACTCTTGTGAGCAGTAGAAGAATCCCCTTGTAAGCTCGAAGTCAAAAAGTTGCTTTTTTGTTTCAAATCCCGTAGTTGAATTTCACCACTTCCAACAGGGTTTGTTTTAACAGGGTCAGGCTTTGCTTCAAACAATAAATATCTGTTTGGGAACATTAACATGCAAATGAAGCTGGTTCCTGCAGACTCTGTTGGCACTGCCACTTCTTATTATGTGGGTTTCTGAAATCATAGTCTTTATTGTTCTTTTGATCATTTTTAGTGGTTTTGTTCTATTGCAATCCATGAATTTTAAATTAGATTTATCTCAATAGTTTTAACTCCATCAGAATGACTAGGAAATTAACAGAAGTTGCTTATCTTGCTATGATGGATGAAAAAACACTAGGAGAATTCTTTCTCACGAAATTCCCTTCAATCAAACCCATAACTGCTTATGCAGTATTATCTTGTACAAATACCCTCTTTGAGTTTATTTGTCTAACACATGAACAATGAATATATTTCACAAAAAAAATTTGGTGAATCAAAGTTAAGTGCAGTTTTGTTCAGTGCACATTGTATGTATGGTGAACTAGAAGAAATATAGTATTGCATGATTGATTGCTCACCAAATTTAGCTTTACCTTTTAGTGCAGATAACAGTTATAATAGAACATAAATAAATTAGAAGATATAGACACCACAAACCTTTAAAATGACTGTTTAGTTATTTATACATCATTGCTATCCTCTGGAATGTATAATGAGATATCCTTGGAATCATTCAAACTCTAGCCTTCAAAGATATCTTAGCAATCACATAAACACATATCTGATAGTTAATTTTGATCTTATATCTGATGGTTAATTCTGCCTTTACTGATTAAAAAAAAAAGATATCTCAGCAATCACTTAAACACATTTCAAAGTCAACTGGATGGATTGATAACGATGTCTATCACACAAATGATGAGCATTCTGCATAACTAAATTGGATCTGCACATTGGAATATAATACTAGGTATACTAAGAATGACATTGTTGATGTCTTGAATCTTTCTCCAGTCATCTAAAATTGCCGCCCTACTATTCTAAGGCCCGCACACTTGATCACTGAAGCACCAGCACCAGAAGCACCACCATAGCCGAACCAAAGCCGCCTCCTGGCTAGATAGTAGGGTGTGGTGGCTGGCAACACCATGGTCCATATCGCATCATGAAGCATGAAATGAAAGCAAATTGGTTCTCTTATCCATCAACATATTTCGCCTCTATTAAAGGATAGATATCCAGGGCCCTTAAAATAGTAGGGTCAAGCATATAGATAGAAAGGAATATATACAAAATTGTTACCCACATAAGCTAGTTGGTGGGGGACAAGGGTAACAATAGAAAAGCAGCGATGTGAGCAAAGGGGGACGTGCAGAGGGAAGCCGAACAGCAGAATAAGAACAAAATTGTTTCATTGATTGATTGATTTACAAATGAATTATAAAATATATAGATTACAATGATCTCCAACGTATGATAAAAATGAGAAAAGATGTGAACAAATCTGGGAACAACAGATTTGAAAGCAGAAAAATCATCCCTAGTTTTCTTAAAACAAGCAAAAGCTGAAGCTGCCCATCCATCACCGCTAAAACAAGAGTCAGTGAAATAAATCCATAAAACACGGATAAAGCAGGGTCAAAAAATAGAATAAGGCAGAAGAAAGATTGTGCCAACATAAATAAAAATCTATTCGATCTTAGAACTGCTTCACCACACCAAACAACAACCACACTTCTTTTCTGCCGAGCACAACCACACTTCCTTCCTACCATTGCTCACCACACTTCCTTCCTACCATTGCTCGGCAGGAACTTCGCTGCTTGCAGCTCTTGTTACTTTCGTTCCAGAAACGAATTAAAATGTTTCAATTGGAATATGGGATAATGTATATTCATGTTTGGATCTCAAAGAAGAATTGCTGAAGATATTTGTTTGTGCGTGTCTTTGTAATGCATTGACATGTGTGCCCTCTGAATTAATTTGTTGTCCAGAATAGGCACTGATTTAGGAATTTGTTTGTTCAAAGGTCTAGGCAACTTCGCTGCTTGCAGCTCTTGTTACTTTCGTTCCAGGAATGAATTAAAATGTTTCAATTGGAATATGGGATAATGTATATTCATGTTTGGATCTCAAAGAAGAATTGCTGAAGATATTTGTTTGTGCGTGTCTTTGTAATGCATTGACATGTGTGCCCTCTGAATTAATTTGTTGTCCAAAATAGGCACTGATTTAGGAATTTGTTTGTTCAAAGGTCTAGGCAACTAGCAGTACATAGTGGGAGTATTTGTCTTTTGTATTGTAATACTTGCAATAATATAATTAAGAGTGTTCATAATTATGGCATAGTTATAAAATTACAATAATATCTATAACTAATTCAAACCTTAACAATAACCTTAATTCTAACCTTAACATAATTTGTATGCTAGTCCAAATATTTAACTTACTTATAACTCTAAATCTAGCATTAAATATAATCCAATTTTAATTCTAATTCAGAATCTAACTCTAAGCCTAAATCTAATCTTAATAACTCTTATTCAAGTAGCATGTAGAAAATGGATTCAGAAATCCAATAATAAGATGCAAATTATTTGAGCCAATTAGATTGAAAAACAATTTCTATAATTTAAAAATGTAAAAATCATGCATCTTAACTATTTAAAAATTAAAACAAAACGTCGAAAGAAAAAATTGATCCATATAATTAGTGGAAAATCATTTGAATAACAACGAATTAATAAAAATTGGGTGCAACGGATTACAATAGTACTAGCGTAACGACAAGTACTAATAAAAGAATACCCCTAAACATGACAAAACCTAAAATGTAAGGGAGATAAATGCATGCACTCTCCGATTTGTTGGCTAAACTACTATTTAAAACTAAAACTAAATAGTGACAAAGCTTTGAATGTAGATTTAGAAAACACCAACAAATTATAATGTTATAGGAGAACAAAATCTAAAAGCCATTATAAAAAGTTATTCTTGTAATGTAACAGACTTGGCCATGTATAATGTGGCATGTTACAAATGTCTTGCATTTGTTGATTAAATGTTCCAAAGTTCAAACGAAATTGATATGGAGGCTAGCATATGGACTTCTATACAACATTTTTAATTGTATGTGACTTGTGAAGGAGTGGTGAATTGTTTAAAGGTTGAGAGGCCCATGTAATAAATGATTGTAGCCTTCATCAAATATGGCATTGAATGTGTTAAATGCTTAACACCGTAGAAAAGAGCCATCACAATGTTTTCAATTGCCAGGTTTCTTCCACAACCCACTTCATCACTACCATTTTTTTTTAAGAAACAGTTTTTATCATTATATTAAAATTTCTTAAAAGACATTATGTTTGGTCTCCATTTAGTGGCATTTATTCTCTATTTCAAGAAGGAAGAAGAACAAATACTTCTCTTTCTTACTTTATCTTTTATCTTTTATTATGTTTAAATTTACATCACTTTTATGGTTGGGTTAGTACTATTGTTAACTAGTTATTATTCAATTATTTGTCCGTCAATTAGAACCATGAGTTTTTTGTTTGGATACATGTTTTGAAAAATTTACATCTTATTACCGAATTTCACAGATTCACTATCCGAATGAGTTTTTTTAGGCAATTTATTAAGTATGATAAGATAATATTTAGTATGTTAAAATATTTTCTATCAAATTTATTTTACAGATCCACCAAACAAATATATAACAAATTATTTAGACTCTGTATCTAATTTTTTTAAAGCTTTATATAAATAAATAAACATTTATACAATAAGAAAAACATAAATCAATAATATAATTTTAGTTATCTTCATGCAATAAATTAATAATATAGTCCTAATATTTATAATAACAACATAATAATATTTGGAAATTGGGGTTCAATTCATATCCCAAAATCAAAAGAATTCAGACCCAAATGTATATGGTTTCCTTCCGAATCTCCTCGAATCTTTCTAACATTAAATTATTTATCCGGTGCTTAGGATTGAATTCTGATGCACCCGTTTTATTTATTAAATCTACTATCTCTGGAGGGGATATTGTTGGACAGAGATTAACCAATTTTGTCTCTTTTATTTGCCAGTCCAAAGTTTGAGCATGTAATTTCCTGACCTCTAGCTTATCATACAATTCCATAGGCAAAATTTTCTCTAGTTCAATCAATGCTCTACTGAAAGATTCAAGATATAAAGGAATAGATTCCTCAATTTTCTTCTTATCCTTATCATCAAATTCATCAAAGAATGTAGAAATATTGTCTAAATTACCAGCATTAATAATTTGATCAATTATTTCCGAAGCACCTGATTCCTTCTTACCGATTCTTCTCTTGGCTTCCGGTTTAGACTGTTCATTAGACTTTGGGTTACGCTTATGTACAATGGTAATCTTAGATGTCTTCCAGGGAGGCTCCTTAGCCGGCTCTTTCTTTTTCTCTTCCTTCTTCTCCCTTACCACCCTTGCAAAAACTCTTTTCTTCTTTGGAACTTCCTTGATGTTTTCATCTGATTTTGTTTCCTTAGAAGAAACTTTCATATATTGCCTAGTCACCTTCTGTTTTCTCTTTACCGGTTTGGTCGACTTAGGATTGGTAGGCTCGCCTAATGGTGCTTTTGGTTTCTTGGAAGACGCAGTTGATACCGGGACCACATTGGGAGTGGCCTAAGCTACCTTCTTTGCTTCCCTCTCTTCCTTCCTTTTCTGTTTCATTTCTTTTTTCCTTCGGGCTTCAAGGATTTTGAACTTTTGTTCTTCTTTAGCCCTACCATGCCCTTCACTTATTAGAGTCTCGACTGCAACCTTAGTCATTTTCCTTTTGATTGTTGGTGAAACCTGTTCTTGATTAATCTTATCCCTTTCTCCTAGGCTGTGCCAAATTTCTCTTCTTTTTCATCAACTGGTGCTTGCAATAGGTGTTGTGTAGGCATCCAGTGTAGCCTTGTCCACCTCATAACCCATTGGCATAATCCAAACTATTCTAGGTTGGACTGCTTCCATCATACATTCATCTTTATTTACCATAAAATATATAGAATCCTTATATTTATCTACTATAGATTTAAGAATTCTAACTCTATTTTTTATTTCCTCTTGAAAAGTTTTGAAAAATGCCCATAAATTAGCCTTTTGCTGCTTATCCCCTTGGCTATCCAAAATTTGGGCTATCTCAGGGGTTACCAGGCGATCAAAAGCCCACTGTATCTTACCAAAACCGAGAACAGTGTTCAAAAAGTAGAATTCCAAACAAATAACAAAAGACCCATATTGGAAAGTGTTTTTCTTGTCTTGTTTGATTTTCCAAAGGTTAGTCATCAGTTCCTTCAGCATTACACTACAGAGATCATAATGTGCATCCTCCTTTACCATTTAATGGGCTATAAGAACATTATTACCAGAGATAGAGTTCGGCCAGTTAGACTAGTAAACTTTGTATTTGATGATCATTACTGCAAATTTGATATCAATCTACTTAATATCATCAACCCTCGTCGAACTACCATCGAAGGTGGCACGATGAGTTTGCAGATTTCTATGTTGGAAAGCTTGGACCTAGGGCCGGGAAAACCTCCAATCTTGTGTAGGTAGGTGATTTTTTTATTACCTCCTCAGTGACCTTGTACAACTAGTCCAACTAGATAAATTCTCCATGAATACGGTTGAGAATGTAATGGACCCATTCTACCTCATTGAATTTAGGGAAGTCCATAAACTGAGTAAGACCCTTCTTTTGCGAATGGGGAAATTTTGGCTTCAGCTGGTTATCCATGATTAGATTCTCGATGAAAGCGTAGGATAACTCATAACCTCTGATCTCCTCGATATCACAATGAATATATGCCCTAATGTCTTTGGTGTGAAGAACACCATGGAAGATGCTCGAGAATGCTCCCAGCGGATCATCCAAAAGGTATTTGAAAGGGTGCTTCTTGAATTTAGGATGGGGGTGGTTCTTGATTTCCACCACCAAAGGGGTATCGACATTGGATGAAGAAGCCATGATATCAAATGCGGATACTGAAACTAGGGTTTTGGTAAACAAAAATTACCTAAAGAAACTACGAGATGATGAGATTGTTTTCGAGAGAAAATGATTGCACGAATTGCTTTGAACTCTTTAATCACTCTTTTGAATGCTCGATCACTGTGTGAATAAAATAACTTAACTTTTCCTTTTTATCGCCATTAACCCTAGAATTTTCCACTGTCATAAATGCTACCGGGAAAATTGACTGGGTCACATAATCTACATGTATGTTCTCGTAAACACCTGAAATCATCTGAGTACTTATCTGCAATCAGAATTTTGTGACTACAGATCTAATCTGGGACCTATTTGCATGATCTTCAATGATTTGCCTACCCCAAGGCTAAGTTCCTTAGTTACCGGTTGTTCCTACTTCTAGTGCAGGACCTGATGGCTCTACCAGTTTTTTTGTTGGTTGTGTGTCTGATCTCCTTACCCATCTTTTCTCATGTTGTTTTCTGATATCTTCTACCTTTTCCTTTCCTTTATCATCTACATTTCCATTAGTTACTAGTGGGTTCTTACTTTTGCAATATTTAGCAATATGTCCAATCTTGTTGCATGCATAACAGACAATATTGTTCTTCTAAATTGCTTTATTAAACCCTTGATTTCCTTGATTTCCTTTTGATCTACATTGGTTAGTCATGTGTCCAAGTCTACTACATGCATGAAATTTTACATTTCCAAGACCTGTGACTGATGAATTTTTCCCGTTTTTTCCTATTTTTGCACTGACTTGCTATATGACCATATTTATTGCAAACGAAGCATGTACCATTGAATTTGTGAGCATTAGATTGTCTAACCGGTGATTTCTGGTTCTGGTTGTTGACATGATTCTTCTTCTAACCAAATGATTGATCTTGTTGTGCAGTGTTAGAGCTTTCTCCTTCTTCATAACCAATACGTCTCTTGACATTAGCATCTCTCAAGCTCTTTAGAAGTTCATCAAGTTTTGCAGAGCTAGCTTTGAATTTGTCCTTGTACTCATTTGTAGTCACTAAGTCATCTGTCATGATTATGATCTATCTCTCAAGTTCCTATTCAATGTCCCTGGACTGGACCAACTCAAGTCTCAACATGTCGTTCTCATGTGTCAGTATGTTGCACTCATCGGATCTATCCTTCAATGCTTGAGCTAGGTTTTCTTCATTCATTTTTTTGTCTTCAATCTCCTTGCACATTCTCATGGTTAAGGCTTGCATCTCATTCTTCAAGATAGTGTTCTCCTGAGCGAGTTTCTAACATTGATCCTTCATAGCATCTGACCCTAGCCATTGTCCTAACCTAGGGACAATTATCTAGCCTTTATTTTTATCCCATCATATTTGTCATCTAGACAATGTTTGATCACCTTGTTGTCAGTGGTAAGTCTTGTTTAAATATTGGCATTATTTTATGATTTATCTGAGTGTGTGGGATTTCATGTTATTTTGATTATTGATATTAATTATAACTTGAGTGTTATAATTCATTTAATTATTAATTATTCTTTATTGTTGTTTTAATTGTATTCTTGATTTATTAAATATATTCTTGTTATTGGATATTATTTATTAAGTGATTTATTGTGCAGATTAATATTTTATTAAGGGAGTTATCTTGAATGGGAATTAGGCTTTATTGTGGAATTAATTGTTCTATTTTGGTGGAACTAGTTGTTCTATTTTTATGGATAATTATATTTTTAATTTGAATTAATTATTTAATCTTTTCTTGTTTCTCAAGTGGGAGTTAACTATTTTTAGGGGATTGTTAATTGGTGATTTAATATCTATTATTATTATTAATTGGTTTTATGGGGATTTTTATTGAGAAATTAAATTTATATTATTTATTTAATATTGTAAGTGATATTTTTATGATTTTCAAATTAAGGTTTTGCTTTTATTTTATGCATGTTTTTCTGAACCTTTATTTAGGTTTTAACTAAGTTTTATTTATAATTTTTGGAGGAGAATTTTTATGTTGGACGTTTCTTTGCATAAAATTTTGGGGAGAATAATTGTTAGTGTAATTTTGTGGAGAATTTGAAGGTGATTTTGGTATTGTGAAATTAGAGAAGGGTTTGAAGTTTTTCTGTGTAGATTGAAGATTATTTTCTAAGTTTTCTTTAAGTGTGGATAGCATTCTTAAGCTTTCTTTTTAGAATTGTTTCGCTAATTGGAAGAGGATTTGTGGTTCATTAATTCATCTGCAAATTCTCTCTCTTTCTCTCTCCTTCTTCATAGGTTTTCAAGTAGGTTCCTATTTCCTAGTTTTGAATTCAATTTTAATTTGCAATTTTGATTACAATGGATTATTAGGGGGATTTGAAAATATTGATTTAATTTAATCTACTATTTGAAACCAATTGTTAATTCATGTTTTGAAAAGATTATGTTTAACTTAAATCGAGTGTGGGGATTTAGTTTGTTAGTTGTTCAGTTTTTCTTTGTGCTTTATTGAGAACCCTATATGAAAATCTTTTTTTTTGTGTGTGTGTTTCTGAGATTCTATTAGGCCCTTTTCAAATGGGTCTTCATCATAATTCAATTTGGAGTCCTTATTTCGATTGTACACTCAGAGCTTCAATTGTGCGGCTCTAAACCCTAATTACACAACATTAGATGCTCAACTATGTAGGAATAGTGATCAACTACACAAGTTCTTTCTGGTTTTTCTTAGATTACAAATTTGACCTAGTTTTGATTTCTTGTCAGTACTAGAGGCTTAGGTGACTATATACCCTATTAATTTTGGATTTTCATGTTTGATTGGAGTTTGTTTTTATGGAGATGTTCATACACCCTTTCCTAATTTGGTCTATGGAAAGGAATAGTAATCTTGAGGTTATGATTCAGTTTTAGGACTTTACGTTGCGATTGGTCTTTGTTTGAAAGTCCTATTTGCATATTTTTCTATCTATTCTTGTATATGGATTCTTAATATCCATATTTGTATATCATAAGTTTCATGATATTTATTTTGAGCCATAGGGGTTAGTTTATCTAGGTGCATTAAGGGGGAGTGGCTCACTATGGGGTTTGAGGCCCTAAGTGGCTACCAGGGTAACTCATAGGTGAGTAGCTTAATAAGTGATAACATTAATAAAAATTTGGGTTGGGTTTACACACTAATAAGATAATTTTTAATGTTATACATGTGTGAATGTTTTCATTAATGTCAAACCTTGTAATCCAATTAGGACCGGATGAATGTGATGTTGAGCAACAATGGAAGTCAGGTATGTATGTAACATTGAGTAGTAGTGGAAGTCAGGTATGTATGTAATATTGAGCAGCAGTAGAAGATAAGTATGTATGTGATATTGAGCAGCAAGGCATGTATGGTTTACAGGAGTAATTTTTGAAAAATCCTTCACTTTGGAATCTAGTATTTTACTAGTCATGGTTGAGCTTTTCCTTTTGTATCAAGTGTTGGTATTAGTTGAGATAATTGAATTTCTATCCAAATGTTTGTATTGCAATATGATCTATTAATTCTATGCTCCAAAATTTATGGCATTCGTATCTTGAATAAGAAATTCATTATGCTTGGAATTTGTGTCTATGGGTCTGGTAGACCTTTGTTTTTCTCTGATAATTGAAGCGTGTGTTCCGGTAATTAAAAAGGAAGCATGTAAAAGATCAATGAAGGACAAATTTGTTACCCCATTTTGGTCAATGCATTATTTGTATTAAAATTTTGTGCTTGGATGACATATTATCTTGTTGTATGTGCTTATAGATGAGTATATGTCTATGAGAGAAGTACAAGAGAACAAAGAGAATGAATATGAGTAATAAAGTGTGATGTGGGATGTGTGTGTAAGAGTGAAGTGTGGAATTCTATGAGTGCAGTTATAGTGTTGCAGTAATCCCTTACCAGATCTGCTACAAGCAGTTGGATTGACAGATTGAAGACAATGCTGCAGTAATCCCTCACCAAATCTGCTGCAAGCAGTTGTGTTGACAAGTTAGAGAAAGTGTTGTGGAGATCCCTCACTAGATCCACTGTAAGTTATTGTTTTGATATCCGAGCTTATCTTGGAACTGACCTGATGAATTTAGAGATGCAATTTTCTTTAGTTCACTTGTTTCTATTGTAGCGAGCATTTCGATAATAAGTCATGTGGTATTCTAGTAGTGAGTTGTGTTGTTATTAGGTAGTGAGCCATCCATAAGTGAGTCACCCTTTTGTAAACACCATATAACTAGTTTTATTATCCTGAGAGTTAACCCTCTTCGTAGTTTTTCCCATTCAGTTTTTCCATGTATAAAAATCTCTTGTCTATCTTGTGATTATGTTTTCCATTTATTCTACATTTTTTGTTTCATGTTGATGAGATTAATTGCTAGGGTTAAAATCAATGAATTTTTTTTATTATTGTGGGAATACTGATTCACCCCCCCTCTTAGTATTATGGACCATTCAATCATTCAACAATTTGTATTAGAGCTTGGTCCCTTGTTTCCTAGCTTAATTGCTTAAGGGAGATCCTTGTTGGTTGAATCATGGTGCCAATGAGTGTGACTAGAGAATATCATTTCGATGAAGAATTGAAGACTTGAAGATCTAGAAAGTGTGGAATCAAAGAATAAGAAATTAAAAGAAAACATCAGAGAAGAAAATGAGTGTATAGTGAAACTACAAGAACAAATCTGGAAGTTCAAGTTGCGACATAAAGAAGTTAATAATCAATTAAAGTAGGTGAATGAAACCGTTAAAGATCTGATGCTAAAAATTGAGGAAAAGAACAAAGAGGAAGAGACTCTGAAAGATTCAATTAAGCTAAAGAATGAAGAATGTGAGAAGCAAGAACAAGAAGTGAAGAAGCTAAAGGAAGAAGAAAAAAATCTTAGAAAGAAACAAACTACTGGATGACTAGATTAACATGCAGAAAGCTCATGAAGACAAGACTGGACTAGGTTTTCAAATCGATGAATGTTCAAATCAAAAAGACAAAGAAAAAGGAAAGGAAGTCAAGGTAGAAGTAGCGAGGAAACCTGAAGATACAAGCACAATCTAGAATCTGAAATCTACTACAAGAAGACTATTGGTTCATCAACCAAATGCACAAAGTTGCCCATCATTTAATGGTCATTGTTTTCAATGTAATAAATATTGTCATAAGGATACAAAATGTAGAAGCATGAAGGAACAAAACACTCAATGTTTCAATTACAAGAAGTTTGGTCATAAGGAAAATTAGTGTAAGAATCATGTTATGAGTTAGAATTATTATCCGGTTGGAATAAATATGATGAATAGTAATTATCATGGCTATTGTCATCTATGCAATGGCTATGGTCATAAAGCTAATCAGTGCAAATATATAATACCTTAGTAAATTGAGTGCAAAGGAACACCAAATGTTATAAGTGTAAACAATCTAGGCATTATGCTAGTAAGTGCAGAAATGTGGTTGCTATGGAGAAGTCTATGGACAAGAATGTGGTCAAGACTTGTGAATCTAAGAAAAATAAAGTCATGGTATGGAGAAAGGAGGTAAATAATGCAAGCAAACTTGAATCCGATGAAGTTACCTCTTCCTTCAGTAACTGAGCTTGCTGCTTTGGCTTAAGGGGAGCTCTCATTGAAATCATTCGGTCCCCCTCTCTGAAGTAGTTCATGCTATGGGTTCAACATGATAGTATTGGATATGCAATTCATTAATTTAGTGAAGATGTTGATGTCATTGACAAGACACTATTTTTGGTAGGTAAACCCTAGAAATAGTTGGCAAGGTAGATATAGAACTTTGAGATCATTTTCTACATTATACGATGAAAAGAGTCTAAGGAGCAGAAAGATAGTTGAAGAAGAAGTAGAGAAAGAGTTCACATCATGGAATCTAAGATGATCATCAAGGAATCAAGCAACCGAGAATTTCAAATTTTGGAAAAGGTATGATTTGATGAATTTGATAATGAAAAGATTAGGAAAATGGAAAACAATTTGAATGATGCAAAATTACAAAAGGTTAAAGAGTTAGGACTGGATCTATGGGGCAATTTTCCCTGGTTTGATAATGAAGGTTTGATCGAGCTTGTCCTAAGTTGAGTACAAAATGATTACATCATGTTGGACAAACCCTATTAGATCACTAAAGATATAATTTTAGTAATTACTAGGCTATGAGACAAAGGAACCATTTCGATAAAGAAGATTGTGAAGAACAAGGAAGTTGAACCCTAACTGGGGTTATGTGAGATCAAAGAGTGTTGTTGATTGACACAATTTTTAATCTTGTGGTAAGGTATGTCGCGTACGGAATTTCTTGCAAAATTTACTTCAGAAATAGGGAAGGTTCTACCTCATCTATTGTATTTTTTGCACATAAGCTTGTTATGGAAGATGCACTTTATGATTTATGTGAATTACTGAAGATTCAGTTGTTAGAGAACATTAACGTGAAAAAGAATCAAGGCTACCCCTTCTAGTTTGGATCTTTGCTTATATGCTTAACAATGTACTTTTCGATATCTTTGTCGTTGAAGGAAAATGTGTTGTGGAATTCATAAGTTTCGAATGCAAAGTAGATTTATTGATATATGAAGTATTTGAAAAAGAAAGATGAAGCATGTAAAAGTTACTTTAAGACATTTCAGGAGGTTTGGTGTATTAATCTGGTATCCCTTGTTATCGGTTCTACTAAGGAGAGTCTCACCTTTGGAAAGAGGAAACTGGAGGATATTGTGTTGTCTAGCTCTCTAAAACTTGAGAAGAAGAAAGACTGAAAACATAAAAATGTTATTAATTTAGATGATATGGAATCTCCTATGGCTGAAAAGAAGTTGACTATTGTAGAGCAAGGATAAGATGATTCAGGGACAAAAACAAATGATGCATAGAACATGTTGAAAATATGCAATGATGCTCAGAGAATATTTATAGAATGCATACGTGAAATGAAGGACTATATTGATAGTACTAGCAGAGTATATAGTTATTGTCTCCAATGGTCAGCTTCTATGGAAAATTTCTAGGTAAAAGTTGAATCAATTGAATATGAATAAAACTATATTGGGAAAACATTTGATTTTTTGAGTGATAAAGATGGTAGTCAGAGGAAAAAGGTAGATTCTTTGCAAGCTAAACTATTATCACTTCAAAGACAGAAGAGAGGACATTGTGAGTATCTTCTGGAAGGTGAAAGATATTATTGAAGCTAAATTGGAACATTTTTCAGGACTTCTTAGAGATGTAGAAGAATATGAATAGAATCTATCCATTCCAGACAACTTATCTCATGCCATTGATCTGTTAGATGAAACTAGAATCATATTAGTGAGTATCAAATTGACAGTGAATTCCTGAAGGTTTTCCTTCCAGAACTCAAAGAGAAATACAAGCGGATTTTTTAGATTAGGAGCAGTTAAGAATTATTTTTGGTTAATACACATTATTGATACCCTTTCTTTTATGTTGAAGGGATCCTTTGTACTTAATGTCAAAGGGGGAGAAATGGAGAAATATGAGTGATATGAGTGATATCAGAAAGGGGGAGATATATTCATTATTGTGAAAATATATATGCGGACATGTTTTTGAGATTTTTCCTTTTAAGATGTTTTGCTATCAATGACAAAAAGGAGATTAATATACTTGTGTGAATGTTGTCATTGATGTAAAAACCCGCGATCTAGTTAGGACTAAATGTATGTGATGTTGAGAAGTAGTGGTAGTAATGTATTTGATCCAACATTTGCTTGAGCTTTTACTAGAGCTTCTTCTTGTTGAGCACAAGCTACAAACAAAAACAAAAAAATAAAATCAATTTAGAATAGCATAAATTTAATTATAAAGAATAAAGAGGAGATAGGGCGAGAAATAGATATCTAGAGAGAGATAAAAGTAAAATGCATACTTGTTGGAGCTTGGGCTGACCCTTCTCCAACTTTTGCATCTTGAGCTTCTACTTGAGCATGTGCTTGTTGAGTGCTAGCTACAAACCAAATAAAATTTACAAAAAGAGAACAATTTAGAATTTTATAAATTCGACTACAAAGACTTAAGGAGAGAGAGAGAGAGAGAGAGAGAGAGAGAGAGAGAGAGAGAGAGAGTCTTAAGGGGATATACTAAAAAGACCTAAAGAGAGTAGGAGAGTAAGAGAGAGAGATCCTAAAAATATTTAATCACCTTAGAAGACTAGAGAGAGAGAGAGAGTAATGGGGAGAGACTAAAAATACCTAAAGAGAGTAGGAGAGTAATAGAGAGAGATCCTAAAAATATTTAATAATCACCTATTGAAGACTAATAAGAGAGAGAGAGAGAGAGAGAGAGAGAGAGAGAGAGAGAGAGAGAGAGAGAGTAAAAAGACTTAATCACCAAAAAATAATAATAAGAGAGAGTTAGAGAGAGAAAGAGAGTCTTAAGGGGAGAGACTAAAAAGACCTAAAGAGAGTAGGAGAGTAAGAGAGAGAGAGAGAGATCCTAAAAATATTTAATCATCTAAGAAGACTCAAAGGAGAGAGAGAGAGAGAGTTTAAGGGGAGAGACTAAAAAGACCTAAAGAGAGTAGGAGAGTGAGAGAGAGAGAGAGAGAGAGAGAGAGAGAGAGAGTAAAAAGACTTAATCACCAAAAAATAATAATAAGAAAGAGTTACAGAGAGAAAGAGAGTCTTAAGGGGGGAGACTAAAAAGACCTAAAGAGAGTAGGAGAGTAAGAGAGAGAGAGAGAGATCCTAAAAATATTTAATCATCTAAGAAGACTCAAAGGAGAGAGAGAGATCTTAAAAATATTTAATCATCTAAGAAGACTCAAAGGAGAGAGAGAGAGAGAGTTTAAGGGGAGAGACTAAAAAGACCTAAAGAGAGTAGGAGAGTAAGAGAGAGAGAACCCAAAAGATTTAATTGCCTAAAATGTGTGTGTGTGTGTGTGTGTGTGTGTGTGTGTGTGTGTGTGTGTGTGTGTGTGTGTGAGAGAGAGAGAGAGAGAGAGAGAGAGAGAGAGAGAGAGAGAGAGAGAGAGAGAGAGAGAGTTGCAATAAAAAAAACCAAAATTATATTCTTAAAATATAAGCATGCATCCCTCTTCAAAATGGAGAAAATTACATCTATTTCTATTATATTTTATAATTTCATTAATTTAAGTGGGTTGATGAATTCTAAATTGTAAAGATGCATACCTGTATTCTTCCTATGATATCTTGCCAATCATTGTTCATGATGTCTTTGTTCTGTATCAGGTGAATACTTTCATGCAATCTTATTTACCATTGTCCTTTTATTTCACATCTCCTTCCTTTGAAAAAATGCCCCTTGAAAATTCCTCACCAACAAAATTGACTTCAAAATGTCTTCTTTATGAAAAATATGAATTATCCTTCAATTTTGATTTCTTAAAAATGAAAAAATGCATCTATCTTTAAATGAAAACGTTCATAAAAAAAAATTGGCCAACAAGGGGTTCTATTGAATGCCAGTCATTAATCTAGGCCATGTTCTATTGAACATGATCATAACAAAAAAATATTGTGTCAACCATGTTCTATAGAACATGGATTCGATTGAACCCCTTTTGATAGAACATATTTTCTATCAAACCTATTTTCTATACATCTCCCCCCAATCTCCCTAATTTTCTTGTAGTTTTTTTGCCTTCGAAGCTCTAATTGAAGGCTCATATGGAACAATCTCGACAAACTCAAATGCATGTAGTACTCTAAGGGTCAGTGCAAGAAGATGAGTCCACTTTTTGGCCAAAAAGTGGAAGTGTTTTCCCTGATTTTCAGATTTTGTCTCATTGGAGCTTAAATTTTGAAACACTTAGAGATTGAATCTTGGAAAAAGTAAGTAATATAAAAGATAGCCCTCTGAGTGTACTTTCCAAATATATAATTTATTTTAATACCCACATAATAAAAAATAACTTTTTAAATGGAGTTCTGAAAACTATGTTTTAAAAATGCCTGTTTTAGGACCATACCATGCATGTGTACGACCCACACTTTTTGACACAATTAAAATTATTTTCTCAAATCATTTTGGGAAATGGTTTGTAACACACTGAAGATTGATGAGCATATTTTTCTGTATTTTTTTTTTTAATATTTTTTTTTTAATTAATTTTTTAATGGCCGTAATTATCTTTTTAAAAATTTGACATGTACGACCCACATAATTTGATGTAAACTTAACATTTTTTTATTTTTATTTTTTTTAAATACAAAAGAATTTTGTGTAGATTGATGACATATAATTTTTTTTCCAAAATTCTTTAAAATAAAAAAGTTATTAAATTAACAAAATTAGTTAATATTTCAAATTTATGGACCCGATTTAGTATAAATTAAATGAAAAATAGTTAAAATAATCAATTTTTAAATAAATTTACATATTTAGAATCTAGACAACATAATCTGAAATGGGTTTTAATTTCGTATAAAAATTCTCTGATTAGAGGCGCGTAAACTATTTTTGAAGTTCATATTTGTGCTTTCATTCATGGAGATTTGAATTTGCAGGTCCATGTCTCAGGTGTGGCCATCCTAGGCCTATCTCGGGCCTAATCCCGAGCCAAGTGGCGGGTTGTGGAATCAACTTCCACAAAACAGGCCCCCGTTTTCAAACAAGGGCGGCTTGTGGAAAAAAAAGGAAAAATGCCATTTAGAAACGGGGGCCCGCTTTTAAACAAAACGAGCCCCCGTTTTGTTTAAAAGCGGGCCCCCATTTTAGAACAAAACAGGGGCCCATTTCTTTTTGCTTCGGACCCCCGTTACCTTTCGGCTCGGGAGCCTGAAGCACAAACGGGCCCCCGTTTATAAGAGTGCATTTTCCAATGCACAGACTTCCGCGAATTTGTGACTCATTACCTTGCACTTGCCCCTAAGTTTATAATGATTTTTTTTTAGTTTAACTAAACATAGATTTTTTACCAAACATCAACTTCTTTGTTCAACGCTTATGAAAAAAAGTAAACTAATGATTTTTTTTTTGAAAAATATCTATGTAATAGGAATTGAATTCCTCTTTTCAACAATAAATAAATAAATTAAATTTTGATATATAAACAAGTTATGAGCTACCCAATGAATCTATGTCAAAATTATAGTTAACTCGACTTAAAAACTTAGTAAAACATGAAATACTAATCAATATTTTATGAAACCAATTGCTAACATTAGGTATCAATGTTACAAACCTAAATTTGAAAGAATTGTGTTGTTATCTATTTTAGAAAAAAATTAATGCATTACTAACCGAGTATCACTCTTTAAAAATGGTGTTTATTGTTAAAAACTAGTTTTTGAGGGAGATAGAT
The DNA here is from genome assembly GCF_030272615.1 of Cryptomeria japonica. Classification (NCBI taxonomy): domain Eukaryota; kingdom Viridiplantae; phylum Streptophyta; class Pinopsida; order Cupressales; family Cupressaceae; genus Cryptomeria; species Cryptomeria japonica. Next base: position 566,965,888 of record NC_081406.1, on the reverse strand, counting down.
AAATGGATACAAATTGATTTCAAAAAAATATATTTAGAATCTACATAAAAAATAACACAAATCACTACTTTACATCATCAACATATTCCTAAAGGTTTAGTGGTACTAGGTGTCCGAATGTGGAGTTTTTTTCTTCAAAATATTTATTTCAATGTCAAGGTTGGCTAAAAATTGTAACCCACTATTGTGGGATCACTAAACCATGTCAAGGATATGCGATGACACTCTCTCCTTCATGTATCATAGTATCCTATTGAGTCAACTTTTATGTGAATTCCTCTAGAAGTCCTTTGGAAATTCTTTAGATGTTCTTTGGTAGTCTTTGGTTGTTATCTTTACTTTCTTATCTTGTTGTTTGGGGGCTGGTTTCTATCTCCAGCACAAGAGGTGGACCTTCGGGTTCTATATGGTCAGATGGTAGTGTTTACCATCTATTGGAGTTTTTTCTTTAGAGTTCTTGTTCATGAGGAGCTAGATGGACCTTACCTTGTATTCCAGTGTTTTCGGTTTCAGATGCATATTGTTCTATCTTTGTAATGCATTTGTTATGTACCTTATATAAGTGATATAAAAGAATAGGTAATTATATATTTGTACTTGTAATTGAAAGGATATATGTAATTGGATATTTCAAGTGGAAAGGAATTGTAATAGGACTATTGTAATAGATGCATTTTTATTAATGGGTAACTTGTAAGTAAATGTACTCATATGGATTATATGTATGTTCTTATTCTTGATGAATGTTATCATAGGAATCTTTCATTTGGTGCTAAATAAAATGAACTTAGCATAGATCGTTATATGATGAGTTAAGTGATTTATGTTTAGGAGTTTATTTGGTTAAGTTAAGTCAATATTTCCTATTAAAGATGTTTATGTGATTTGGAATAATGTAAAGGAATATAGTTATCTTTAGGGGAGTAATTAGGTGATGTTAATGTGTGTTAGTGAGTATTGCTTATTAGCAACATTAGTGAACTCATAGAGGATTGTTATGAGATGTGATTAAGTCTTTTGCTAAACATTGTTATGATTCATCTATTATCTAATAAATTTACTTAGATTTGGATTGAGTTAGAAATGGTTGATGTATTATGTTTCCTTTTATTTTTTTAAAAGTTCTATATGTTTCAAATGGTTCATTAGTTGTTATTACTTTGGGTTCCCTGGTGGGGCATTATAGGACCAAGCAAGAAGAATTATGCCAGTGGTTACAAGCATCTTTCCCTCCCTTTCCTTTCTTTTCTCTCAAGGAGGACACAACTATTCTGGCTCCAAAACCGTTCGTATTATTGACTCCTTCAAAAAATCATAGCCTTAGTTTTCAAGATCAACAATTTGTAATGCATCAGTAACTTCGTATTTGTTGACTTTCCATAATACGTAATGCATTTTTGAAACCAGAATAGCCTTGCCCAAACAAAAAAGGGAGAGTCTGGCTTGAAGTGTAGTACCCCTACTCGTTTGAACTCATTAGACTCATATTTTATTATTGATTATTTTCAGTGGATACATTACCATGATTTCTTATTCAGACTTATATGACATTATTTCATGCTTCATCTGATATGAGATGCTTAACTTATTTGCAGTATTTCAGTACTCGTGATTTATGGCATTTTATGAATTATTGCTATGTACTGACACTTTACTTATCTATGCAATGTGGAATTATATGTTGTGTGTCTGTGAGTGTATTGGATGTAAGGGGACGATTTTCCTTCACTCATTTCGGTGAGACAAGGAATGTCGTGATTCTCCTTCATTAGTGTGTATGTCATGTTTTTTATATTGTATATACGCATGTGTGGTTCGGTGATGCAGGGTATTGCAAGTACAAGTACCAGGTACGTACGGGGTATTGTCTCCACCTGGCTTCACAGGTCTGAGCGTGCCTTATATTTTCCAATGGAAGTGGAGGAGATAGTAGTTGACCCTATTTTGTTTTAGTTACACTCGGGTGAGTGTCGTTAGTTAGTCGTCCTATCAGTCGTTGACCTTTGTAATTTGTTGATTGACCTTTTATGAGAAATCGCTTGATGTTTGCTCAGTTTGCGTGTTTAAGTGATTTTAATTATTGCATGTTATTGATAATTGTTACGTTTATTTCATCTATATGAGTGATAATTAGTTTGATATTTGGAAGAAAAAGAGTTAAGTGATCTAGCGACTTAACATTGTTTACAAAGGATGAGTTAATATCTTGGTATAAGTAGATGTGATTTCATTAATGATTGTTGTGTTTACAAATGTATGAATTTCATATGCATGTTAGTTCGATAATTGCGACTTGATTGTTTGAATATATATATATATATATATATATATATATATATATATATATATATATATATATATATATACACGGGGGTGACTATCAATTATATGTAGCTATTTGAAATAATGCTTAAGTGATTGAATTATCATTAGATAATATCGTCTATTCAAACTGTTATGTTTTGGAATATGCATGCATATAAAGTAGAAATATATATATATATATCATATTTAATATGCTTTTTACATTAGATTTAATAAATCGAACGTGTAATATATATAATTCAATTATTATATATATGTCCTATTTTACTAGGTTTCTTTAATATAACATATAAAATAAAATAAGTCATGTATTGTTTGAGTATATATATGAAAAGTCATTAAATATAAATATTGGAAACCAAAATATATATTTACAAATATAATTTGCTAAATAAGGATTAATGTTTAAATATTTATATTAATGAAAGTCATTAATTAAATATTAAAAATATAATAATGAAATTAAAATAAAATAAATTAAACAAATTATAAATGGTAATGGCGAGTGTTAGGTTTAAAGGAAATTAAACAATAAAGAGGGTGGTCGATAGTAATAGTGACCACCCCCCTTAAATAAAGGGAGGGGTTGGTATTACCACCAACCACCCTCCTCCCTTTGCATTATATATACCCCACGTTAACTTGCAAATACGACGGAGGCACCGATTTATATGCAAACTTTGCCATTAAGGTATGTAGTGGTGGGATTAATGTAAGGTAGGAATTAATGTTAGTATTAGTTCGGAAAGTGATGTGGTTTACCAGCCCACGTAAACCCACCAACCACCCCTCTCGCTTTTCATTATACTAAACCCGCCCACTCCTCCTCACGATGGAACCTGCTCCACGATTTTTGGCTTATAACTGCAGAGGAAGATGAGTTAGAAGGCACGTGTGCCATGAAAATAGGAAATCAATCGATAGGGAGAATTCCATAGTTGACCCATGCTCTACGAACTGCAGTAACATGTTAGACGTGTAGGGTAAAGGATGGATAAACAATTAGAATTGTAGACACCTAAAAATGGTCAACACTTGCGGAGTCATACTTTAACATTTGCGCATTGCCTTATTTTAGGGTTTTCGCGTCACATTAACATTTCTCCTATGATTGGCACTTGGTCTTTATCATTTGCGAGCATCGTGTCCTTCTTCTGCATTCTTTATTTATCTCGCTCTCGAATTTGGTCTTGTCGACAATAATCTTCAGTCATGATTTTGGTCAATCTTATCTTGTCGCATCAATGTGCATGCTAATTTGTCATCATTTTGGACATCGTCAATCCTAATTAGGGTTTTGTCCTCTTATCAATCTTGTCATCATGCGATCGATTTGTCATCGATCGTTGTCATTTTCAATCTTATTATCTTGCGATCGATTTGTCATCGATCCTTGTCCTTTGATCAATTTGTCATCAATCTTGTCGTCTTGTGATTGATTTGTCATCGATCGTTGACATTTTCAATCTTGTCATTTTGCAATCTATTTTGTCATCGATCCTTGTCCTCTTGTCAATTTTGTCATTTTGTGATCAATTTGTCATCGATCGTCGTCTTTCTCAATCATGTCAATTTGAATCAATTAGTCATTGTTCCTCGTCAATTGGCACATTTATCAATCAAATCACTTATCAACATTGGTCATTTATCAAGTCAAAATCATGATCATAATCGACCCTACATCAATTATCTTTTGTCAAGACCTAATTATTGTCCTTGCATTTCTAATTCATCTTCTAAGGTTTTATGATTTATTCATTTAATCTTGTTTGCCATTTTCCCTCTAGGTTAAATTATTTATTTATTTATCCTAGGTCTTTGTGTCACAATTAAATGTTTATTTAATTGGCTAACTAATTATTCCTCTTTTTGTGAATTAATTAATAAATGACAAATTATTAATTGATTTACCTAATTGCTAATTTCCTAATTTTCATCAATTTCCAATTCCTAATTGCTAATTCCTATTTTCCTAATTTCTATTTCATCTATTTTTAAATTCTCTCCTATTTTCCTCCTAATTTCATGGGAATGACATTTCAATTTGTCATAATTTGTCATAATTGACAATCAATCAATTTTGACATAGAAATTTGTCATAATTATCAATCAATTAATCTTGCATAGAAAGTGCAAATTTGTCATAATTTGTCATAATTGACATTCTTGATTTGCAATTTCCATTCGAATCTCTTCATGCTAATTTGATCATCTCTCCAATTTGTCTATAAATTGGATGATTTTCTTCAATCCCAACTAATCACTTTGTCGAATCAATCACGCTTCGAGTATTCTTGCGCTACAATCTTGTCTACTTTCTTTCATATTATGCTTACGCACTAGTAGGTGAGATCCACAAACAAAGCTATTTGAAGAAGAAAGAAGGACAATGGAGCCACATGAAGGAGACATTCAAGTCTGCATTTGGTTTCCTTAAGTTTTCAATCTTGAATATCTTGTTTTCATATCTCTATTGGATGTAATTAGGATTGATCATTGCATTTGAGCTTTTGTGATTGAGATAGATTAATATTGATTTGCTTTGATGATTTCCTGATTTCCTAGCTACATTAATTGGTGAACCCGACGTGAACTAACCCCCTAATCCTTCTTTTGAGTGCTTTTGAGTTGATTTGCAGGTTAAAAACCCAACAAATAGGGTAATGCAAGGTTTTCTGGGAACTTCTGCGCCTGTGTCAAGCATTATGCACCTGTGTCAAGCATTCTACGCTTGTGTCAAGGACAATCTGTGCCTGTGTCAAGCATTCTGCGCCTGTGTAGGGACAGAAACAAAGGTAAAAGGCAGTGTTTTTTTACTTGCAAATTGTTTTGTTTTGCATTCTGTTTCTTCTTTTTGGTTTTTGGTACTGATTCTTTGTGCAGCACCTTGGCATTACACATGGCAAAGACAACAAATGAAACTACTAACATGTTTTATGCAGGTTCGATAGTCAAAGACTAAACATATCAAACTTCTGACTTGGGTTTTGCAGGTTGCCTTGGACTACAACTAAACTTTGTGTTTGTAATTAATATTTAGGCACCTAGTATGATTTCTAAATAGGATGGAATGAATGTATGTTTGCTTTGATTGTTGAGTTTGACATTGGAGTAGGAGAGTATGCTCTCATCCTTCTTAGGGTGATTAGAAATCCAGATCTTCGATACCATGCTCATGTTTTTTATTGTGTGTCACCTTTAGAGGGCCTGCCTTCTTAACTATTTGCTTTTGCAAGCAAGTGAAAATCATGAGAAGGGAATGACCCAAAGTGAGTACAGCTAGAATACCTTGACATTCTAACTCACTATAAACAAATACCTAATGGGCGAAAGCTTTGAAGGAAGGGTTACGTGGGAATTGCAGTTACTTGGGAAGTGATGACCCTTGAACTCTTTCTCATATCAACATCTAAGTAGGACCTCATGGTCTAAATCGTGCTTGCGTGACTACATTTGTTTGGTATCATGGTGGGCTTAATGTCTCAATCACACTTGCATGACGCTAAGTAGTAATGCTTAACAGAAATCCTTACTAAACACCTTGTATTTAGAGGCCAAAAATCCTTCTAGTTGCTTGAGAAGGACAAGTTCAGATACTTGGAAGAGATACTAAGTTTGCCATGGGTAGATTTCCATGGGGACTGATGCTTGGCTGCCCTGAGAAGTGAGTGTCGTGGAGGGGAGCCCGTGGGGTCAAGCATCTATGTATTCTCCTTGAATCCCATAACGAGTCTACCTCTCAAGTACCTAATGTCCTTGCCTACCATAAGAAATGTGCGAATGAGCGTGATTGTATTGAGTCTAAGTTGAAATATCTTGTCTTCTTTGCTTGTCAAAAGTTGAATTGCATCTCATTTCAGAAACAAGACAAATTGATTCAAAACAAGGTTAAACACAAGAACATTTCATCCAACAAAGTTCAAAACACCTTCAAACATGGTTGTCAAACATTTTTCAAAATCTTGTCTCAACATTCATGTCACTTAGATTTAGGTTCATCTTAGGTTTACATTTTGCAAAGTTATTGTCAACCACCAAGGTTAGGTTCACCTAGGTCATACTCCTTTGCATATCCATAAGGGTCATCCATTTGCATGTGTCCTCTTGCATTAGAGTAATACCATTGTCATACATTCATATTGGCATACCCTAGGTCTCTTCATTAAGTTTAGGTCATTATCATATCATATTAGGGTTATTTGCATAGTAATTGTCCCTTTGCATATAGTGTCAAAACTAGGTTTGGTCATACTTGAGTAATCCAAATCTTTGATAAACCCCAAGTCATTGTTAGAAAGTCTAGACCTTATCAAACCTTTTCTCTTTTTGTTATTATTGTCATTTGGTCAAACCTAGCTTAGTATCCAAGCATATAAGGGAGACATTGTCATTTTGTCCTTTGTCACTTGGTCCTTTTGTCCTTTGAGGTCTAGACATCATTTCAATTTTCTAAGGGTCTCTTTTTAGATTTGCATTTCAAAAGTTTGTCAAAATCTTGAAAAACAACCAAAAACATAGGTTGCATCCTTGCCATAGATTGCATTCTCATTTATTTAGTTTGCATTTAGTTGCATATCATATATTGTCCTTGAAAATTTCCAAAAATATTGCATTTGCATAAGTGACATGCCTATTGAAACAAGGTCAAAATCTAAGAAGATGGGCGAACCAACGTATCAACCCATTGACAACATATCAAATTCACAATTTCAAACTAGTCAAACAGTACAAATTGAAGGTTTATCAAATACATCATTACCACCATATGGGATGGTTCAACTTGGACCACCTCCATTATATGAACCAGTGTTTGTACCCATGAAACCAGGACATGGGAGTGTTCCACCAACTCCAAGAGGAAATGAACCTTTCGATTGGAATCAACCAAACATGCAACATGAAATTCAAACACTACATGAGGAACAAACTCTTTCACAAGGATTTGGTTCAGATCAAGGCATTCAACAAGAAACGAATCCAAATGTCCAACCAGATTCTTCATCAGATTCTGATGCTTCTGATGATGTTGACATGTTCCTTCAAGATCCAAAGTTGACAAAAAAGATGGATAAATTCTTGAACAAGGTCTTTAAGATGTTCCCACAAAAATATCTTAACATGATGAGTAATGTGACCTCCTCAAGTGAGAAAATCAATGTGCAAAAACAACAAGGCGGTGATCTGTTAAGTTTCTCTCCACATCCAAATGAAGAAAATGTGCAACAAGAAACTCAACCTACCTTGATGAGTAAACGTGCTTCAAAGGCATTGACAGTGACTATTCCACAAAAGTCACCATTTGAGACAATAAATAATCCATTATTCAATACAACACCTGTAACACAAGATCAAATGAAGACCACGCAAATATTGACAACTATCCCTCAACAAGAAATGGTTCCTTACATGCATAAAATTGGATCAAAATCTAAGATGCAAGAAAGCTTCACGACTGGAATGCCTGATATCACCAATGTCCAAAACAATTCCACGATGCAACAAAGTTCTTGTGTCCCGTTAAGCTCAATATATTTGCCAAACACTATTACAACAGATCCTTTGATAATGGTGACACAAAGAGCTACGGATAGTGGTTTGCACCAACAACAATTGTTGCAACAATTGAGTAATACACAAAAGGTACAATCAAATGTGCAAACAAGCAATCTACAACAACAACAATATCGCATTCGACAACAAATTGCAGTGCCTTCTGCCCCATTACAAGTTAATGCAAACTTGCAACCATCACAGTGGATTGGACAAACAACATAGCAAGTTAATGCAAGTGCCATACCCCATCTTAAGGAGAAACAACAAAAACCACCCAAACAAAGTTTTTTGCAAATGATGGGATTTACACCGCGACAACAATTGGCACAAAGTCAGCAAATTTCGATTCGTCAACATCAACAACAACATGTGCTTCAATATGTGCCAAGACAAACAAGCTATCATACTTCACAACCGAAATTGGCGCTTGTGCAATATCAACAACACCCTCAATTGCAATATCAACCTAGGCTACAAGAAGCACATCAACAAGGTCAATATCAAGGCATGGCACAACCACAACAACAAGAGGTGTACCAAGAACATTATATGCCAGAGACACCAAAGACGGCAATTTCAGAGCATCAACAACCGATCGAAAACACGATCTATCGACAAAGAGTACCCACCCGGATTAATGATGGACCTCCAAAATCTGATACAATTGCGCAACAACTTGAGAAGTTGCAACGACAAGTCGACGCATTAGAAACCAAAGGGACAAAGAAGTTGTATACAGATCAAGATTTATGTCCTAATCCATTTGACAAGAGTTTATACATGCCTCCCTTCCCTAAGCATTTTGAGGCACCTAATTTTGAGAAATATAAAGGGAATGGCAATCCAAAGGATCACATTCGAGCATTTTTTGCGGCATATACTGAAGTGAGTTATGAGGAAACATATTTAATGCACTTATTTGCACGAAGTCTCACAGGACAAGCCATGGATTGGTATTTGCATCTGCCATGAAATATAAAGACTTGGTCTGAATTGGCTCAAAAGTTTATATCTCACTTTGCATTCAACATTGATAGTGACGTGACCATGTCAGATTTATGCAACACCAAGCAAAAGCAAGGTGAACCATTAGTGACTTTCTTGCAACGATGGCGAAGCTTGTATAGTTGTTCTTCCCTAGTTATACCTAAAGAACAATAAGTGAATCTATTTATCCAAAATTTGGTCCCATAAATGATGTATGAACTAAAATTGAAAAGTCCCAGTACTATAGAGAAACTCATTAAGAAAGGGATGAACATTGAAACTTCTCTTGTAGCCAAGGGAATCATTAAGCTTAACAAAGACAGTGACAACACAAACAATTCAGTGGATAGAAATAGATTTTGGTACAAAAACAAGAATGTCACTAATGATGGAGTTGTTGATGCAAGAGCGGTGAATGCAAATCAACCCCCATTCACAATCAAGAAATTGAGTGTTCCTAATATGTCAACTATGGAACAAAATCAAACACCAATGAACAATGTTACTCAATAGCCACAATACCAATAACATACTCAACAATACACTCAACAATATAATCAACAACAAGGCCAGCAACAAAACTAGCAATGCAAACCTTTCCGATCGAGGGATGGGCCTCCTCAATAGTTTACACCATTGGGAGAGCCTATTGAATCAATAATGAAACAATTAATACAAACAAAATTTATAAAGTTACCAGATATCAAGGCAGAACCATTGGTAAAGCCGCATTGGTGGAATGATAATGCCTATTGTGAATACCATCGGTCAAAAGGGCATAAAACTACATCATGTTTTCAATTGAAACATATGATTCAAGACTTGTTAGAGCAAGGAGTAATTGAGGTAGATCCACCCAACATGACCTCTAACACTGATCATACCATTTTCAAAACTCCTTTGCTTGATCATGACAAGGGTAAAGCATCTTCTTCAAACTCTACCCAAACAACAAATTATGCAAATATTGGTTTCAATAATGTCATCAATTGTTTCCGAGCATCAAATGAGTATTTTTTCACCCTAAGAATAAAGGAACAAGATCCTTCTTGTGCGGTCACCACTCGTCGATCCAAAATAGTCCTGAAAGGAGCTCCTGCAGCTCCTCCCAAACCAACTCCTGCAAGTCAGTATAATCTCTTGGATCATCTAGGAAAGACACCTGCACAAATATCAATCCTTGAGTTGTTGAAAATGTCCCCCATGCATCGTGCAGTCCTAGATAAAGCTTTAATTGAGTCCACTGTCCTGACAGACATTGATGTTGACCAGTTTCAAGCCCGGATTGGACATCTAGCTGTTTCCCAAAATGTCTCATTTTTTGATAATGATATCTCACCTGATAAGCTCCCTCATAATGACTTTACACCTTGAAGTCTTTGTCCATAATTGCAAAATCTGATGAGTCTTGATAGATGGCGGAGTGGGTCTTAATATTTGTACCTTGAGAGTGGTCGTTGGCCTTGGTTATATAGAAAATGACATTGATGCTTCCAGAAGAATAACAATCAAAGCATATGATGATGCTGAGCGCCCATCTAAAGGGATAATTACATTGCCTATCAGAGTTGGTCCAGTGACAAAAAACACTTTCCTGCAGGTCCTAGACCTCGATCTCCCTTACAATATGATTCTTGGTCGTCCATGGATCCATGCAATGAAAGCAGTTCCATCCACTTATCATCAATGTTTAAAATATCCTTACAATGGAACTAAGATAACAATTCCAGGAGATCCTAATCCATTTCAATTTTGTGCTGCCTTAAAGGATTCTCCGCAACAACAAGTCCTAGTCAATAGAGAGGCCAAATCATATAGTTATGTGGATCCTAATGAATTGTTAGATGCTGTCAAAGGAAAATTGAAGATACAAGACCAAGGAAGTGGAGAGTATTCAATGGATCAAACATTCCTCATCAGGAATTTACCAATATCTCCAAAATCATATGGCAAACCACATTTGTTGCAAAAGGAACCTAAGGTAGTTATTCAATATCAGCCTCCTACTACATTTACAAGATGGGGTGAACTTGACAAAGAAACTTTAGATGATGATGTCATAGATTGGCTTTATAAGGATCCAACTAAGACCCCACCTGTCAGGTTGCCAGTGGAACGGTACGACAAAGGATTTACTGTGCTACAAAAGAAAGGATATGATGGCTGCAGTGGCTTAGTCCTGAACAAAAATGGAAGGCTAGAACCTATTATACCCAAGATGCAACCTCCAACTTTAGGGTTAGGTTTTGTACCCTTGCGAATTGGATCTTCATCTACCAAAGTGACCACATGTGGAAAAGGGCATGACTCTGATGATGAAATAACACCTGAGGATACCCGACCCAAAACTGATTCCAATGAATGGGAGTGGAGTTCTTTTTCTTCTAGCTCCTATGCCCTTGACAATATTTTCCTTGACCTTGATAATTTGCCTATGGAAGACAAACATGAAATAACTCCTCTTCCTAAAACATGTCCTAATGCTTGGATAGAGTCATTCTGGGATCCAAGCTCCGAATCAGATACAAGTAGTTCAGACAGTGATACCACAAATGTTTATATCTTTACCATCTCAGTCCTCTCTCTCCTTAATACCGCTGATGACATGCCCCTCGTCTATCCCCGGCTTATCCAATATGACCAACAAGAACCACTCACATTGGACTATTTTCAAAATGACGAAGCAATTGCAGAATTCCTTGGACTATGGGAAGGCATACCACAAGGTGATCATAAGGCGGGATTTTCTATTGATCTAGATTCCATAGCATATTTTGGGGAGTCAACTCCATCTTCCAGTCATCAAAATGAAAAAAGAAAAGAAAAAATAAAGTCAAAAGAATAGGTCTTTGAGTGAAAACCGTAAGGCACTCTCTGATCATACAAAAGTAAAAATAAAAGACGTACCTATGGGTGAAAACCTCTCTGAGGCACCCAAAGGTGGAAGAGTGGACATACCCCTATCAGGTTAGGATAAATCAACATTGCTTGTGGAAATGATCGAAGAAATCAATTTGGGTACACTTGACAACCCTAAGGTCATTCATTTCGCTGCTTCTCTATCAAAACAGGAAAAGATAGATTTTGTCAATTTATTTCTTGAGAAGAAGATCAGCTTTGCATGGTCCTATGCAGATATGCCTGGCCTCGATCCAGAATTAGTCCTTCATCACTTGCCATTAAAAGAAGACACCAAGCCTATGAAACAAAAACTCAGAAAGATGCATCCCCAGGTAGCTCTTTTGGTCAAGGTAGAACTGAAGAAATTACTAGATGTGGGCTTTATCAGACCCATTGATTATGTAGACTAGATTTCAAATTTAGTACCAGTTAGCAAAGTAACTAGGGGCATTAGAATCTGTATAGACTTTAGGGATCTCAATAAAGCATGCCCTAAAGATGATTTTCCACTGCCAAATATCGACATCATAGTTGACATGACTGCTAGATATGAGATGCTCTCATTGATGGATGGTTTCTCTGGCTATAACCAAATTCGCATTTGCTCCTGAAGACCAACATAAGACTGCATTCACATGTTCTTGGGGTACCTACTATTGGAATGTGATGCCCTTTGGTCTTAAAAATGCAGGCGCAACATATCAAAGAGCGATGATGACAATTTTCCATGATTTCATGCATACTTTGATGGAGGACTATGTTGATGACTTATTATGCAAATCTGTCACAAGAGATAGTCATCTAGCCATCCTGGGCCCAATCTTTGACCGAATGGAAACTTACAAGCTTAGACTCAATCCAAAGAAGTGTGTCTTTGGTGTCACAACTGGCAAATTACTAGGGTACATTGTTTCTCACAGAGGAATTGAAGTCGACCCTGCCAAGGTTAAAGCAATAATGGATATGCCACCTCCTTCTAATCTCCGTCAACTAAGAAGTCTGCAAGGAAAGCTACAGTCAATCCGCCACTTTATAGCTTAGTTGGCAGACAAATGTCATCCATTCCAGCATTTATTGCATAAAGGAGTCACTTTTAAATGGACTGAGCAATGCCAATCAGCATTTCAAGCTCTCAAGGACTATTTGTTGTCGCCACCTATTCTAATGCCTCCTATAGAAGGAAAACCATTTATACTGTATGTTTCTGCAACTGAAATGGCACTAGGAGTTCTCTTGGCCCAACAGGATGAGAATGACAAAGAGTGAGCTATTTATTATATCAGCCGGACACTAGTAGGCTATGAGTTGAATTATTCAACTATTGAACGGGCATGCTTAGCAGTGGTCTTTGCAACACAGAAACTCTGACACTATATGTTAAATCATCAAACATTGCTGGTTGCAAAAATTGATCCCCTAAAATACTTTCTTAGCAGAGTAGCTTTGACGGGTCTCCTAGCAAAGTGGGTTATGATCCTCAATGAATTTGATATTGAGTATATAGAGCGAAAGGCGATAAAAGGACAAGTCATAACAGATCAACTTGCAGAGGCTCCTATTTATGATGATCATCCCATGTTGACTGATTTTCTAGATGAATCAGTCTTTTCTAGATGAATCAGTCTTTGCTCTCACATCTTCTAATGAATGGAAGTTATACTTTGATGGATCCCATACCAAGTTCGGGTCCGGAGCAGGCATCTTGTTTGTCACCCCTCAAGGTGATGCTATTCCCAAGTCCTACAATATAACTTTTCATTGTACCAATAACATTGCAGAGTATGAAGCACTGGTCACAGGACTCCAAGTAGCAGTCCACTAGAATATCACACATTTGCAAGTCTATGGAGATTCTCAATTAGTCATCCAACAAGTGAATGATGACTACGAAATAAAAGATGAAAAGCTTATTCCTTATAAGCATATGGTAGATTTCTTCAAGACAAAATTCACGGCTATCCATTTCAGTCAAGTTCCAAGAATGCAAAACAAGTCGGCAGATGCGATGGCTACGATTGCTTCCATGTTAAATATGCCCCACAATATGGACAAATGTGAATTTTTGGTCAAACAGTTGCTTGTCCCTTCTTTTGACAATCCGACAGCAGATGTGATGTGCATTCTTGTTGGTCCCAACTCCCCATGGTACAAAGATGTATATCAATATTTGAAATCCCAAACCTTACCACCTAACCTTTCCACTAACCAATGCCGAGCCTTCATCCGATAGACAGCCAAATATGTCATCATTGCCGACACCCTTTACCGTCGTTCCTTTGACCATACCCTCCTTAGGTGTTTGGATTTTGACGAAGCACAAACGGATTTACATGAGGTTCACGATGGTATATGTGGGGGCCATTTCAATGGTTTGAGCTTAGCCAAAAAGTTGATTCATGCTGGGTATTATTGGCCCACTCTGGAAAAAGATGTTCACGATTTTGTTAAGAAGTGCTACAAATGCCAGATCCATGGAAACTACATTCATGCACTAGCCTCAGAGCTTCATTCTGTCATATCTCCATGGCCCTTTTCTCAATGGGGATTGGATCTTATTGGCAAGATTCACCCGACATCTGCAAATGGACACAAGTTCATCATTACAGCCACAGAGTATTTTACAAAATGGATCAAGGCTATCCCCATGACCTATATCACTGGTGTGCAAATTTCAAAATTCCTATTGAATAATATCATATGCAGATATGGGATTCCCCTTGCCATAGTCACAAATAATGGTTGTCCCTTCAAGAATAAAGATGTCAAGGAACTCTGTGAAAAGTTTCATATCCAACACCATTTCTCCAGTCCATACTATCCACAGGGTAATGGCCAAGCTGACGCATCAAATAAAACCATTATCAAGATCCTGAAAAAGGTTGTCAATGACGATGGTCGAGATTGGCATGTACAGTTAAATCTAGCACTATGGGCCTATTGCACTTCTATCCGCACACCTACTGGCGCAACACCTTATTCCTTGGTGTATGGTGCGGAAGCCATTTTACCCTTGGAAGTGGAGATTCCTTCCTTGCATGTTTCCTTGCAACATCTGATTGATGATGAGACGCACAGAGTCTCTCGGTTGCATCAACTTGAGATGTTAGATGAGAAACGTCAGACAGCCCTGACACATTTGCAAGCATATCAAAACCGTCTTCGTCGCTCTTATAATAAGAAGGTCAAAGGGCGACACTTCGAAGTGGGAGATTTGGTTTTAAAGGCAAACCCCAAGAATGCACAGTCTACTGACATCATCAAAGGTAAGTTTGAACCTAATTGGGTTGGGCCTTTCATAGTGAATGCAGCCTATGGCTCGGGGGCATATCAGCTTGCCACTCCAGAAGGTGAACCTTTTTCTGATCCTGTCAATAGCATGTACCTTCGCAAGTACTGGGCATAATTTTCTATCAGCACTTCTTCAAGTATGATCCAAAAAAAATACAAAAAAATCAAAAAAGTCAAAATACAAACAAAAAAAAAAAATGAAAAAAAAAAAAGAAAAAAGAAAAAGAGCAAAAAAGTAAAGAAAAATGATTCGCCCTCTAGTGAAAACCTGGCAAACAGGCGCTTTGGGCAAGTACCATGGTGAAAACCTGGCAATCTGGCGCCATGTGTAACGAGATCATTGCTCCGTCATCTGTCATGACCTCTAGCTATGCTTTCTCTCGGTCGGTTTATCATGTCTATCTTTGTCTTCACCCAATGTTCTGTTCCAGGCCTGTGATTGGTCAACATCATTGTCTTGCATACTCCGGTTTCTTGTACACATGTCTTTCCGATGTGCATTGGGTGCGTTCCCCTTGTCATGATCAATCACTGGAACTTTAAAAATTGAAAAATGTCCTGAAATAATTAAAAAAAAATTGAAAATTACCCTGAAATAATTCAAAAAAATTGAAAAATGTCCTGAAATAATTCAAAAAAATTGAAAAATGTCCTGAAATAATTCAAAAAAATTGAAAAATGTCTTGAAATAATTCAAAAAAAAATTGAAAAAATGTCCTGAAATAATTCAAAAAAACTGAAAAATGTCCTGAAATAATTCAAAAACAAAATTGAAAAATGTCCTGAAAAAATCCCTAAAAATCAAATAATGTCCTGAAAAAACTCCCTAAATAATCAAATAAAGTCTTGAAAAAATGAACAAATTTTTTTTTTCAAAACATTCAAATCCAAAAACAATTTCTATTTTGTGAATAGACAGATCACTGAGCATACCTCCAATGACACACAATCATACATCATGCTTTAATGAAATCACGCCTTAATAGATTAAACTTTTTCAATCAAACCAGACATTCAAACTGATCACAATTGTCCTATCAATCAGCATCAATATCATTCGTCCTTGGCACATTATCATGAGTCTTATACAGGGTGTGGTATACTCGAAACCAGACTGTGTCTTGTCTTAGACGGGGTACCGCATTCCCTGAAACCAGACAGCATGATTGTCCTATCAACACTTTCAACTTTTGACAATGAAGATCAAGATGTTTGTTTGACTTGTTGGAATTAGCAAGTCTTATCATTTATTGATTTATCTTCGATCATGTTCCTATGTTGCTCGATGATGTCACTGAGTGCTTTAGAGTGACCGAGATGGTTCATGGTCCCTTTCTTTTATTTGTTGTGATTGCTGTTTGTTTGCAATGTGTCTATCTTTTGCAAAAAGGGTTGCATTTTAGCTCTGGCCTTCAATGCCATGATGCTACGCATCCATTTTTCTACATTAAAATAAAGGTTCTCACCTACAATGTGCATTACTGAAAGCAAGTTTTTCTTCATCTCTAACTGTCCTCTGTTTCATTTCTTCTTACTAACATTTCTTCCGTCAGTTCGGATAGTCAGTTTGGTCTAGTGCTCCGATTTCCCCAAACACATCTGCTACATCCTGCATTCATTGGTTAATACATTGGCATTATATCAAACATCACATCAAGCATTTTATCCATTTCATATTATAAATGCATCAAAAAATATATTCATACATATTCCACAATAAACAATGCATAAGTCATCCATACATGGTAAATAACTATAAGTCATAACGCATTGCATCCCATCATATCGATGCATATCATATCATATATCAAAAGAATATTGGAGTACAAAATTGGACTGTTTGTCCTAAGTATGGCCCGCAGGCTGACTACATAATGTCAAACTACATCTGTCTCTGTCCTAAGGAGCACGTGCCTTTGTCACTGGGTGCTCCCTCTGTCCTCCACATCCCTGCCATGTCTCAAGGATGATGTCCCTCCTGGTCCTGGCTATGGTGGTCTCATAGGTCCACTCACCCCCATGCTGCTCAATGACCTCCAAGAGTGTGCCCTACTCTCTGTCCTCGATTGTGCCCGCTATGAAGCTGCTCTCTGCTCTGGTGGGACTACACTCTCATATAGTGTCCTCCAATGGCGTATCTCCTCTCTGGTCTCTACTAGCATCTGTGCCATCTCACGTGCACTGACATCCCGAATCGACCCAATATACTCAGTGACTCTCTGTTCTTCTCGCTGTGCCTGAGCTATCACTGTATCTCGAGCTGCTGTAAGTTTGGCTATCTCCACTCTGAACTGATCCTACTCTATCCTCAAGATGGCATTCTGTCTCTCTAATGTCGCCATGTGATCATGCTGACTCGCTATGGTAGCCCTGCACATCTCCATCTCCTCTATCCTCGCTGTCTCTGACTCTATGGGTATAGCCTGCAATGACTCCTGCTCGCTTGAATCTGGCTCATAATCATCATCCCCATCCTCATCTCCATCCTCATCATCCCCCTCATCCTCATCCCTACCCTCATCCTCATCATCTCCCTCCTCCTCTCCTGTGAGTGGGAAGTCCTCTTGTCTCCTCGATACCGGAATATCAGGATCTGTCAATGGCACTGGCCGTCGTCGTGCAAACCATCTCTCATACTCCTCTGTCATCCTGGCGTCCTCCACATCTGATCTCCAATCCCACTGTCTTTGTTGTAGCTATGTGAAGTCAGCATATGCTATGTGTGGCCGGATCATACTCTCCCACTAACTCATCTCTCTGTGAGATCAGGCAAAGTGTGCAGTCCTTCTAGGTACATCCTGCCTCTCTCCAAACTGTCATCTGACTCTCTCTGGCAGGTACATCTCAATCACTCTCTGGCGATTCACTGGTCGCCCAATCAGGTACCTCTCCTATCTACAATACGATAGCTCATCACTATCATCTGACCATCCATGGCAATCATGATATGGCCTCCATATGAACTCTCTCAGTCTGTCTAGCTCATGTCGCCAATACAATATGTATCCAAAAGGACCCTGTCTCAGTGCTCCCCCATAGCAATACACATATGGTCGATGTGGTAATACCTATCTCTCTACAATCGGTCAACATATGGCTATGTGCTCAAATGCCCATACTTGTAATAGTGTGACTCCATAGCTCAAAGTCTGAACTCCCTGATATGCTATTTGATGCAACTGAAAATTTAGCATAGCCAGTACACATGGTCCCCATGCGTACACTGTCCCCTCTATCGCTATCTGCTCTAGCACTCTTCCTCATCCAATCAGGAATCCATGTCCTCATCTGTCCCCTGCTAGTAGGCATGCTATCACCACTGCTATCACCACATATCATCGATCATACTCTGATGCCATGGTCTCCCAGCCGATCTCCCTCTCTACAATATCCAGATCATCTGCGTCGCACTCAAATAATCTCCACAAAGCGTCTCTCCCTATCACTGGGTCATACTCTACCATCTCCCCATGAATCAGAATGCGGAGGATACGCCATACATCCTCCAGTGTCACAGTCGCCTCTCCAGTCGCCAAATGGAATGAGGAGGTCTCTAAATGCCATCGCTCTGCCAATGCGGTAAGCAGTCCTGTGTTTGCCCTAATCTCGGGCATGAATGTGATATAGTATATTCCAAGTCTTGCTAATGTATCTCTGATTGTGCTCCTGAGTCTATGTCGTAACATGAAGCAGTCTGGTCGGTTCTCCCGCGTGATCAATGGATACTGTCGACTCTGTATCACAATTGGGGCACATTTTGTCAGTTTTAGGGTTTACTCCTACAGGCTGCACTTCCTTGTTTCATGTCCTAATCAGGGTGTTTTTACTCTATTTTGACCTATCCTATCCTTATCCCCCCTTTTTCGGATCATTCGCCTGCTATTTTTGACTAAAATTGAGTTCCCAGTGAACAATTGCGCCCGTGTGCTCACTCCTGCACCTATGTAACACAACCTACGCCTGTGTCCCCTACACAAGCATAGAAGACTCTACACAAGCATAGGATTCACCCTACACAAGCGCAAGATTCACCCTACACAAGCGCAGAAGTCACTTTCTGCATTTTTTGTGGGCCCCGCAATGTCCCGCAAGCCAGTCAAATTCATAAAATTGAAAATATGGGTTTTTGAGATGCATACCGCTGCTCCCACGTCATCCGGTCGTCTGTAGGTGTGTACACGTTCCCCAAGGTGATCTGCCATTGGAATGTTTGCCATCTCTTTGCAAGTGTCCTTTTCCAGAGCAACAAAGTCTCCTCCTTGGCTAGTGCAAATGAGCAATTTTCACTCTCTTTGTCTCATTTATAGATCTTTGTCAGTGCATAGATGGATGTGCACTCTCTCCATCTCATGCTGGTCGCGGTCTTTTGCACCTTCAATTGCTTATCATTCATGTATCCGATCTCCGATTGTCAGTCCATCCGATCTTATCATATTCTATCATTTTCATCGATCAATTGGCCTCTTTTCTGGATGTTTCCGGCCAATTCCTTGAGGGGGCATGCATGTGTCATTGTCAGTGTCTGGGGCATTTTTAGTATTGTTCTTTGAAACAACGCTTAAAATCACATTGTCTTAAAGAGGGGCAAAATGTAGACACCTAAAAATGATCAACGCTTGCGGAGTCATACTTTAACATTTGCGCATTGCCTTATTTTAGGGTTTTTGCATCGCATTAACATTTCTCCTATGATTCGCACTTGGTCTTTATCATTTGCGAGCATCGAGTCCTTCTTCTGCATTCTTCATTTATCTCGCTCTCGAATTTGGTCTTGTCGACAATAATCTTCAGTCATGATTTTGGTCAATCTTATCTTGTCGCATCAATGTGCGTGCTAATTTGTCATCATTTTGGACATCGTCAATCCTAATTAGGGTTTTGTCCTCTTATCAATCTTGTCATCATGCGATCGATTTGTCATCAATCGTTGTCGTTTTCAATCTTATTATCTTGCAATCGATTTGTCATCAATCCTTGTCCTTTGATCAATTTGTCATCAATCTTGTTGTCTTGTGATCGATTTGTCATCAATCGTTGACATTTTCAATCTTGTCATTTTGCAATCTATTTTGTCATCGATCCTTGTCCTCTTGTCAATTTTGTCATTTTGCGATCGATTTGTCATCAATCGTCGTCTTTCTCAATCATGTCAATTTGAATCAATTAGTCATTGTTCCTCATCAATTGGCGCATTTATCAATCAAATCACTTATCAACATTGGTCATTTATCAAGTCAAAATCATGATCATAATCGACCCTACATCAATTATCTTTTGTCAAGACCTAATTGTTGTCCTTGCATTTCTAATTCATCTTCTAAGGTTTTATGATTTATTCATTTAATCTTGTTTGTCATTTTCCCTCTAGGTTAAACAATTTATTTATTTATCCTAGGTCTTCGTGTCACAATTAAATGTTTATTTAATTGGCTAACTAATTATTCCTCTTTTTGTGAATTAATTAATAAATGACAAATTATTAATTGATTTACCTAATTTCTCCTAATTCCTAATTTCCTAATTTCCTAATTTTCATCAATTTCTAATTCCTAATTTCTAATTCCTATTTTCCTAATTTCTATTTCATCTATTTTTAAATTCTCTCCTATTTTCCTCCTAATTTCATGGGAATGACATTTCAATTTGTCATAATTTGTCATAATTGACAATCAATCAATTTTGACATAGAAATTTGTCATAATTATCAATCAATTAATCTTGCATAGAAAGTGCAAATTTGTCATAATTTGTCATAATTGACATTCTTGATTTGCAATTTCCATTCGAATCTCTTCATGCTAATTTGATCATCTCTCCAATTTGTCTATAAATTGGATGATTTTCTTCAATCCCAACTAATCACTTTGTCGAATCAATCACGCTTCGAGTATTCTTGCGCTACAATCTTGTCTACTTGCTTTCATATTATGCTTATGCACTAATAGGTGAGATCCACAAACAAAGCTATTTGAAGAAGAAAGAAGGACAATGGAGCCACATGAAGGAGACATTCAAGTCAGCATTTGGTTTGCTTAAGTTTTCAATCTTGAATATCTTGTTTTCATATCTCTATTGGATGTAATTAGGATTGATCATTGCATTTGAGCTTTTGTGATTGAGCTAGATTAATATTGATTTGCTTTGATGATTTCCCGATTTCCTAGCTACAAGAATAATTAAAGAGTTGAGATAAAGTCAAGTTGAAACTCAACGTATTTCATTGAAGACTCCTCATCAATCACCATCATCGAGCCTATGAGTGGGGAGAAGTCATAGGGAATTTTAGGATAAATAGAGGTGGGAGGAAGGAAGAAGGAGAGATTCATTCTCTTCGAAGGAAGGACGGTGGACTCAAGAGGAGAATAGAGGGAAGAGTAGAATAGAGGAAAGAATTAGAATAGAGGAAAGAATAGAATAGAGGAGAAAAATAGAATAGGATAGAGAGATAGAGAGGATACTTTTGAAGTATCAAAGAGAGTTAGATTTGAGATAGAGTTGGGAGTATATTGGAGATAGTTCACAAGCAAGGCGCATTACTATTTGGCGGAAGAGCGTCAAGGTCTTGCAAACCGGTCAAGCTTACAAGAGGCCAGAAATTTATTTAGTGTTGGCTTATTATTATTTATGGAACTTTTTGTTATAAGTTATGATTATGATCTTGCTTATATTATGGTTATGGAAAAGTATCATTAGTTGTTTGCGATAGTTAAATGAAAAATCATAGGGTTTTAGATGTAATTAAGTTATTAGCTATAGTAGTGGAATTTTGTTTAAATGATTAGAATATTGCAATTTAAGAACATATCGCACACTTTTATTATATGAAAAAAATTTATGCTTGCATTCAGAACCTGGGTATTAAGACTCATTAAGTCACTTCTCTAGGAGAGTTTGGGGTGTAATGGCTTACTGTTGAAACATTAGGTTTATGACTTATTAAATAGTGTATTAATATAGTTGTAATTCTTATTTTCTAGAAGTCTTTATTTGCAAGTTGTTTATGCATTTGACTGTTTTAAGGAAAGATTGCTTGTGTTAGGATCATGTGTAAATGGTGTTTTTTGTCAAGTTTAAATTCCAATTCTTGTTGCATTATCATTGTGTCCTATGTTATTATGTTTGCTTGGTCAGGTGTCGATGTATAACTTTATGGGTGTGAGCCATTGTGTGTTTTGTCTAAATGGTCAACCTTTGGTTAGTAAATCGTGTATCCTTCACCTATGGTTTGTCAGGATTAGGTATGGTTGTCTGTTTCGTCATAGAGTTCTCGTAGAGAGTGTAATGCCCATACCCTAGTCGGACTTTTAAAACCCGTTTAACCTTGATTGACTTCCTATGTGGCATTCTTGAATGGTAGATTAACCGATATGCAATGTGTAGTTTAGATAATATAAATAAATTGTGCATACTTATTATTGTGCTTTTGCATCGATTTTCGTGTAAATGTAGTTGTTTCCTAACCCTTGAGATAAATCTTGAGCTAACGCCTTCATTGAATATGTAATTGTATATGCATGCTTGTATGAATTCATGAGTGCAGGAGATTGCAGTTTCAACACCGCTTAGGGCAAGGTTCATCTCCTTTGGGATTTGCAAGGTTGAGTATGCTCCTTCATCTTTTGAATTCGGATTTAGTGGTCATTTAACTCTCGTCTTGCCTTAGCCATGGTTAGGTGAGCATCGTGCGGGGATTCGTGGAGCTTGTTTTTCATTGGGATGCGTGTCGAAAGATTTGGAGGACTACCTTGATTTGCGTGCCTTGCGCGAGGTAAGTGAGGTTTGTTATCCTAAGTATTAAATTCAAAATTAATGAGTAGGCGTACACAATAGTGATATAGGAATTTAAATAGGTAGCTTCTTTATACGATTAATCAGTAATTAAAGAGATTTGCTTTAAATTATTAATGTAGCAAGTTTAAGGTATTTAACTGAGGTTAGTGTGCTCATTTACGCATTTGTAACTTTTATGCATTTGTAGTCGAGAAATTAGAATAAATTAAACTCTTGCATTAGATTAGTCATTTATTTAAAAATGTCGCTTTATTATGTTGTAGCGAGTTAATTTAATAGCTAATTTTAAAATAATGAATTTAATGAGATTATGCGTTTTTGGAAAGGAAAAATTTAAAGACATTTGGGAGATAGCAATAAATTACGCATTTTCGCATTTGGAGGGAAAAGGGAAAATTATTATTATTTAAAAGAAATTATTTCTTCTTACTTGTATAGTTGATAAAATATAAAAGTTTGATTTTCAGTAAATTAAATTAGAGTTGAATATGAAATAGAAGCTTTTAAATTTTAAAAGAAAAATGAACAAGGAGGGAATGAATGATTCCCATTTGGATTTTCATTTATTGTATTTTAGAAATAAAACCCTAAATTCGAAATGGAAATTAGGGCAAAATTAGGGCTTTTTCTTTTTAGCCTAGTTTTGGAGACATTTTGGGGATTCTTGGCTTTTTGGTCATTTTTGGGTGGAAAAAAAAACATGGTGTGGGGGGGAAAAGAATGGAGTTCTCCTTGCTTGCTTGGAGTGGCTGAAGCTCCTCATCAAGATTCAGGCCCGGAAATTTCATTATGAGGTAGGATTCTATCTACCCATTTGTTTATTGTTTGATCTCCATGAAATGTTGAGAAAAGAAGAGAAAGAAATGTTTTGTTCTTAAAGAAAACCATGAAGCTTCTTGAAGATTAGGCTTAGATTCAGTTTTGGGAGTTTGTTGTTCTTGGATTCAAGCTTGGGCATGGTTACTTGGACATCTAGAAGGGAGAAAAGCTTTCCCAATCCTTGCTTATACATGCTGGAAATATATATTAAAAAGAAAATATAGGAAAAACAAGCAAGGGCTGTGACTGTGTGTATTTTTTTTTAGTATTCATTCAATAGAAAACGTTTTGGTGCCCAGCTGTGAATTTTCTTTTTCAAAAAATATATTAAGAAGAAAAAACACACAAAAAAAGAAATATTAAAAAAAAAGGGGGCAAAAGAAAATGAGAAAATTTTTATTTATTTAATTATTTGCTGGGGCTTGGCGGGCGGAGGAGCCGAAGCTCGGCACCCACCGCCGCCGCCCCTCCCCTCACCTCTCTCCTCGCCCATCTTCCGTGGCTCGCAGGGCTTTTTCCCTACGACCACGGTGGGCCGCAGGGAACCCCTGCGTCCACCGTGGGCCGCAGGGTAAACCCTGCGTCCCCACGGTGTCCGCAGGGAACCCTGCGTCCACCGTGACACGCAGGGAAGCCCTGCGGGTACCCTAGGGCAACGTCCCTTCCAGTTTAAAAAAAAATTAAGTTTTTTTTTTTTTATATATTATTTTATTTTAAAGTTTTAAAATTGTTTTTTTAAATTTGTTTTGTTGAATGGAATTATTAAATTAGTTTTGTTGGTAAGTTTTTTTAAAAAAAAAAAGAACGGTTTTAGTTTGTCTCATCTCATTTACAATCAAGAAAAAAAAAAATGCTTATTAATATCAAGGAGTTATAAGCAGTATGTTATATTAAAAATTGAATGTGCATTGTAGATAGTTATGATTTTTCCTTTTTAAATGTTAAAAAAAAGAGGATAAATGGGTATGTTAAAATATATGTTATATAGGTAACATCTATTAGGATGTATATATATACTTGATGACTTATATGGGCTTTACCTTCCTAAGAATATTATGGAAATGGTTTCTATTATTTCACGAATGTTGAGATGTGCATTTAAGCTTAATTTAGCTCGGGAACGGTTGTCTCATTTCCTTATTTACTCTTAACTTATTTTTGTTCCTATATAGTAATAAGATATCCCTTGTGTAGTTAGAGAGGGGGCTACATTATCTTTGTAAAACCATCTTATCATTGGTAGGTATCTAAGGGTTATTTAATTTGGTTAGACGGTTACGTCAGCTTGAGAAAGTGTTAAATTTACTCGTCAAAGCTTGAACATGACTTATTAATTTGGGGAAATTTTGTTGGGTCCCCGTCGTCTGATTTCTTTGTTCTGTCCAACGTCGGTCTAGTCTCCATTTAAGGTACTACCTGTTAAGAATCCTTGTCCTTCTTGCTTGATGTACTTAGTAGGATCCGTTACAAAAGGGATCATTATGTAATTAATGTCTGAAGTGTCTGTGGTATATTGATTGTAATCGCCTAAGTGGCAAGAAGTAAAAGACTTATAAATTTTGTATTCCTAACGATATAATACCAAAGGGGTCTTGCAGTTGAGCAGACCCGGAGATGTAACCCATCCGGGGTGAACTCCAAGATCATATCTGTGTCATGCGAAGTTTTTAGCGTGCTATGTTTTATGTTTTAAGTTATCTTGAATGGTTGTATTCTTGCATAGTGTAAAGTGTAAATTAAATGAATTCAAATTTAAATGTATAACATTTTTCAGACGGATAAACGTAGTTAATCAAGTTCATAGAATGTTGTGAATTATGAATATGGCATGGTATTTAAACATTGAAATTAAAGTGTGGAAAAAAAAAGTAAATTGGTAATGTTAATTTAAAATGTAACTGTGGAAGAAATTTAATTAGAATTACTTTATTGGATTAACTTGATATTGAGCATATAAATGGAATGAATGTAGAAAGGAAATAAAGTTAAAATTCATGTCACAATTCCTAGATTTAGAACTAAAGGATGAACATCATATAAATATCTATCTGCTTACCTTAGTAAATGAATCACGCCATGTCAATTATGTTTCATTACATTGAATGAATTTGATAAGTTATTTCACGTTTAAATCTCAACAATAATCCTCACCAGATTACTTCTATAACCGGGTGAACCCAACTAGAAAACCCATATGTTAATCCTTATAAAAAGGAATCCCTCATGCTTGCTAAGATTGAACTAGAATGGGAAATGTCATGTTAATTATGTTTCAATATATTAGATATAGTTGTTTGGTCAAATACGTTTAATCTTAACAAATCAACTTTATCGAAATTTAACTTGATAATTGGTGAAAACTCATTTAGGCATTTACCTTCTTACCCTTGTAAATGAACATCGCCATGTTAATTGTAATTCTCTTTATCGAATGAAATCACTTAGTTGTTACGTTTTAATCCTAACAAATATTCTTTATCAGATTTATTTTATACAAGAGTGAACTCAACTAGTTTCTATATTTGTAACCTTAAATAATGAATCCCTTATGAATGCTGAAATGGATCTAAAAAGGGAAGTTTGGTGTAGTTATTTAAACCTTAATCTTAATATATGTACCATCTCTTATTAACTTCGTTTATAAGGAGAGATATGCAAAAAGATAATTGTATTCTAATCCTAATAGAAGAACATCACTATGGTCGGATTATTCAAACCTTGAAAAGATGAATGTAGTCTCGTTAACGATACTTTAAATTGAAGGATGCTCTCGGGGGTTCTAATGCATATCCAACTTAATGAAGTTAGTTCATTTATTGCATTATTAAAAATTCAAATGAGATCTAAGGCTACTCATAACTTACCCTTCGTATAAGCACTACAACTCATTAGATGAATATGCATGAAACCAAATGAGGGGACTTCACTCTATTAATTGTGGTTAATCCTTAAGAAGTAAATTTCTCTCATTAACCATGCTTTTAATATAAAAAAAAAAAAGGAGATAACAAATGTGGGTGAATATTTTAAAATCAAATGACGAAACCCTCGCTTTACTAATCATAGTTAACCTTGATTGAATGAACCTCATTAGGCATATTCTTAAAACATTAAAGGATGAAATCAAATGTGGATGGATATCACAACCCAAGGTATGGAATTCATGAACCCATTTTGGGGGCCTCTTAAAGTAATTATGAATTAAAATGCGATGAATAAATAACCTCCTCAATGGCCTCCTAACCATCGAAGTAATTGAACGCTTCCTAAGGACATAAGGTGTTAAACCATTGAACTCATATTTAATCAAGGGCCTCCTATCCACCCGAAGTAAATGATCAATTCCTAAAATTAGAAGATGCCAAACCATTAATCAAGATCTATGCGTTATCTCGTAACTAAGATATCTAGTTTAATGGATCTAATGACGCAAGTTGAGTTAGGTGTAAAGTTGTGTAATCGCGTTGGGAAACTCCTTAGGATTGTTTTAGCCTTCCGCTGTGTTATCTAGATAGAGATAACTTGAGATCACTTCAATCTATCTTAATATTGTAACCCTTTTCATTAACGCTCTTAATTATTATAAAAAAAAAATAAAAAATTTTACACTCTATTTGAGTGTTTTTAACTTAAACCCTTTAGGGGTTTCCTGGCAGGGCATTACAGAGAGACTTTTCCTGTAGTGTCCCATGAGAGAGAGTGGCTTTCGAGCGGGGGTCGTGCCCGAAGTGGATGACAGGATAACCCATCGGAAGTCAGTTAAAAAGTGATAACCTAATAATTGATTAGGGGGTGGTTAGAATAAACATTAATTAAGATAATGTGCCTCGTGCATAGGTGTAGTGCTTGTACATGGCTCATAACGTTACGAGAAGGCCTGGAATGGCAAACTTACCACCTTATCTTCATGAAAGGATAGGTAGGGTCCGCATGAGACTTAGTTGGAGTCGGAAGTCGGGAGAGGTTACTAGGATAGAGAGCCGGGACCTAGGAGGTTGTACCATGGTATCCATCTTAAGCTATGCGATGACACTCTCTCCTTAAAGTCACTAGTGTTTGTGAGTTGAGTCACATGAATGTTTGCAGAGTCATGTATTTCTTTCGTACTTGTCTTATTTTTCTTGCTTGAGGGTTTTCTACTATCTCCTAGCACGGTGGGGTGGTTCCATTTCAGGATCACATGGTCGGGTGGTAGTGCCACTTCCCATCGGATGTTCCGAAATGTATCTTCAGGCACGGAAGGGCTTTGTTGGTGTTCTTGGTTTGTGGTTCATGTACTAGCTCATGTTCATGACCATTGTTCAGTTGAAACCTTGAGATCTTGTATCGAAACTTTTATGTAACCTTCATTTTGTAACATTTTAATTCATGGTGTATTTTTGTAAACATGTATTTTCGAATATTGTAAAATAGAGAAACATTGGAATGCATGTTATTTCAGTTACTTAATTCTTTTGTATATATTAAATGATTGCTTTGGAGTACTTTGAATTCTTGCATTGTGGAATTTTTATCTTAAACATTTAATTTTCCTATAAAACTGAATAGTAGCTTTTTCCATGGTGTTAATATAATTTACGAAGTAATCTTCGTTGGTGACCCTTAAGGAATCATATGTTAGACTTCCGATGTGTCATTAAACATGCTATTGATATAATTACGCACTTGTTCTTTAAAAAAAATTTATTTCACCCTTAGTTGCATAGATTGTGATGTTTTTCTTTTAAGGTTTCTGGCGGGCATTACATGAAGTCATCAAATACTTTTACCGAATCTATGAAAGGCATTTGTTTCTTCCAACAAAGTGTGTTTCCAGGCCCATACGTCACCACGGTACACATGCAATCATCAATGAAAGCCTGTCGGCATGTAAGACCCGCCAAAATCGAATAATCATTTTTGTTCAATCATTCTGTGTTGTCAAGCAGCGTGCTGATACTATTTGCACTGCAGCTCGGTCCCTCTATTGTGCATCCCTTAAAATGGTCTTGGTTGTCTATAAATTTAAATTGAGGACAATAGCAATCAGGCTTGTTATCATTGTGGAGCTGACAAATGCCATTGTGGCCGTACTGACCCTTGTCATATGTACATGGGTCATTCACAGGCTTCTATACAGGTGTACAAGAAGAATCATAGTCGTCCATGTTCCACACATACAGTGCAAGGAATCTGTCACTCTCAAGCTTCACTACACAAAGAAATCACCCAATTCTAGCCTCGTCTTTTGTGAGCGTGGATCTGTCTTGGTGGTGGTATTTACCAAATACAAGATCCCATCCATATCAAATTTCAAGCTTACTTCACCGAATGATTTAACATTAGCCCAATAAACACATTTGAGGCTCGCCCACTCATTCCACAGGGTAAAGCACCACAAGCTCAAATCGGCCTGATGAAAGTTTTGCATTTGAAGCCTTAGAATAAATGGTAGATTTCCAGTTGAACTCTGGACTAGTTAATAGGGTATCAGTAGGACAGTCGAAGCTTTTCTAGATAGGCTCGAGTGATGTTGGAATAGTAATTTTTCTCATATCATAGGAAGAACTGTAGTCTTGTAGAGTTTATATTGGAACTTTAAAAATATAATCTGTATGATGTAGCTAATTAGAGTTTTATATGAGTATGCATGCCAATATTTTGATTTTTAGTTGTCCTTGGATGAATCCAAGATCTTTATTTATTGAGGCAATCACAATGCTTTATTTGTTTCTGATCTTTGGATCAGTTGATTCTTGATCATGTGATCAAGAAGATTTTTGTGTATTCAATCTAAATGAATAAAGATTTGTGTGTATCAACAATTAATGTTATTGTTGAACAGAGAAATTTAAGTAGATCAGAAGTTTTATTGGATATTTGAAGCTGTTGCTTGAGAAAAGATCACTCGTTTTGTTTGCAAGTTAGAGAAAAAAGAAAACCATAGGATAAGGTGGAGGAAGCCCTTGTTGTCATGAGCACAACTTAAAGTTGGAAGATTGATGCTACAGTGATTGCAGCGAGAAATTTGAAAATGAGATCGGTGTGAAGTATACCCAAAGGTAAGCTGCCGAATTTGAAAGTGTGAAGAATTTTCAAAGCCATCAAAAGAGTTGTAGACAACATATAAAGAAGAGTGCTGAAAAGGAGATCCAGCCACTAAGAAGGGAGGCCAATGGGATCATAGGATTGCTATTTGTAAGAAGGGAGGCTATTTTCCTCAATTTGTGAGGAATTCAAATCAAAGCCTTACAAAGTCCATAGTGTTTTGTTAACAAGCATTGAAGCACTTTATAAGAGACAAAGCATGGATCCTTGAAGGAGTCCATTAAAGAATTTGTGAAAGAGAGATCACCTTATCATGTATTACGGTAGGTGATGATCTGTAGAGTCAGAAAAAGAAATATTGGGTTTTGAGTTGAATCTATTAATGTATGAAATCACAAAAAGAACTACTTCTGAACTGAGACGCAGATGAGCATCAGAACAGCAATGGTGAGACGAATTATTGTAAGAGCAGTCATGACGAAGTGAGGGAAGCTAATCAAATTGATGAAAGCTGTTCATTCATTATGTAACACGGGTATTACTCAGACCACCTTTTACCATATTCATCACGCAAGAAAATTTATAACTCTTCGATTTCAAGTGCAGCCAGACAATGATCTCGAGTGTGAATGTTGGTGTGAATCAAGTGCAGGTTACACCATGGTGTAACCTATTAGCTAGACTGCACTTGATTCACACCAACAAGAGACCAATGGTATTTATATAGAAACTACGAAGCACTGATCGTGCCGTGAATGCTGCAAAATATTACATAGAAACTATTGACTGATTGCATTAAGGTGCAGTAAGTCAAATGATCTTCCGTATGAATTTTTAACATTTGTAGCATTCACATTAAAGATTATTGATTAATTATATTTTTTTGTATAATATTTCTGGATTAGATTGTGTGAGTTTTTTTGCATCAATATTTCCAATCACATTCTGTGATCCTTCATCAGAATGATAAAGACACCAACAAAAAACCAATAGTATTTACATAGAAACTACGAAGTGCTGATCATGATCATGCCGTGAATGCTGCAAAATATTACATAAAAACTATTGACTGACTGCATTAAAGTGCAGCAAGTCAAATGATCTCTGGTATGAATGTTGAAAAGTTTTTTTAACATTTGTGAATGCTAGGTATTAATATTTTGTAGCATTCACACTAAAGATTATTGATTAATTGCATCTTTTTGTATAATGCTTCTGGATTGGATTGTGTGAGTTTTTTGCATCAACGTTTCAATGGTGGTATTAATACTTTGCAATATTCACATTGAAGACTAATGACTATTGTTTGATTGCATTTTATTAATTGATCATGTAGCGAATCAATGGCCTCTAAGGTGTTTTCAATATTTCAAATGTAGTATCTAACGAATGGTAGATTGGGCATTATAAATTAATCTTAATATCTATATTTATTTGACTTATTAAATCAATATAAAGAATGTTTGAGAAATTAATGTATGAAATTATTATAGTTTGATTTTTTGAGAGTTGTATCTTTGAAAAAGTTTAATATATTTATTTTAAAAAATAATATTTATTATAAAATATTTGTTTTTTAATATTAAAGAATTTATCAAAAATATTTTATGTAAAATAGTATTATCTATATCTTGTAAGTGCCAAATGATATACGCTTGTTTTATATTCAAACGTATCAAAGATTTATACCAAATGTCACATGTATATCTTCTCTTATTGATTGTTAAATACATTTCACATTTGGTGTGCCTTACACCCATGTCTCATTTTTGTTTGCCTATTGGAGGCCCCTTTTTCTTTCTTTCTTTTGTTTAGTTTTGCCTTCTCTTTTTCTTGGTTTATTAATCAAGCAAACTACTATTACAATAGTCTCACCCCAATATTCATTAGGGAGTCCTTTGGCTTTAAACATTCTTCTTACCATCTCCATGATTGTCCTATTTTTTGTCATTGACACTACTTCTACAATGTTTTTTCTCCCATTCTTGTCAAATATAAAGCATTCTCTTTTTCCATCAACACTTTGCAACCTCTTTGGCCTACCCATTTTTAATTCATTTCCACTCACCTGGTTGCTACAACCACTATTCAGATACCACACTTCAATGATTCCCTATTCACCAATATTGGACATCATGATCTCCTTGACTCATCAGCCTCAACTACCTTTCATCAACCATATTTTCACTTGGTTTTTATTAGTCATGTTATGTTTTTTTACATAGTATAAGTGTCTAGGCCCTAATCACCTCATTATTTAAATTTCATTCTTGAGACCTTAAGTTCTAATTTATTATCATAAAGAGCTTGAACTGGCCAAATTAAAGGCCCATGATCTAGGTTAGTAGTGTATTTGACCTATGATTGTAAATCATGACTCAAGAAGTGTTACTTCACTTTCTATTTTTAGCAATTCTAACTTTTCTTCCTATTTTAAATAATTTTATATCTTTAGCATTTTGAACCAATTATAATAATAATAAGTGGTTTAATAAGAATCTCTACTCTAATGGCTACACAAGTAGGGTGTTGATGATCTATAACAAGTCATCGTGTCATCAAGTTGTTTATCTCATTTATAGTATTTGGACAATGTAATTTATTTTTGTTAAAAAATATGTATTAGGCAACAATTCTTTTTTTTTCTATTACAATTTCCCTTATATGTAAATATTTTGTGGTTGTCATGGTACAAAAATTATACTAGAGCCTTATTTCTCTACTCTATTATATGGTTTGTCATGTGTCTTTCGTATTTGAATTTAATTATAACTGTTTTTAAATCATTGACTCTATACTTCTATTAAAAAAACCAAATTTATAATTCAATTCTTATATTAATAAAATCTTTCACAAATCTATAACTTACTATGATCTTTTCATATATATGAGTTAGTGAAAACCTTAAAGATTCAAAATGTTGTCCACAAAATTAACATTATAGTTCAAGGATAGTGGGACGATGTTACACCTACACTCCTAAGAAGTGTGATGTTAGATGTTCTCTTCTATTAGACATGGATTAGTTTTAGATCTACCCCCTTATCTCATGCAGTCAAACATTCATTACTAGGACCCTACTATCAGTTTACTAACTTGACTAGGGATAGCTTTGCAGAACACCATTATGTTATACAAGGCTTATAAAAGGAGAATAAAATGATTAAGTTACAAATTATGTAATTCTAAATATAACTTGAAATAAAAACCTTTTCCCCTACTCAAATTAAATTTGAAATCGAACAAAATGCAAGGAGAATGGAGATATAGAAAATACTAATTTTTTTTTAGTAAACTTGCTTGGATAAACTACAATGCAACTACCCAAAATGCTAATCAGCCTTACAATAACATAAAACAATATTTAGTTTTAATAAATAAATTAGTACAAACAATATATAACAATAGGTTACGTTGTTACCTATGTTCTAACATGACAAATTATCACAAAAATAATTACAGACAACTTTTCAATCACATAATCCAACAACTCATCAACTCAATATTTGTAATTGCTTGAGTGAGAGGGTCATTAAATTTGTGATTGTACTTGGTGGTCTTGTTTAATTAATCCCATGATTTGCATTTTACTTAATGTTATTTCTTCATTAGGTGTTTTACTATATAAGTTGAGCATTTTAGAAAAAAATTGACATGTATTACAAGTTATTTTACCATGTTTTTGCTCCATTGAGTGTTTTACTATATAAGCCAAATATTTTAGAACAAATTTGACATGTATTACAATTTATCATAGCCATGTTCTCGCTCCATTGGGTGTTGTACTATATAAGAAAAAAAAATAAAAAATTGGCATGTATTACAAGTTATTTTACTTACCCATCATTTTTGTTTTGCTTGAAATCTATTTTAACTCATATCCAATTAATACTACACACTATTTTTATACAATTAATCTGTGTGGACAATGGTTGGTAATGATATATAAATTAAAGAAACGTCTATTAATCAATATACCCTTCAACACATGCAACTTCTTGTTATGTTATTGTTAATTTTAAATTAGGGATTTTATATTCTTGAGTTTTGGGTAATTATTTTGGACTAATATTTCAATCAACACTAGTTTTGGGTGCATACAAAATTTCACTTTGATACTCTTATGGTTAAATTTCAAAGATAATTTGAAAGTCTTTAATATTTTATATAGTACTTGAAGGACATTAATTATATAAATAACCTAAAGCTCGTTTCCATTCTATTAAACATAGCTATAATCATTTTGTTAATTATTATGAATGAACGATTTGATTTTTTTTTAATCAAGTGGGGAAGGGCCCTAACCTATTACACATCCAAAATAAAAACTATCGAACAAAAAATTAGGGCTTCAAGGTGGAGCCCTCCAAAAGAAATGAAACATTTTAAATGAGTTTACATAATAATAACCATATTTAACATAGAAGTTCCAAGATAACTAACTAAAAGCAAAAAAGACTAGAAACAACATAATCTCCTCCATAATCTCCCATTTTTTCAATTTCATGGTCATGTCATTAGCAGCCTTCCATACCCTCTCATCATTATCATCCCATGTCTAGTTGTCACCACAAGCCTCTGCCTCAACCACCACTTCAAGCTCGTTGATCTTCTTCTTAGCCACACTCAGCTGGGAAAGGAACCAACAAATGACCACATCATGTTTATCAATTGCCTCAGCTAGCTTAGAAACTTCCTCAACCAAAGCAGGGGAGTCAATCTTGGGGGTAGAAACACCACGGGCCACTGAAGGGGACTCTAATAGGGGGTAATGTAAGGAAGTTAAGTAGTGAAGGAACTTCCTATATTAATCTTGAGAGAAGGGTAATGCAAAACTTTTATAGATAGTTACAACAGTTACAAAAAATTAACAAAAATAACATAATATCATGCATATCACAATACAACAATATAGTGATTTATGTGGAGAAAACCCTTTCAGAAGAAAAACCCCACTCCAAAAGCAACTCAATATATTTTTCAGCAATCAATACAGATTATAATATACTTGCAAAGAAATCTCTTCATAGGAGTACCACTAATTAGAGACTTGAAGGTAAATAAATAGCCATAAGACTCTTATACGCAACCTCTATCTCACACGCCTTATATATAGGGGATACTGTACAAGAAACCGTCAAACGGTATCACGAAACCATGGGCTAAAACCACCCAATAAAGGAGAGACAATATTATCTCCATTCTAGATGTCCTATGACCTGTCAAAACACACATCAACATGTATTTCTCCCTTTTATGCCTCATTTAAGTGTTTGATGCAATTTATATTTCTTATTTCAAGAGTCGAAACTTCTTGAGGCCATAACTTGTGAGTCATGTGTCCGACTGACAAACTGTTTGAAGCGTCGAAATGATCACGAAGTTCTCTATCACCTCGTAAACCACTACACCATTTACACCCACTTTTCAAGGAATTTTGGAGCCTCTAAAGTCCTCAAAATTAACTTTAAACCTTTCATCGCACCCTCCAAAAATGGAAACTTTAATATCTTTAAAACTAGTTATGATTTTGCAATAAAAATTTATTGGCATTCTTATCTAGCCAACTAGAAGCTTCAAAGAGAATTTTGCACCATTTAATACTCAAATGAAAACTTACTATAAATAGTAACCTCATGCAAATGCAACATTCTCCCACTTGTCGAACACCTTGCAAGAGAAAACAGAGTATCAACACAATAATTTAATTGCTAGGGGCCATGAGGCCCATAGACTCTGAACTCCATTTGAATTTATGTATGCTCACAACCTTAGTTAAAGAATCTACAACATTCATCAAAGTATCTACCTTAACCAGCTTCACCCTACCATATTCAACCCTATCTCTGACAAAATGATAATGAACATCAATGTGTTTGGTTCGAGCATGAAATATTGAGTTCTTAGCTGGACACATCATACTCTGACTCACAATAAACTGTCACTACACCTTGTTTTATTCCAATATTTGAACACAATCTTTTAAGCCAAATGGCTTCTTTACAAGCATGATTAGCTTCCATATACTCTGCTTCTGTAGTGGACAAATCAACCACAACCTATTGCATACTCATTCAACTAATTACACCACCAAATAAAGTAAACACATAAGCACTGGAGGATCTTCTGCTATCAATATCACCTACCCTGTCTGAATCCACAAAACCATGAATATCAAGGGAAATCACATCTCCAACCAAATTACCATGATAACAAAAAGAATACTTTGGGGTACCCTTTAAATACCTGAAGACTCTTTTGACTGCATTCCAATAAACTCTATAAGGATTAGACATGTATCTAGAAATAACTCCTACTTATTAGGCAATGTTTGGTCTAGTACAGATCATAACATACATCAAACTTCCAACTACACTACGATAAGGAACTCTTCTCATGTATTCCATCTCTGATGCAGATATAGGACAATTTGAAATAGATAATTTCATTCCAACTATGAAGGGAACACATGATAGTCTACAATGTTGCATGTTGAACCTCTGTAATATTGAATTCAAATACTTACTTTGTCTTAGCCATAGCTTTCTGTTCACTCTATCTCTTCTAATTTTCATCCCATGAATACATGTTTTGTTGCACGAAGATCTTTCATTTCAAATTTACTAGCAAGTTGAGACTTTAGTTCTGAAATCATACCTCTCTCTTTACCAATGAATAACATATCATCAATATATAATACAATGTACAAGAAATGATCACCATCATATTTATAATAAAAATAGTGATCTGATTTGGAATGCTCAAATCTCAAACTCAACACATATGTATAAAATTCTGGTACCACATCCTAGGACTCTGTTTCAGGCCATATAAAGATTTCCTTCAATTTACAGACCAAATTACTTTTACCTTTCACCACATAATGCTCTGGTTGTGTCATATAGATATCCTCCTCCAAATCACCATGAAGGAAAGTAGTTTTCACATCTATTTGCTCGACTTCTAAATCATAAGCAACAACAATAGAAAGAAAAAATCTAATGGATGTCATTTTTGCAACAGGATAAAATATCTCACCATAATCAACACCCTCAATCTAAGAGTATCCTTTTACAACCAACCTTGCTTTATACTTCTCAATACTTCCATCTGAACCAATCTTTTTCATGAACACCCATTTGCAACCAACAGGCTTTCATTCTTCAAGCAATGGTACAAAATCCCATGTATCATTCTTTTTCAAAGCTTCCATTTCTTCTTCCATAGCAATCTTCCAAGATTCTGCTGTTGGTATTTTGGTATAGTTTTGTCATTGATGTCAACACCTACTGAAAACAAGCACTTTGGAGATCCAGCAATATTCACTGGCAAGCAAGTAAACTGTGCAACAGTTACTGGTATATGGTTCACCGACAGGATATAATGTTCACCGGTATGATATGGAAGACACTTGGTAATGTCGAAGACATCGTGTGGACACCTTTTTTTGATGAATTAATCATTGGTATATTCATATTTGCATATTTGCTTTTACCGGTAAATAGGTCCAGGTTATCTAGGGTTACACCGACAGGTTTATCTTTTCTAGATTAGCATGGCATGCTATGGAG
Organism: Cryptomeria japonica; assembly: GCF_030272615.1. Taxonomy (NCBI): domain Eukaryota; kingdom Viridiplantae; phylum Streptophyta; class Pinopsida; order Cupressales; family Cupressaceae; genus Cryptomeria; species Cryptomeria japonica. The sequence goes on along the minus strand of NC_081406.1, from coordinate 566,928,626 downwards.
ATGATTTATTATTGATGTAAATGCATTAAGTCGACATGTTTAATCGGTTATTGCATCGGATATTATATTGTTTGTAAAATGATTTTATTGTAATATCTTGTAGAGCCAACCTACTAAAATTGGTCTTAGGGTATGGTATAAATGTAAGATCTTATTTGTAAGATCAAGTGTGGAATGCGAAAAAGAATTGAGTGAAGGAATATGCGAGATTAAGCAGAGGTATACATGAAGACATCATTTGAAGGAGAAGCTAGGTTTTTGTATAAGCATATCAGCATTACACCGGTATTGAATCCAGCATATGAAGATGTTATTTTGTGCAGTACATTCTTATTGGATTTAACCATCCAACTGTAGTCAGTGTGACTCCCATTTTGTGATTGAGTAGTGAGCTCTAGGCTGTTGGCCTTTCTGCATGTGCAGACCCCATTTATGTAAACTTACTATCTGCAGTAGTATCATCTGATTGTGGGTAAGGTTTCCCACCGTGGTTTTTCCCTTTACAGGGTTTCCAAGTACAAATATTGGTGTTATGTGTTGTGGATGACTTTATGTTTGTATTTCATGTATTAATATTTACCGGTATAGCAATTTACTGTTAACACTATCTACTGGCATACTTAACTGGTTTACCGATATTAAGCATTAAGTTGGTTAATTGGTTTTTGGTTTGAATTTATTAGACAATTGATTCACCCCCCCCCCTCTTAGTTGTCTTCGGGACCTAACAAATTGCATCAGAGCATAGTCCTCTTTTGCAGAAGTTTAACAACTTGAGGAGATCCAATGTCTACAAATTACTTCAGGAAGGATAGTCCTAAACTTGATGGAACCAACTATGGGATATGGAAGATCAGAATGGAGACACATCTCAATTGCATTGGTAAAGACATCTCAGAAGTTACAAAGAATGGTTATACTACTGTTGTAGCTAGTCAGATTGCTCCAACTACCTTAGCCAAAGATGAAAGGATTTTTGCTTTTATGGAAAGAGTAAATGAAATTGTTTTGGGTATTAAATGTTGTGGAGGAACTCTAAGTGAGGATGAAATTGTTTCAAAAATATTAAGAGGTTTTCCACCGGCATATAAAATGAAGGTTACTACTATAAATGAGTTTAGAACAATGCCTAATACATCAGTAACTAGGGATACATTGATTGGAAAACTTTCAGCCTTTGAAATTGAAGAATTTGGTCCTGTTGCTACTATAAAAATTGATTTGACCTTTAAAGCATCAACATCATCTACTCCATCATTTGACAAATCAGACTGGAGAGCCTTTTATGATAGAGAACTTGAAGAATCCATAAAGGAGAATGAAGAGCTTGAAGAACTTGAAGCACTATTTGCAAGGAAAATGCCAAAAGTTCCAATTGGAAGTAAGTATGAAGGTAAAGCACCCTTTAAATGTTTTAACTACAATAAGATTGGTCATATGGCTTCAAGATGCCCTGATAAACATGCTAGACTAAGAGAAGAAGCTAGAAGAACATACAAGCCTAATCCTGAATATCAGAGATACAGATTTAAGAAGAATAAAGACAAATCTTGTTACATTGCTGATGAAGGTGTGACTGATGATTCTGATGAGGATCCAGCAGATAATGGATGGGTTTTTGTTGCTATAATAGAAGATCAACTGACACCTACTGCTCAACTAGTAGAACAAGCCCTAGCAGCTAAAGTTGAAGCAAAGGATGAATGGATCATTGATTCAGGATGCTCACATCATATGACTGGAGACAAAGGTAAATTCTTAAACTTTCAAGAATACAATGGAGGTTTAGTAAGATTAGGAGATGACAAAGCCTGTTCAATCAAAGGTAAGGGTTCAATATCTCTTGATGGTAAGCATAACACTGACAATGTCTACTATGTTGAAGGATTAAAGCATAATCTTTTAAGTGTTGGTCAATTAGTTGAGAAGGGATTTCAGTTATAATTTAAAAATGCAAAATGCAAAATTATGAATAGAACTGGTTTGGAAATTGCAACCAGTAATTAGACTAGAGGCAATATCTTTCATTTGAATAACAGTGAAAAGGCATGCTTGATTGCACATATAGATGAAAGTTGGTTATGGCATAAGAGACTATGTCATGTAAACTTTGATTGCATGGTAAAAATCAGTACTTCTAAGGCAGTTAGAGATCTACCTAAAATTGTGAAACCTCATAATACAATTTGTAAGGAATGTCAATTTGGAAAACAAGTTAGAGCTAGTTTCAAAAGTATTCCAAAAAAATCCAATAATGCTCTTGATTTAATTCACACTGATTTATGTGGTCCAAATAGAACTAGAAGCTTACAAGGTGATAGATATTTCATGCTAATTATTGATGATTATTCTAGAATGTGTTGGGTTACTTTTCTCAGAGAAAAATTAGAAGCACTTGGGAAGTTCAAACTGTTCAAAGCAATGGTTGAAAATGAAACTGGTAAGAAAATCAAATGTTTAAGATCAGATCAAGGAGGAGAATTCACATCTAAGGACTTTAATACATTTTGTGAAGTGAATGGAATCAAAAGATAGTTATCAGCACCTCGGACACCACAGCAGAATGGAGTTGTTGAAAGGAAAAACAAAACTATCTTGGATGCAGCAAGAAGTATGTTATCAAAAGAAAATCTACCACATGTGTATTGGAGAGAGGTAGTTATCACTGCTGTCTATACATTCAACAAAGTTCACATCAAAGGTGAAATTGGTAAGACCCCTCATGAACTATGGTTTGGTAATACTCCTACTATTTCAGAATTTTTGGAAGTAAATGTTATATTAGAAGAGATGAGTATGTTGGCAAATTTGATCCTAGAAGTGATAAAGGAATATTTCTTGGTTATTCATCTAAGAGCAAGGCATATAGATGTTTTAATAAGAGATTGCAGAAAATTGTTGAGAGTACAAATGTAAAGATTGATGAACAATTTAGAGGAACTTCAAGGTATATAGACTCTGAACCGGCAACAGAAATTATGACAAATGAACCTATACTGAATCCACCAGTACAGAATGAAGATCCAATTACTCTAGTATCATCAGAGGATTCCATAGTAATTGAAGAACAACAACAAACTAAGACACCCCAGTATGTAAGATTGAATCATTCTGAAGATTAGATAATTGGAAACAAATTTAAAGGAGTTATGACACGAGGAAGATTGGCAAATGAAGAGGTATGTCTTATTTCTCAAATTGAACCATCATTTATCAATGAGGCATGTGAAGATAAATTTTGGATTAAAGCTATGGAAGAAGAATTAGGACAAATTGAGAAAAATAATACTTGGACATTAGTTCCCCAACCTAAAGATAAAAATGTAATTGGAACCAAATGGGTATTTAGAAACAAACTTAATGAAGATGGTAAGGTTGCTAGAAATAAAGCAAGATTAGTGTGTAAGGGATATTCTCAGAAAGAAGGAGTTGATTACAATGAAACCTTTGCACCGGTAGCCAGAATTGAGGCAGTTAGATTATTCTTGGCTTTTGCAGCTCACAAGGACTACAAAGTTTATCAAATGGATATTAAATGTGCATTTTTGAATGGAGATCTTGAAGAAGAAGTATATATTGAACAACCTGATGGATTTTCTTTGACAGATGACAACGATATGGTTTGCAGGTTAAGAAAAGCTCTGTATGGATTGAAACAAGCCCCAAGAGCTTGGTATGCAAGGTTGGATAAGTATCTTTTAAAGATTGGTTTTACTAAAGGAAATGCAGATAGCAAATTATATTACAAAATAACTAATGATAACATCTTGATTATTGAAGTATTTGTTGATGATATAATCTTTGGAGGAGAAGATGGATTATGTAAGGAATTTTCTATTAAAATGCAGTAAGAATTTGAAATGTCTAGATTGGAGAAATAAAATTCTTTTTAGGCTTGCAGATTTCACAGACTGATAAAGGTGTATTTTTGAGTCAATCCAAGTACTTGAAAGAATTGCTAAAGAAATTTCGGATGGAGAAATCTAGACCGGTAAGCACACCTATGACTACAAATGACAAACTATCTCAAAGGGATGAATCTACATCTATTAATCCAACTAGATACAAATCTATGATAGGAGGTTTAATGTATTTGACACAAACCAGGCCTGATATTATGAATGCAGTATGTATTGTTTCTAGATTTCAAAGTAATCCTAGGGAAAATCATGAATCACCAGTGAAAAAGATTTTCTGGTACTTACAAGGCACAACAAATCTTGGATTATGGTATCCTAGAGATGAGAATTTTGACCTATGTGCATACAGAGATGCAAATTGGGTAGGAGATGTGGATGATAGAAAGAGCACCACTAGAGGAGAATTCTTTCTTGGAAAGAGATTAGTTTCTTGGTTGAGTAAGAAATAGAGTTGTACATCTTTATCAACAACAGAATCAGAATATGTTGCAACAACAACTAACTGTACACAGGTATTATGGCTTAAGCAAATGTTGAAAGACATAAAGGAAAAATGCAAGGAACCCATTACTATATATTGTGATAACACTGCAGCAATTGATATATCTAAGAATCCGGTATTACATTCTAAAACAAAACATGTTTCTATCAAACTGAATTTTCTAAGGGAAAAAGTTGAAGAAAAGGAGATAAAACTGGTTTATGTGAATACTAAAGAACAACTTGCTGATATTTTCACAAAACCTTTGCCTAAGGAGACTTTTGAATATCTCAGAGATCAGCTTGGAGTCATAGCACCACCATTAGAGACTTACACAGTTGATGATTTTCATCAACCAGCATAATTAAAAAGACAAATCTTTTACTCTGGTATTTGATGAGGAAGCTACTTCTCAGGGGGAGTAGTTGGTATTTTGTATGAACTTGAATTTTGTAGCTTTGGCATTTGATGTCAAAGGGGGAGAGATATCTATGGAAAAACACATTATCTTTTAAGGAGAGATTGGTATTGAAAATAAATCTTTGGATAAACACATGTTGCTCCCAGGGGGAGAAATTGTTGTCTAAGGGAGATTGTTGGTTTTTGGTATTTGGCATTTCTGTTTTGGCACTTTGATGGTTTTTCCATCTTGTGTTGCCATCAATGACAAAGGGGGAGATTGTTGGTATTTTGGTATGGTTTTGTCATTGATGTCAACACCTACTGAAAACAAGCACTTTAGAGATCCAGCAACATTCACCGGCAAGCAAGTAAACTGTGCAACAGTTACTGGTATATGGTTCACCGACAGGATATGATGTTCACCGGTATCTGTAATGATATGGAAGACACTTGGTAATGTCGAAGACATCATGTGGACACCTTGTTTTGACGAATTAATCATTGGTATATTCATATTTGCATATTTGCTTTTACCGGTAAATAGGTCCAGGTTATCTAGGGTTACACCGACAGGTTTATATTTTCCAGATCAGCATGGCATGCTATGGAGATGATTTATTATTGATGTAAATGCATTAAGCCGACATGTTTAGTCAGTTATTGCATCGGATATTATATTGTTTGTAAAATGATTTTATTGTAATATCTTGTAGAGCCGACCTACTAAAATTGGTCTTAGGGTATGGTATAAATGTAAGATCTTATTTGTAAGATCAAGTGTGGAATGCGAAAAAGAATTGAGTGAAGGAATATGCAAGATTAAGCAGAGGTATACATGAAGACATCATTTGAAGGAGAATCTAAGTTTTTGTATAAGCATATCAACATTACACCGGTACTAAATCCATCATATGAAGATGCTATTTTGTGCAGTACATTCTTATTGGATTTAACCATCCAACTATAGTCAGTGTGACTCCCATTTTGTGATTGAGCAGTGAGCTCTAGGCTGTTGGCCTTTCTGCATGTGCAAACCCCATTTATGTACACTTACTATCTGCAGTAGTATCATCTGATTGTGGGTAAGGTTTCCCACCATGGTTTTTCCCCTTACAGGGTTTCCACGTACAAATATTGGTGTTATGTGTTGTGGATGACTTTATGTTTGTATTTTATGCATTAATATTTACCGGTATAACAATTTACTATTAACACTGTCTACCGACATACTTAACTAGTTTACCGGTATTAAGCATTAAGTTGTTTAATTGGTTTTTGGTTTGAATTTATTAGACAACTGATTCACCCCCCCCCCCCCCCTCTTAGTTGTCTCCGGGACCTAAAATCTGCATTATTCATACCTAATGCCTCTTCTACAAATCTAGGTTCATCCAGAGTTATAAACTTATATCTGTTGAAGAAAATGGTTTTACTCAAAGATTGATTTCTAGGGTTTATTACAAGGGGCATTTGTTTCTATTATTGAAGTAAAGACAGTCTCAGTATATGAAAAAATTCACCATTTTGGGTGTCTAAGTAATTGAGATTGTTAATTACTGATTTTATAAAATCAACCCAAGCAGCCTAATTATTATCTCATCATTACTGGCAGTGCAACACATTTGATCATGCAGGTCAAACAGAATTTGTGCAAACATTTTGATATGACATGTTTGGGATTTCTCCATTATTGTCTTGGTGTAAAGGTTTGGTAGACTGATAGACAAATATTCATTTCTTAGTCAAAGTATGCCAAGAGCTTATTGGATAAGTTTTGAATGCAAGATTGCAAACTTGCATCTACACCTATGGAGATAGGGCTAAAATTATCAGCCAAAATAGATTCACCTGTAGTGGATGAGTCTTCATTCAGGCAACTAGTGGGCAGCCTCATCTCTCTCACCGCCACTAGACCTAACATCAATTATGCAATGAACTATATTTCTCACTTCATATCAATAAGTTTGATATGTCATAGTGTGTCTGAAATGAATATATTAAAGAAAAAAATAACAATGACAATGACACAACAAGAAATTGCATATGTCGAATGGTATGTTGATTAACACTCTTTTTATTTTATATATCATTACCCACTATTGTCCATATAGATCAATTGTATTAAAAATAGTGTGTATTATTAATTGGAGATGACTTAAAATAGATTCAAGAAAGACAAAAATGAGGGGAAAGTAAATTCATTTATAGAAAGAGAACTATGAACCCAAAAAAGATCTTAGAGGTGGGGGCACTGCAATCTCTACTATTTCTTCCATCATCTGAAATGTGTCTGAACTACCTTTTTGGTAGATGGCCTTATAATTGGATCTTCTTGAATGCACCACAGATCCATCAATACCATTCTCTCTAATTGCCTCATAAGTACACCTTCACCTTCTATTTGTTATTGCTCCAGCAACTTAGCAAGTTTTCCACACTTGAAGAATTCATAGACCCACTCATCCAAAAGGATTTCATTTTCTAGGGCATCTAGTTCCATGGTTTTCCTACAACAAATAATTTCCAGCAACATCACTCCAAAGTTGTAAATGTCCACTTTTACAGTAATTGGCATACTATTCATCCACTTAGGTGCCATCTACTAAAAAGGTAGTTCAAATGATGGATGGAACAATTGAGATTGTGGTGCCCCCACCTCCTAGATCTTTTTTGGTTCATTATGTGTCTAAAAATTAAAAATTAAAAAATCGCTAGTCTTCATTAGTCACCAATATCATCCACTCACAAATAAATGAAGTTATCATGTTCCACTGGTAGATATTTTGCCTCTTGTAAAGTAAGACAATTGTTTTAGGGACATATATTAGCATCCATTTCTACCATTCCTTAATATCTCAGTTTATTATATAAGAATATTTCAGTTTAATATGTAGGAATATCTCAGTATATTATGTTTTGTTGTTTTGTTCAACTTTACAATGTCTTATTGTAGCTGTTCTAGATTTTTATTTTTTGCCTTCAAGATTTCTATATTGAAGAGACATTATAGTGTATTATTTCTTTTTCATTAATACATGCATTTTTCCAATAAAAAAATGTAATCTTGTGGTCACGTAGTTATTTATATTGTTATAACTTTATTACTTATGATTGATGTGAACTCTTAAATATAGTTTGGTTGCCTTTGAAATAGACTAAATCTCTTTGTAGTTGTTTTTGGGATGCTATTGTTTTTATTAATATTAGAAAGAACAATACATTCATTGATCACTCACTAATATCATCCTATCGTCCGATGTCTTACAAATAAATGTAGTCATCTTGTTCTAATGGTTCTTATTTTTCCTCGAGTAAGGAAGGGAAATGGTAGCATCGATTTCTACCATTTTTCAATAATATGTTTCAGTTTCACGTAGTTTAAATGTGGTTTATTTCTTAATTTGTTTGTAGTGTGGATGAGGGTGGACATTTCACATCAACTCTGGGTCATTGGATTACTCTTTATTCCTCTTAGTTAAAAATAAAAATAAAAATATAATGTTGTTTATGACTTGCCACAAATGTAGGTTTACTTCTTAATTTGTTAATAGTGTGGATGAGGGTCCATTTCACATCATTCAAGAGTTTAACTTCATGTTGTTGGATTACTCTTAATTCCTCCTAATTAAAATATAAAATATAAAATGTAATGTTTTTCAGGTCTTGTCATAAATATAATTTGAATAACAAACCAAAATTTTTGAAAAAAAATTAGAACATTAATTTTAAGACTTAGTGACATAAAATATTAAAGAACAATAAACTAAACTAATTATTATAAATATAAATAGACCTTTTAAAACATTTTAATGTTTATTTAAAAAAAAAATGAATCCACAATACAATTGTTCATAATTATTCTATATAAGTCTAGATTTTTATGTAGAATAAAACAAGGTTACAAAGTTAAAGAGAAATAGAAGAGAAGAAAATGTATGCTTTGATTCATGCACTTTACTTTTTGTTTTCATTTTGATTCACATTTCTATGATACTAAAAGTACATAGATGCCCATTAATTATTATATAATTCTCTGAAGCAATATAGGAAGAGGCACTAAACTCGAACCTTAGAATATCATTTTCCCTCAACCATGGATAAAGTTTTAGATTGAAATATATAGCTTTGGAGTTGCTAATTTTTATTGTATGACAAAAAATCTAGAGCCCTTCAAACAATTCCCCTTTGTGCATATTATACAAACAACCGTTGTCCTTAAAGATGTCATATCTTTTACAATGATTTTTGGAAGCCATTAAAGTCTTTTGCAAAAGTTTCTAATAAGTATTTTGCATATCGTTATATGTTGCCATTATGTGAAGAAGACATATAATTCCTTAATGAGTTTTGGATTTATTGAAGGTTTTCTAAACTCCATACTAACAAATCAAATTCATGCTTATCATTAAATCGAAACATTCTATAAAGTCTGTGTAGACACATAAATCTGTCTACTTAATTAAATGAATATTAAGTTTTTATTTGATTATTTAACCATCAGTCAACAGTTAATTAAATTAATATTTAATTAATTCATCCTCAACCTCTTCTTCTATTAACTAAATAAATTATTCAATTTATTTAAATTAATTCATTAAACCACACTCTAACAATTAATTAAATGAATAAAGCATATTTGTTTAATTTGGTCCGTTTCCTTGTTTAAATAAATAATTAAATATTTATTTAAATGTCTAAACTACCCCCCACTTGCATTCTCCTACAAATGCAAGTTGCACAATTTTAGTTGAAATAAATGAATTTTATTTTAATTGAAATCCTATTTTCTCTCACCCACTAAACCCACTTGCATCCTAAGCCCCTTCTAAATTCTTCTAATCCATTCCAAATTAGCCTAATCCTATCCCCTAATTATTGTCACATTCCTAAGAAAAGAGAAGTCACTTCTCAAAGCCTCCAAAGTCTTTGAAAAGTATTTAAGGTTTTTATTCTCCAAACAAGTTAACCCCCAAAGTCTTCATAACCATTTATGGCTCTTACATAACCATTAATGGTTAAACTCAACTCACCCACATGGTTAGAGACTTTCCCTCTAACTCAACCCTCATTTAACTCATGGGTCTCTTCAAGCATTCATTGTTTTGACCATGGTTATCCCCACAAACTCTTGCACAAGAGTTTGTCCATTGGATAAAGGCATTATTCATTGGATAAAAGCTTTTATTCACTAACTCAAGCCTAACCAAACCCTCCTAGGGTAACCTTTATTTCTTCTCAAGCATTGAATGCTTCTTCCCTCTCCTCTCAAGCCATCTCATGTTGACATTTGTCATCGTGGGATTGGGTTGAAAGTCATCACATGGATCACAAACCCATCAATCCTGGCCCTTGCTAAAATTATTCAATCTTAACTATCCATTGCCCTATTTCCCCTATAAATAGAGCTCTTATTCTTCATTTTAAGGAGAAGTCTTTATGCATCAAACTTATAGTCATTTTAAGAGAGCATTTTAGGAGCATTAGCATTGCTATTTTGATAAAATTTACATAGACTAATTAGGTGCTTTCTCATAGTAACTTATTTACACTTGCATAGACATTTGTTCTCATTTTCATAAACATCTTAAATCTTCATAAGACATCCATGAATAGTGCAAAAAGCTGAGAGCTACACTCATATGGGACTTGGAGAGGAGAGAAACAAGGGAGGAACATCTATGAGCATTGTGGGGAGCATCTTAGGAGGTTTTCTTTCCCTCTTTTATTTCTGTATGCTTCTTCTTGTATGCTTTTTATCTCTCTTCATATGCATGTTTAGGTTCATAAGTTCATTTGTGTTTCATTTTTATTATCACTAACATATTAACATTTGAACTTGTGTCTTATGCCTCATTTTTCTAGTGCATCATTTGGTGAACCCGACGTGAATCGAACATGCAACCTTCTGATCTTTCCAATCTAACTTTTTGTGATTTTCTTATAATTTCCACACACAGCTTGCACTTTAGTACTTTTGTCTCACATTTTGGTGCTATCAATAGAATAATTTTAGCGCTTTATTCATAGTTTTGGCGCTTTCGTTCATTTAATAACGCTTTTGTGCTCTTTGTCTGTCAGTCTGTTAATTCTGTTACACCTATTAAATTAGCGTTGTTGTTCATATTTTAGCACTTTTGTTAGTTGTTTTACGCGTTTGTAAATACTTCAGCGCTGTTGTCCGAAGTGGCACTTTTGTGTTCTCACAAAGTAGTGCATTTGTAATAGAGAGCTAAAAAAAAAAAATTGTAACTGAAATATTAAGCTTTTTAAATTTGGGTAAAAAGAATTCATTTTCCTTTTGTTTAAAATGAATCTCATCTTTTATTTTGGGCTAAAAATCAACTACACCTTCATTTGGGCTTAAAAAGAACCAACAATCTTTTATTTCTTGCAAGGATAAAATTCACAATCAATCTTTTATTTGCTAGTTAAAAAGAACAATCAAAACTTGTCCATTTTGTTTACAAAGCTATTTTACTTTAAGAAAACGTGCTTTCATTTTGTTGACCAGGATTTCACCTTCCTAGTTAGAAAACAAATTTATTTGTGGAATTAAAAAGAACATCATGTCTGTTGGAGCAACATCTCCAAATAGCAAATAGATCATATTGCAATAAAAGGCTAAAAAGAACAAGTGTTTTTTGTGATTGGCACGCTTGTGCAAACTATAGAGTGGTCCCATTTCTAACACACACTATCCTCTCCCTTGGCTCTTGTGGTCCTAGGTGCAAGAGAAAAGTTTTAGTAACGCTCTAAATTTTCTATTTTTAAGAGAGGCCTGCCAAGAGACACATCACTCTTGGGAACGACCTTGCGCGGTAAATCCTTCAAGTCACCATAGAAATTAGGTGAGAGCGAAAGTTGTAGACTTGGTTGTAGTTGTTCCTACAGTGTAACTTGCCGAAAAGACATATGGGCCCCACCACAAGTTACAAGGCTCTTAAGTGAGTCACTGCAGAATGAACTTACGTCCAAAAACATCGAACATTACTAGACACCTCTTATTTTAGAAACCCATCCATTCTATTGATTGAGGATATTTGTGAAAGGTTCAGTGCAAGAGCATAGATGGTTTTGCTCCCAAGATACTCACCATACATATTTCCTCGAGTAGAAACAGGGCTTTTTGAAAGGCTACTTGTAGGTTGATGAAAGTGGTCACTCTCCCATCATAGGGATCACCTCTCTGTTATGCTCTTGAAAGACTTAGTATATCACATCCTTACCTACCATGGCAGGATACATAAGGTATGTAGTACCAAAGTGGAAGAAATATCAAGATGTGGGCTGAAAATATCGCAACTGGCCATGACCTTAGGGATAAAAAGTGTTTGAGTTTTCTTCGTTTTGTTTCTGACCAGTAAAAATTTGGGCCGATTTTAGGCCTTGGGAACATACAAACATTAAGGAGGGTCAAAAAGTCCATGATTGGGTTGATTTAGACCCACACATGTTGTGCCTTTTTAAAGGGGCAAGATTATGTGCTTGTGTGCTTACTGTGTTTTCTTGTCAAAGAAATTTAAAACAATTGAAACCAAGTATCCATCCAACTAAATCTACATCAAAAATTGATAAACAAAACAACATCAACAAGTGAAAACATAGTATCATTTTGTATGACCATCACTCATATCTTGAGAAAAAGGAGTCTTCATCAATAGACCAAATTGAAGAAGAGACAACTTGGTTCAAGGGCCCTTATCAAAAGAAGGAGATTTTTCTATATCAATAGACAACTCTTTATCTCACATAGTGTATTCTTGTGTTATATGCACTTATACCTTCAGGGAAAATCTAATGAATTTGAAAAAGAGCCTTTGAGCAATAGAGCTTTCACTCAGTATAGAGCTTTTGATTATCACAAGAACAAAGGGAGCAAGATCAATCCTGCTTTCTTTCCTAAAATTGGTATCACATACAACGAAGCTCGAGGGGAACCACCAACCCCTATAAGAGAGGAAGAAGTAGAAACCCCTTTTATAAAGGAAGAGTTTTATTGAGACACATATTCTACCCACTTTCACATCCAAGCATCATAAATCCATTCAACTCTCAAACACAAAGAGGTTTTTGTCCTTAGTACTTTCAAATATTGCTTAACCAAACCAACAAATCATTTTAGAGTGTCTCTACATCTAGGATCAATCATCCTAAGGGGCATTTCTACACATCTAGATAGGTTAAAACTAGTTTATGAGTGCATCCTCTCATTACTAGGTAGCTTGGTTTGTAACACATCTCACACCTTGCTATACCTCATCACATCAAAATTGTTGAAAAACACAAGAGCAATTCACAAATAACTCTATTGACATCCAACCTTCAGTGTTAGAGATCTATCTTCCACCAAACATTTCCAAAAACTTGTCTTCCATCAAACTATTTCATCACCACCTCATAGTCATTCTCACAACATCAACTTTTGAAAACCATGGTTCAAACAAGATCAATGAGAAACCGACAACCAGAAATTGAAGAGGAGGAATAAAACCTCAATAACTATCATGAGGCCTTTGGAGGAACTAATGATGAAGATCCCAGCACTCCAACTCTAGAAGATATTGAAAGAGCACAACATAATCCCAAATTCAACACTCTTTGATGAAATCCTTAGAAACAATGCCAACACTCATTTCTTGAGACTTGCTCAAGAGGGTGCCAAAATACTTTCCAACTTTGATACAACGCAGATATGACAAACATCTGAGCAACATAGCCATCACAATGGTGGATGAGGTAGAGATTACTTCTGCTATGACCCTAATCATCAAGGGAATCCTCCACCTCCTCCTCCTCCTCCAGAAATAGACATGTTGGGGCAACAAGTAGAAAATATGACCCAACAACTGAATAGTGGTGTGAAGACTATTCGGTTCTCACTTAACGATATTTGTCCCTATCTTTTTGATAGGAACATGCTTATGCCACCTTTTCCACGAGGGTTCGAAACACCCAAATTTGAAAAGTATAGAGGCAAAGGAGATCCTAGGGATCATGTGCGATAATTTCACTCCGCTTGCTTAGAGGTGGCCTATGAGGACATATATCTAATGTGCCTCTTTCCTCAGAGTTTGGGAGGCACAACCACATAATGGTTTTCACGATTACCAGGTGGCATTAGAACATTTGAAGAACTAGTCCAAAAATTCATCGCTCATTATGCACACAACATAGAACGAGATGTCACCATGGCAGATTTGTGCAACACCAAACAAAAACCAGGGGAGTTGTTCTCAACTTTCCTACAACGATGGAGGCAACTGTCTAGCAGATGCTTCCTTCATCTACCTAAGCAAGAACTAGTGGAAATTTTCATTTCCAACTTAAATGATGAAATGGAATTTCATTTAGACATGAAGGGTACAGAATCATTCGAAGAAATGATCACTCAAGAAATAAAATGTGAAAGAGTCCTCATCAAAAAGGGACTTATCAAAATTTACAATGAACCCAAAGATGGTCCCCGTCCACATTATAATAGTGATAAACCAAAATTTTGGAACAAAAACAAGAATTTTGTCAATGATGGGATAGTGGATGCAAGAACAGTAAAAATTGCACAACCTGTGGTAAGGTTTGCAGAACAAAATCCCCCTCCTAACAACAACACTATCAATAATTCACAAAATCAAGGTCGCAAAACACAACAAGAGGAACCAAAACAAAAGCAACAAAACTACAAGCCAAAATGAACATATACACCCTTAGGGGAACCTATTGAAACAATCTTACATCAATTGGTATCCTCCAATCTTGTGACCTTACCAAAAACATCTAATTATGAGCCTCAAGTTAAGCCTCCATGGTGGTGAGATCATGAACATTGTGAATTTCACCAAGGAAGAGGGCATAAAACAAGCAATTGTCATCGACTAAAAGATCTTGTTCAAGATCTTATTAATAGAGGAGAAATTGAAACTAAGGGACATGACACAAAAAAATCCAATAATGATCACTTAATGTTCAATAATCCACTTCCATCACATGATCAAAGGGGTCCTTCCACCTCAAGGAAAAACATAGATACCACAACCAATTACACACAAGTTGCATACAATTATACTATGAATCACCTTTATGATGCGGATGAACAAGTTGCAACTCTTACCATAAAAGATCCAAATCCTACACGCAACCTTGTTACACGTCATAGCAATATTACTATTCGAATAGCACCACAAGGAACAACACCCCTCCCCAAACAATATAATCTTATAGAGCAATTGGATAAAATGCCAACCCTCATCTCCATATTAGAGCTTTTACGTTTATCCCCCTCACATAAAACAATCTTGGACCAATCTCTCCAAGAATCATTTATCCCTACCAACCTCAACTCAGATTAGTTTCAAGCCATGGTTGGTAGTCTAAAGTCATCACCATGTCTCACTTTTACCGAAAATGACAACACATCCTTCCAACAACCCCATAATGCATCCCTTCATATTGAAGGATTCATAAACCAACATAGAATCAAGCGAGTCTTGATTGACAATGGGGTCGGCTTAAACATATGCACCTTGCAGTTAGTCACAACATTGGGTTATGCAGTAGAATTATTGGATGTCAGCAAGAAAATAACCATCAAAGCATATGATTGTAAAACATTCTTCCAGAGGAGTTGTTAAGCATATAGTTTTCCAAGTTCTAGACCTTCCTTTTCAATATAATCTATTGTTAGGAAGACCTTGGATACATGCCATGCAAACCGTTCCATCTACCTATCACCAATGTATCAAGTTTCCACATTATGGGGTAGAAATTACAATCCTTGGTGATGCTAATCTATTTGCATATTGTAACAATATTCACCATAAACTAGAGATCACCGTACCTAACAATAGAGAAGCTATCCCTTCCTCATCATATGTTAATCCAGCCTCTCTTTCCAACTTAACAACCCCTATACCAAAGCAGGAGAAATTGAAAATGAAAATGGTTGAGGAAGGTCTCGAGGAATATAATCTTAGTCAACTCTTTTGTGTTGGGTAGTTAATCACATCCCCTAGAACTCATGGAAAACCCCAAGGTTTACTTCAAACACCACTAGCCAAACAAACTTGCACTTTGGCACAATTCACCCCTGGTAGAAGTCAAGAGGAGGAAACCATGGATGAAGACCTAGCAGAATGGATCTACACAGACCCTATTGACAAAGAAAGCACAAAGGCTAAGTTCCCCACTAACAAATATGGCAAAGGCTTCACTATAATGCAAGATGGCCATAGTGCTTTGGGACCTTGCAAACAAGGATGGCAAGAGCCCTTACAACCAGAATTGAAACCAAGAGATAAAATTGGAGTAGGTTTTCAAAAAGAATCTCTTCCTAAGCTTCAATTCAAAGGAAAACCCAACAAACCCATATATCAGCCCTTTACTCCAAGGATACAATCCTTGACTATATCTACATCACCAATAACCCCACCACCAGCATCAGCAGCACCAGAAACACCAACAACACTAATAACCCCACTAGCAGCATCAATAGTGCCAATAACACCAGCAATCCCACCTCCAAAAGTACATAAGCCAGTAACAAATGCACTATTCAATTCAAAAAACATCCCAGCTTGGTATAGTAATCAGATGCTAGAGAGTGATTCTGAGACAGACTCACATGAGTGAGAATGGGATTCAGTGCATTTAAATACTTCAGACAAGGAAGAAACATCACCCCCTCCACCTCGTAAGAATATACCAATTTATGGAGAAGTATGGATTAAAAATTTTTGGGTTCCTGAGCTAGAAGCAACTTCCACAGGCCCTACGTCAAATCCTATGCCTGAATCTAACAAGGAGAGTACCATCGATGAACTTCACGTGTCCATATTAACCCTCACTGATTCCTCCCAGAAACTCAACTTAATCGATGAAGCAATGTCTATCATTCATCTCGAACTCATTGAATGGAACCAGACAAATCCCCCATGCCTTGACCATTTCCAAAATGATGCGGCACTCATAGACTTTTTAGAATTATGGGATAACATACCAAGTGAGGATCATAAAGCTAGGTTTTCTATCGAACTTAACAGCGCAGCATACTTCGGGGCAGATGCCAAACCTTTCAATTGCAAAACTATTACAATAAAACATGGATCTTCTAGTGAAAACCACACAGTGGCACTTTTTGATCCCAAAAAAGTAAAAACAAAGAGCGTATCCAAAGGTGAAAACCTCTCCGAGGCGCCTAAGGATGAAAGGTTTGACATCCTCCCCTTTAGTATGAATCAGGAGAGATCAACCATCATAATAGAAGAAACAAAAGAATTCAATGTGGGGACCCCTGAGACTCCTCATAAAATACATTTAGCATCTAATTTAACTCCTGAAGAACAACCCAAATTTGTGGAATTCTTCTATAAGCACCAAATCAACTTTGCATGGTCTTATGCAGACATGCCCGACTTAGATCCAGATTTGGTCATGCATCACCTAAATATAGCAGAAGGAGCTAAACCTGTCAAACAAAAGCTCCGAAAGATGCACCCACAGATTACCATTCTTGTGAAGGCTGAACTTAAAAAGCTCTTGGATGTTGGTTTCATCAGACCAATTGATTATGTAGACTAGATTTCCAATATTGTACCTGTTGGTAAACCTAATGGGGGCATCTATATCTATACAGACTTCAAAGATTTGAACAAAGCATATCCTAAAGATGACTTCCCCATACCAAACATCGACATGATTGTTGATCTAACAGCAGGTCATGCAATGCTTTCTCTTATGGATGGATTTTCAAGATAGAACTAGATTAAAATTGCTCTAGAGGATCAACACAAAACTAATTTCACATGTCCATGGGGAACATACTGTTGGAATGTGATGCCATTTGGTCTAAAGAATGCAGGAGGAACATATCAAAGAGTCGTGACTACCATCTTCCACGACATGATGCGCACCATAATGGAAGATTATGTGAATGATTTACTAGCTAATTCATTGACAAGAGAGGGTCATCTTGTAGTACTGGAGAAAATCTTCAATAGGTTAGAACAATACCACGTTCGTCTCAATCCAAAGAAATGTGTCTTTGGAGTAACCTCCAGGAATCTGCTAGAATACATTGTCTAAAGTAAAGGCATTGAGGTAGATCCTATGAAAGTCAAGGCAATCATGGACATGCCACCTCCAAAGAATATCAGTCAGTTGAGGACATTACAAGGGTAGCTATAATCAATTTGGCAGTTCATTTCACAATTGGCTGATAAATGTCATCCCTTCACCCATCTGTTACATAAAAATATCCGCTTTCAATAGGATGCAAAATGCCAGCAAGCATTCCAAATGCTTAAAGACTACCTAATGAATACACCATTGTTGATTCCACCAGATCCAAGCAAACCTCTAGATTGTTATACATTTCAGCTACAACCATGACATTAGGAGTATCACTTGCACAACATAATGTGGAAGGAAAAGAATGTGATGTCTACTACATCTCTGAAACACTGGTAGGCTACGAACTCAATTACACACCTATTGAGCAAGCTTGCCTAGTAGATATCTTGGCAGACACCAAATTAAGGCATTACATGTTAATGCACAAGGTACAACTTATTGCCAAGATAGATCCACTCAAGTACCTACTCAGCAAGGCAACATTAATAGGTCGCTTGGCCAAATGGGTTATGATCTTGAGTAAATTTGATATAGAGTATGTGTACCTCAAAACTATCAAGGGATAGGTTATTGTAGATCAGTTGGCTGATGCACCACTCAAAGGCGAACATCCTCTTATTTCCAACTTTTTGGATGAATAAATCTTCATGATCACAGCTACACAACCCTGGAAGCTATATTTTTATGGCTCATACATCACACATGGCTCAGGGGAAAGTATTCTTTTTATCACACCTCAAGGTGACAACATCCCAAAGTCCTACAGACTCACTTTCCCCTACATAAATAATATAGTGGAATATGAGGCCTTGATCATAGGAATCAGATTGGCCATACAATGGAATCTGAAAGAGCTACAAGTATATGGAGATTCCCAGCTAGTCATCTGACAAGTCATCGATGAATACCAAACAAAGGATGATAAAATCATGTTGTACAAAAGGATGGTGGATAGTTTCAAAGAATCATTTACAACTATCACATTTTAGAAAGTACTAAGAGATCAAAATCAAGCTGCCAATGTAATGGCTACAATTGCATCTCTCTTAGATCTTCTACAAAATTCGACACGCTATGAGTTTTTGGTAGAACAACTTTGGATCCCCGCTTATAATATCTCTGAATTTGAAATGATATGTTGCCATGTCGGTTCTGACTCCCCATGGTACGGTGAGTTTTTCACTTACTTCCGTGACCATACACTTCCCCCTAACCAATCAAACAACCAACGAAAAACCTTTATTCGCCAAACTACTCGATACACCATCATTGTTGAAACCCTATACAGATGAAGTCTTGATGGTACTCTCCTTCAATGTTTGGAACAAGATGAGATAACAAAAGCCTTGTAAGAGGTACATGAAGGAATTTGTGGGGCTCACTCAAGTGGTCCTTCACTAGCAAAGAAAATCATGCGAGTTGAATACTATTGGCTCTCCATGGAAAAAGACTCCTACTACTTTGTAAGAAAGTGCAAGAAGTGCCAAGTTCACAGAGATCTGATACATGCTCGGCACAAGAATTATAACCTATCACTACACAATGGCCCTTTTGTCAATGGGGACTTGACCTTGTGGGTAAAATCCATCCATCTTCATCCAATGGTCATAAATTTATCATTACTGCCACCGAATACTTCAAAAAGTGGATTGAAGTTGTTCCACTCACCCAAGTCACCAGCAAGCAGATCACCACATTCATTCTCAATTACATCATCTGTTGGTATGGTGTACCCATGTCCATCATCACAAATAATGACCTTCCTTTCAAAAATCAGGATGTCCATGAACTATGTGAGAAGTTTTATATCCAACACCATTTTTCCACTCCATATTACCCACAACACAATGGTCAAGCCAAAGCATCCAATAAGAACATATTGAGAATCCTCAAAAAGATAGTCAATGATGCTAGTCGTGATTGGAACATTCGATTGAATCCAACACTATGGGCATATCGAACTAGCATTTGAACCCCTACAGGCGCAACCCCCTACTCATTGGTTTATGGAGTAGAAGCCATCCTACCTATTGAGGTTGAAATACCATCTCTATGGGTCTCCTTGCACAATTTGATAGATGATGAAGCATACCAAGTCTCACGTCTTCAGGACTTGGAACTACTTGATGAAAACCGACAAGCTACCTACAACCACCTAAAAGCCTATCAGCAGTACATGAGTAGAAGCTACAATCATTGAGTCAAACCTCGCACATTTGAAGTAGGAGATCTTGTTCTCAGGGAGAATCCTCACAACCAACCAAACAGAGAACACCAGGGAAAATTTGAATCCAATTGGCTGGGTCCATATGTCATCACTACCATCTTCGGGTCTGGAGCATATCAGTTAGCCACTTTAGAAGGAGAACCACTGGCAGATCTGATCAACAACATGCATCTAAAAAGATTTCATACATAAGTTGTGCAGAGCAACAGGCTCCTCCAATAGCAGAAAATACCAAAAACATTCAGAAAACAATCCTGAACAAAATACAAAAATACAAAAATCAAGAAAATAGTAAAGAAAAAATCATTCATCCAAACAGTGAAAACCAGTCTGGTAGCCTTGGCTAAGTACGGTGGTGAAAACCTGGCAAACAAGCACCATTCGTAAATGCTATGACCCCATTATTTTTGAGACTTGTTGCAACCACATCCATTGTATCCATTCATTCATCATTTATACCATGGCTTGTTATCGATCTGCAATCAGGGTTGTTACTTCATGTATCCCGCGTCATGCTTTTATAGCAACATCTAACTGGGGGCAATGCTCTTAACCTACTAATGGAAGTGGATTCTACATTGCTTGTGATTCATTGAGTTGCTTATTCAAAAATATCTTGAAATAATACCAAAAACATTCATAAAATCATAGAAAAACCCAAAAACATTTGCAAAAAAGTCCTAAAGATAATACCAAAAACAATCACAACATTCAAAACATCCAAAAACATGACAAAAACATCAAAAATCAATCAAAAACATTGCAATGCAATATTATTCCTTGTACATACACATTGCAACAGACACCAAACAAATATTTTGAGCTACTCAAATTATGACCACCTATCACATCAACCAACCAATCAAAACATCTGCACACAAAAGTCTTCACAAGGATGCATCCTTCCTCACAGACAAGACATGGTAACAATTTCTTTGACAAGAAAATTTGGTTTGGCTGATAAGTACTTGGTCGATTTGTTATTTATTTATTTATATCAGGTTCCTACGCTACTCCAGGATATCCACAAGTGATTAGAGTAGTCGGGATGGCTCCTGATATCTTTTTCTTTGTTTGTTGTTTGCAGATTGTTCCCATGAAGTTATGGGGCATATACTAATGGTGTCTATGTGGGAATTTCACTAAACTATGTGATCCTATGCAAAAATACAATCATGGATCACTATGGCTTAATGACTACATTGTATACCTCGACCCTTTGTACATGAACCAGAATGGAGGGGAACTTTCCTTGTCTACGATGTTTGCTTAGATGTGAAATGCTCAACCGTGGTTTCGAATACCTTGGCCAAGATCAATACTACCATGCTTGATGATGAAAATTAGGCACTACAAATAATCCATCGATCATCATTTCATCTCATCTATTTATATTGCATTTCATTGCATATCACTCATCCATTTTGTCGTACATAGTTCATATATGTTGTTGCATACAATTGATTCAGTTTTCTATGAGAAAGCTAAACCTAATATAAGTTTATCTTGGGTACAATCACGACGGAGTTCTCTGATACATCATCTCACATCTCCATTCCACATCTACATTTTCCCACCAACTTGCATTCATATATCATGAAGGCATGGTATCATCATTTAGTTGCATCAAATGCATTCATTTCATTATCATTTACTTGCATTTAGATTCATTAAAGGCATTCAAATATTCATTAAGTGTATTCAGATATTCATTTAAGTACATTTGTTTATTCATCAATAAAGTGCATTCAAAACATCAAGTGCATTGTATTCTCATTCAATTGCCTTTCAAATCATTTCATTCATTCACTTCCATTTTAGTTACATTTTAGTCATTAACATACAGTCACTTAGTCATTAAGGTGCATTTACTATCATTTAGTTGCATCTCAATCATTAAGTTGCATTCATCTAATCATTAAAAATCATTCATCATCATTTAGTTGTATTTAAGTGCATTTGTTTATCCATCATCAAGAATAGTCATCTATCCATTTAGTGCATTCATTTAATCATTAAGGTGAATTTATTATCATTAATTTGCATTTCACATCATTTCATTCGTTTAGATTCATTTGGTTGCCTTTCAAATCATTCCATCATTTAGTTGCATTAATTGCATACATTTATTATCATTTAAAGTGCATTAAGTACATTCAGCCATTCATTTTAGTGCATTCATCTAGAAGCATACATAACATTTTTATAAACATTTCATTCATTTTAGATTCATCTTAAAAACATGCATCATTTACTCATATCATCATCTTATCATATTCAACATGTATAGTATTATCTATCACAATATCATTATTCATTATCTCATCTCATCATTTAGCATAACTCTGTTAGATATTTGGTTAACCCCAAAGATACTGAGAGGGGGGGGTGAATCAATGTCTGACCGGTGGATGAAAGATTTAAACTTATTTGTAACTTTATAACTAAAATTAATATACCGGTAAGCAAATAATAATGAAATAAAGAGAAATAAAAGAATCAGTATCAATGCACACCATAACATAGATATTTTGGCGAGGAAACCCAGTAGGGGAAAAACCTCGGTGGGATTTGTGACCCACAATATTTACTCACTGGCCAATATGATTAAATATTACTTAGTACAATAGGGGCCTGCACATGTAGGAAGGCCAATTGCCTAGAGGTCACTACTCAATAACAAAAATGGAGTCCCACTGACTACACAATTTGATGGTTAAATCCAATCACAATGTACTGCTTCAAAATAGCATCTGCAATTTTGGATTTAGTACCAGTTTAAGCTCTATCTGATGCCACTACCAAAAAATTTGTCGGTAAATGATTCTACTTTCACATAATAGTCTTCGCTTTGCTCTACTTCTTATTCGCTCTGAAGATAAACACATCAAAGTGCATATACAACTATCTGATATCAAATCCCTATCTCATCTCAAATATTGCTTACATACACACATACCTACATACATTACTTTCATTTCAAATGACCTACAAGATCTCATACATATATGAGTCTTTACAATACATCATGTCGGCCATACAATTACAATTTACATTACATAAACAATATTATTGCCAAGTCATCTTAAGATGCCGGTATGATTTGTTGCCGGTGTAAAATGGATGTCGGTGTGAATAAACCTTGTTGTATCTGTCGGTGTCGGTAGGTGAAGTCTATTGCTGGTTGAACCTGTTGAACCTTGTTGCCACTTTGTTGCCATCAATGAAAACATCTACCATTCTCACCTGAGTGTATAAATGCCAACAAAATCATCATCATTGCATCACATTAATATCATTAAAAAAGCATCATCCATCTATTAACCTGTATCCACATGTTAGCAAATTATCCATATCATACATATAGAAATCATATCATCAACATGTACTTATAGAAAATAAACATCTCCATAGATCATGTATCTAAGCATAACTCATATCATCATCCTGCATAAAAACATACATGTCATCACATGGATCCATATCATATCATCATCACAAAAATGAGATCTCATCATATATTGCATCAAAAAGAATACATGTATCAGAGTACAAAGATGTCTACAAATATCGGCTACCAAGATCCATCCAAGTATCAGTCTAGTAGCAATGTAACAATGCATAGAAACACCTCAAATGGAACTCTGGCCAAATGTTTCTCCCCCACCACCCTCACCATCTCGCCGAGGAGGACCCATAACACCACCGCTGCTCTGAACCCTCTAAGACCGCACTGATCTCACCCGCTGCATCTAAGAGTAGCTCATTGCTTGCTGACTAACCGGCACAACCTGCTCATATAATCCCTGCTAGTAGTCAATCTCTGTAGTCGGACCTTGTGCTCCCTCCAAAACCTAAACTCTATCCTATAGCTCCCTCACTCTATCCACTAGATCATCTCTCTCTTGCACAACTACAGTCAACTCGGCCTCCCGTGCGAAAAGCTAGACATCCCTAGCTGCAATATCTACCTCTCTATCCTCTAACTATGCCTCGGTTGCTATCAGTCGGGTCTGCAACTGTAATATCATAAACTCCTACAGGTCTCCCTCTCCTCCACCTACAACTCCCTCTCCCATCTCCATAGGCTGCTCTCCACCACCCGCATCTCCCTCTCCCATCTCCATCTCCTCATCACCACCCTCTCCCCCACCAACATCTCTCCGTCCTACTCTTGCTGCTCCCTGTATCAGGGGACCCTGTGATAGTTTTAAAGGCTTCCCACCTCTGCCTCTCCTCTGTAACCGTCCTCCTCCACCACCTCCACCCCCAAATCCACCTCCACCACCTCCTGCTCCTCCAAAACCTCCACCTCTCCCACCACCTCCACCTCCTCCTGCTCCTTGAAAACCTCTACCACATCTATCGACTCTCCTCCTCCATTGTCGTGCTCTATCATCCTCAAAAGGTGGTATGGGCTCTATAGGATTTGAAATCTGCAAAATTGGATGGGTGACGCGATACTATGTATACTCCTCTGTCACCCCCACATCTATAATCTCTAGCCTCATCTGCCATGGTCTCACCTGTAATGTATGGAGCTTTGCAAGGGCCTGATCATAGGGCAACACTGACCCCCACTGCCATCTCGCCCACACTACCAATGCATACTCCCTTGAACCCCTCGGCATACTCTGCCTTCGCCAAAACTGTCTCATCACTCTCCCTGGCAACTGTCTCTCCACAACATAGGATGTGCGACCAATCAAAAAATGAGTCACATATACATACGACAAGGCCTCTCCATCATCCTCCCAGACCTCACAATCAGTGTATGACCTCCATATGACCGTATCTAAGTCATCCAAGGCCTGTTGCCAAAACTCCAACTTCCCCAAATGGGGCTGGGACATCAAACCTCCATACATAAAAAACATAGGGCCGATCTATTGCCCTAAACCTCAAACATATCGGTTGTGTGACTGACAAGTGCTCCCAAGCCCAGATATGTAATAAAGTGATCCCTACCCCTAGTGATCTACTCTCTTAGTACACGGCCTTGTGCAAATCCTTGTATAGGTGCGCTAACACACATGGCCCCCATGCATAGTGAGTCCCCTTTGTCACCATCTACTCTATCACCTGACTCCAACCAACAACCAATCCATGCGAATGTCGATCGGGGCAAAGCAAACCCCCTACGATACCTATTAGTACTGATGGTAGAGGCTCATAAAGCATTGCTATATCATCCCATGCCATAGAGCCATCCACAATGTATACGTCCTCGGCAAATATCCTCTGCATGGCTACCATCCCTAGGTGTCGATCATATGTCACAAGCTCCTCTCTAATCAGGATATGAAGTATCCTCCACACATCCTCTAGGGTCACAGTAATCTCTCCCATCGCCAAATCAAAGGATAACATCTCATTGTGCCATCGCTTGGCTAACGTTATCAATAGTCTGTGATTCCTCTGAATCACAAGTAGGTACATCATGTCATATAAATCAGTTGTGCATACACAATCAATCTCTACCTCTGACAACTGCTCATGCAGTTGCTGTGTCACAAGGTGTCACTCCTGCATCTATAAGATAAGATGGAAAGATCCTCCTACACATATCAACACATATCAGTTGTTTTGCTACAAACTTTCTTAAGTTTCAACCTAGACTATCAACAAATACTTTTCAATCAAGTATCTTCGAGTCTCAATAGGTAATCGATTGTGGAAAACCTAGACTATAATAGACATATATCACAATGACCTAGTCTCAACAGGGATACTATGATTCACCAAAACAACCAATCAATCAACATAGGCATCATGAGATATTTTATCTAACACTAGGGCATTTTATCACAATCGTGCTACTCTACTGACAATAGCGCTATTACTATGATACCAAAGTGCTAAAACAATAATAGCACTACAACAGCTATACCATCGCGCCATTTTATCACAAAAGCGCCACAACACCTACACAATAGCGCTAAAATATAAAAGCGCTATCACTATGACACAACAACACTAAACAGACAACAACACTAAAACAACTATGCAATAGCATCATTGTGGCACAATAGTGCTACTTTAGGGGACAAAGGCGCTAAACACAGCTTTAGCGCTATTGTCTTACTTGGACTTTGACGCTTCAAAAAACATGACAAAAATGCATAAAAAGAAAAATTCAAGATTTGTGTAAAGCTGGTTTGTAGTCCTTTGGTAGCTGGTATCGACGGATCCGCTCTAGCCAGTGATCTACTATAGGCACAACCATGATGGTTGATGCTCACTCCTTCACCAAAGGTCACTATCAGATCTCCAAACTACCAAGGAGATAGGTGCAAATAAAAGAGTTTTACCCCTTCCCCTCCAAATATACCCCCTAACCCTAACCCTAATTCACCCCACCCACCGTCGTGGTCCTTGTGAACTTCGGAAGCCTCTCATTTCACCATATTAACTCCATTTTCTCCCATTATTTCACCATTATTTCACCATTCTTCTCTTCTACCTCCCCCCAACTCCTTTCTCTTTTTCAAGAGATCGCCCGATTTTTTAAATTTTTTCGGTCCATCTCTCGAGGGGACATACCACCCACTAAATTAATATTTATGGGGCATATTTCTCTTACCTATTTTTCTTTCTTTGAAACGACGCGATAAACTGCACCGTCTCAAAGAGGGGCAAATGTACACACATAAATTTGTCCACAAAATTAAATGAATATTAAATATTTATTTGATTATTTAACTATCAATCAACAGTTAATTAAATTAGTATTTAATTAATTCATCCTTGTAGACGTATAAAAATGACCATATTCCTAAATGAATATTTTATGTTCATTTCTCTATTTAATTAAATCCAATTTAATTAAATTATCCACATTCTTCTATTTTATTAAGTAAATTACTCAATTTATTTAAATAAAATTCACTATACCATTTAATGAATAAATCATTTTATTCAATTAAATCCCCCTAGCCACTTTTAATTAAATTCAAATTTAATTAAATAGTTATCCTGAATTGAATAAATCTAATTTATTTAATTTTCCCAAATTGCAACCAAATTGAATTAAATCAATTAAATCCTATTATCCCTCCATCCACTTGCAAAATCTTAAACCCCTTTCTAACCCCTTCTAGAATCTTCTAATCGCTTCTAATTAACCTAACCCCCCCTCTAAACTTTGTCACATCCCTAAGTAAGGGGAGGTCACTTCTCAAACCCTCAAAGTCTTTGATAACCATTAAAGGCTTTCAACCTTCAACCACCAAATCCCTCAAAGTCTTTGATAACCTTTGAAGGTTTTCAACCTTCAACCACTTAATCCACAAAGTCTCCAATAACCATTAATGGTTAACTCAAACCCTCCTACATGGTTAAAACATTTGTTTTGACTCAACCTCTACCCAACCCAAGGGTCTCATCAGGCCTTTAATGCTTTGACCATGATTATCTCTTAATCATTTGCACAAAAGTTTATCCTTGGATTAACTCTTAATCCCTTGGGTAAACCTAACTTAGACTTGACCCTTAGCCTTTAGATAACCATGAGGCCTTTTCAGGCCTTTAATGCCTCCAACCTCTTCTCTCAACCCAATCCTATGTTGACATTTGTCACCATTTCATTGGTGCAAATCGTGCACATGGATCCCCAACTTTCAAACTTGACCCTTGATTAAACCATTCAATCCTGACCATCCATTGCCCTGTTTGTGCTATAAATAGAGCTCTCATTCCTCCATTTTTAACAATCATCCTTCAAATTTGTAGCATCACACTTATGCTCAAATATATTCAAGCTTTCATTTCATATATGCTCATCATTTAGCCTCTCTTTAAAATCAGGAAGTAGACTAAATATGCATGTTTAGAGTAATTTATTTATCATTTTAGCTCAATCATAGACTAAATATAGTATGCTAGGATAGTATTCATACTAATCTTGTCATCTTATCATTTAGTTTATTGCATTTCTAAGATCATACATAGCTTAGCATCCATTTCATATTAAAATTTATCAAAGAATCTCTCGTTCTCATATTTGCCATCCCTAAACCATTTTGCTCAGTAATCTGAGAGCAAAAACATTGGTTTGAGGGACATTGTGAGATAGAGAACCATGGGACCCTCCTTGGGAAGCTGAGTAATATTACGTTACTCCATAGCTTGCAACAAGAAGTCCTGTGTGTATGTGTTGACTAGTAATTTAATCATATTTTCACATTTTAAGTTCTACCAGCCCACTTTTCCACCATACATTTCTGGCGCCCACTTTTCTACCAAATCAAACAGTACCTGATGAATCCACCAGTTCTAGTACCACCAGTCGCAGGAAAGCCACTTATTGTATATATCTCAACAACAGATGTATCACTGGGGGCACTATTGGCACAAGAAGATCAACAAGGAAAGGAATGAGCTATATATTACATCAGTTGGACATTAAATGGTTATGAGCTCAACTATACATTCATTGAAAAGGCTTTCCTAACAGTGGTTTTTGCATCTCAGAAATTCAGACATTATATGCTAGCACACACCATCAAGCTAGTGGCAAAAATTGATCCTCTCAAATACTTACTCAGCAAGGCCGCTCTTACAGGTCGATTGGCTAAATGGATCATGATTCTCAGTGAATTTGACATCCAATACAGAAAGACGAGCCATCAAAGGACAAGCAATTGCAGATCAACTGGCTGAAGCACCACTCCCAAGCAAACACACCATGGAGATCGAATTTCCAGACAGGGACGTTCTTACTCTTTCTACCAAACACTGGACCCTATACTTTGACGGATCCTATACACAACATGGTTCAAGGGCTGGCATTCTGTTCATTACTCTTGAGGGACACACTATGCCAAGATCATATAGGCTTATGTTTCCATGTACAAATAATGTGGCTGAATATAAAGCATTGGTCATAAGTATCAAAATGGCCATTGAATGGAAAATCACAGAGTTAAGAGTCTATGGAGACTCACAACTAGTCATCAATCAAATCAACAACAACTATCAGACCAAGGACGACAAGCTGCTACCCTACAAGCGAATGGTGGATGACTTCAAACAGTATTTTGTGCACATCACCTTCGAACAAATACCAAGGTTGAACAACAAAGCAGCCGATGCAATGGCTACTATCGCTTCACTACTACAAATTCCAGAGCAATAGAGTTGTTATGAGTTCCTGGTAGAGCAACTGTTCTCTCCCGCCTATGACCACTCTGAATCCCAGGTTATCTATGCTTTGACTGGTTCCGATTCTCCATTATATGGACCAATATACGACTATCTCAAGCATAATATCTTACCCATTGACCAATCCCGCAACCAAAAACGTAACTTTATCCGCCAAGCTGCCCGTTACACCCTTACTCCTGATACTTTATATCGTCAAGGTCTCAATGGTACTCTTCTTCGTTGTCTTGATTATAATGATTCTGATTCAGCTTTACACGAGCTTCATGAAGGTATTTGTGGCACACATTCAAGTGGCACTACTCTTTCTAAAAAGCTTCTACGGATGGGATACTACTGGCCTACAATGGAGAAAGACTCATATCATTTCGCCAAGAAATGTCCTAAATGTCAGATCCATGGCAATCTGATACATGCACCAGCACAGGAACTGCAGCCATTTACAACATCCTGGCCCTTTTGTCAGTGGGGACTAGACCTGGTTGGCAAAATACATCCTTCATCTTCAAATGGACACAAGTTCATTATAACAGCAACAGAGTACTTTACCAAATGGATAGAAGTAGTTCCCATGACCACAGTGACCAGGAAACAAATTGCCTCTTTTATCCTAAATTATCTGATCTGTAGATATGGTATTCCAAGTTCAATCGTCATAGATAATGGACGACCTTTCAAAAACCAAGATGTACAGGAACTATGTGAAAAATTCAAAATCCAACATCGGTTTTCTACACCATACTACCCACAGGGCAATGGTCAAGCAGAAGCATCTAACAAGACAATCTTGAAGATCCTAAAGAAAACAGTAAATGAAGCAGGCAGGGATTGGCACGTCCAACTCAATCTAGCACTTTGGGCATACAGGACCAGCATCCGTACACCTACAGGAGCAACACCATATTCATTGGTATATGGATCAGAGGCCATTTTACCCTTGGAGGTAGAAATTTCATCCCTCAGAGTTTCTTTGAAAGGTTTAATCCTAGATGAAGAGTATAGAGTTAACCGACTGCAAGAACTTGAACTATTAGATGAAAGATGCCAACATGCTTATACTCATCTTAAAGCATATCAGCAACGCATGTGCAGGAGCTACAATCACAAGGTCATTCCCCGCAACTTCAAGGTTGGTGATCTAGTCCTCAAAGAAAATCCAAGAAATCAGCAAGATAGAGAAAAGAAAGGGAAATTTGAACCTAACTGGTTGGGTCCCTATGTCATCATATCAGTCTACGGATCAGGTGCCTATCAGCTAACAAATTTTGAAGGAGATGTGCTCGATGATCCAACTAACAGCATTCATCTGAAGAAGTACTATACTTAAAGTAGCCTAGTGCACGGAAAAAGCCAAAAACAAACAAAAAAATCAAAAAATCCAAAAAAAGCAAAAATACAAAGTACAATAAAAACAAATGGTGAAAACCTGGTAAACAGGTGCCCTTGTGAAAGAACGGCTCCTTTATCTATATCCATGTCATTTTATCCATCAAAACACTATCGGCCATCACCCGACACTTAGCATATATCCATTCAGGACATACTTAGCGTAGTCACTATCCTGGGTTATCCATCTGTATCTATCCTCTTACCACATTCCACCATGGCTTGGGAATCACTATACATATTCACATCAAGAGGCACACTCAGTTAGGGGCATTAATTGGTTCAAAACTTTGCAAACATTCCAAACATCACAAAAATCACACAAATCAGAAACATGACATCCAACAAACACAACTACGCTTCATCGCAATAACCAAAACAAAACAATTCACAAGAATCTCAAAGATGGATGATTTTCTGAAGTACTAAATGTTGCATTATCGCATAAAAGTCTTGATTATTTTGCATTTTGAACTTTTTAAATTATCGAAATTTTATCCTTATCTCATAAAAAGCTTCAAAGCTAGAGATCATGAGGAACTTCCAATATTTTCTTAGTCTTCTGTCTGGGAGGCAATCACTTATACTGTGTGAATATTTATCTCGAGACGTGATACCTTATATATCACTGAAGGCCTGATTCCATTTCACGCATATAAATGATCTACTCTTGTCTGTTTACGCAATACACACTCAGGTCGTCCTGGTTCAATTATATCTTGACGCTTGTGCTATCTTGCAAAATCAAAAATCATGTAAATTTTACTCAGGTCATTATGGTTCAATTATACCATTATGCTTGTATAAATTTTCAACATATCCAAAATCAATAAATGCTCCATGATGATATTTACAAAGAAAGCAAACAAATGGTTATATCGGATGGCAAATACAGAATGAGGATGCTACCAAAAACATAGTTACATATCATTTTACAATTAGTTGCATATCATTTTACAATTAGTTGCAATTAGTTGCACATCATTTTACATATTGGCATATCATTTTACATCTCGTATTACAATTAGTTGCATATCAAAACATACATCTCATTTTCAAGATACATCTCACAGCATATAAAAGCATACATCCTGCATCACACATTACATCATCTATGTAGACATTACATCATCATAAAGAAAGGAAGTAGCTCACACATAAACATGCATCCATATACACATCACATGATCAAAAATGATGCCATCCATATATATATCTCAAAAATGATCCAAATGTACAAAATATGTCAAAACTGTGTCCAAGTACAATGAATACAATGCTCGTCAAAACTACAACAGAGACCATGTCTCTCAAGTATGACTATCTCCTGATGGAGATGGTCTCGCTCCAGAAGCATCCGCCCCTGGATCTCTAGGAGGGTCCTGTCTCGGTGGCCCTGTCACCCCTCGGCTCTTAGACCGTGACCCAGTAGCTCGAGATCGACTGGATCTCGACTGTGTAAAACTCTGCACTCGTCGGTCCCTGGGTACTGCAGCCTCATAATGCTACCTATAATACTCCGCCTCCTGTGCCCTCAGCGCCAGCTCTCTCAGGGTGTCTCTCATGGGACCACCCGCTGCTGCTCTCTGCATGCTAGCCACTGTCTCCTCCGCTCGTCCCCGCCACTCAATCTCAGTATCTCTCTCAGTGGTCAACTAAGAAATCTGTCACTGATAGGTCAAAATCTATGCCTGCAACTGCTGAACGGTAATCTGCAAGGTCCGGATCTGCGCATCCTCCACATGACCTGGCACTCGAACCCACAGTGGTACCTGTGCTGGAGGAACCCCTCCCACTCTCCCTGTCCTCGGTGCTGGAGGAGGGAGCACATCTGTCCTCCTCCTCTATGCTGGTCTACTCAGCTCCTCCTCACCTCCCACTGCAGCTAGCACCTCCCCTACTCTCCCCTCTCTACCAGCTCCGATAGCCAATCCACCTCTCCCCCTCTCTATCCTCCCCTGCCACACTGCTCTCTCCACACCTCTCTCTCCCCGCCTCCCTCTGGCTCCTCTACCTCCTCCTCCTCCATCATCTCCATCATCGCCATCATCTCCCCCATCTCCCTCCTCATCTGAGTCAAATGCTGGCCTCATCTCCTCTGGGTCAGAGATCCTGGCCACCACTCGTGCAGCAAACAAACGAGCAAACTCATCTGTCATGCCCGCATCCTGTATCTCTGGGGCATTATCCCAGATCTGTCCAGCAAACCCTGTAAACTCCTCTATAGCCACCGCACTATCAATAGTGGGCCCCTAATCCGCAACATCCTGCTGTCATCATGCATACAAACATGCTTCCTAAGGAATCCCCTGCTGCCGCCCGAACTGTCTCAAAACTCGGGTCACCACAAACCGCTCAATGACGAATGGGGTCCTCCCAATCAGATACCTCATCATAAATACATAGGGCATCTCTAGCCCATCCTCCGCCCATACCTCACAGCCTATATACGGTCTCCAGGTGACCGTATCTATGTCGTCAAAAACCCTCCTCCAATGCTCTAGTTTGCCCAGCTTACGCTGGACAACTAGACCTCTATATCCGTAGGCGTATGCTGCACCTATGGGCCTGTCCCTATCTACCAGTGGCCTCGCTGCTGGAATGTGCTCCCAGCACCATACCTGTAATAGAGTCACACCAGCTGATAAACTGCCGTAACCGAGGTATACTACCTCATGAAGGCTCCTGTAAAGATGAGCCAGCATCACTGACCCCCATGCAAATCTCTGGCCCTGTGTGACCATCTCCTCCAACACTAACCCCCATCCCACCGAGAATCCCTTTGACCTACGATCAGGACAAAGGAATCCCCCAATAAATCCTGCTAGTACGGAAGGCAGTGGTGCGTAGTCTAGATCCAAAAACTCCTGCTAGGGGATCTCATAACCGCAGACAGTATCATCATGAAATATCCAGCACAGTGCCCCTGTACCGCCCTCCTCTGACTGCTCATATGGTAGAAGTGCACCTACCACAGGAATGCGCAAAATTCGATAACAGTCCTCCGGTGTCACTGTCATCTCTCCAGTGGCAAAATGAAAGGTGTTCGTATCGCTATGCCACCTCTTTGCCAAAGCTGTCAAAAGCCCCCGGTTCACAGTGAACTGAGGCATATCTAGGAGAGACGTCAAACCACATCTCTCAATAATGTCCAAATCTGCCTGTGACAATCACGGTATCAATGTCCACAGTCTCGGGAATCTCTCCCTCGACTAAACAACACCCAATCGCTCCTGTCAACAACAAAACATATCCAATATCAGATTCCACATCAACACAAAGATATCAAAATCAAACTTACATCAACAACATGAAACAATTTGCTCATCTCTATCAAAGTTCAAAATCCTATCATTTCATATCAACTTGTAAAACAACTCAAGTTCTCAAAAACCATATCAAAACTTGTAAAACAACTCAAGTACCAAAATCACATAAACTTGTAAAACAACTCAAGTTTCCCACCCATATCAGCTTGTAAAACAACTCAAGTTTCCAACTCATATCAGCTTGTAAAACAACTCAGGCTTTCATACACATTGAACTTAAAACAGATCACGCAAGTACATCATATTCTGATCAATACAACAGATTGATATCTATACATAACTTGGAAAATCACAAATCAAAACACGTTATACAAACACTCATATTGGATGAATTCATCAAAACACGACAGGAAAACACAACAAATTTTCAAATCGACCAAACCTGCAAAATTTTTCAGATGCCCTAAAACACCCCCACACACTAGGCTGCCTCTCCTACACGCTATTGTATCTAACCTATGCGCTAGATTCTATCCACGCACTAAATTTTTCACCCAATGCGCTACCTAACCCACCCCATGCACTAGAATCTTCCTACGCGCTAATCTACCTCTCCTAGGTGCTACCCTTTTATCCCTATGCGCTAGGTTAGTCCTACGCGCTAAACCCCCTTCCCTATGTGAACCCCTGCGGCCCCTATGTGCTAGGTTAGTCCTACGCACTAATCTATCCCCCCGACGTGCTACCCTACACATTCTATGCGCTATTCTACCTGCACGCGCTACCCTAATAGTTTGATGCGCTAACCTATGTTTTCGGACGCGACCCCTAAATTTGAACTCTATGTGCTACTTAACATTTCGTATGCGCTACAACAAACCCTAAACGCTCTAAAACATCGGGCCCGAACTTTAAAATTCAAAACTGACTAAAAATGACAAAACAAAAAATCAAAAAAGGGTCAAAAACGTTGACTTACTGGTGGTCCACGCGCTACAGGTCTCCGGTATCTCCAGACGCGCTCGAAATGGTGTCTGTGATAAGGAATAGGCATTTTCTCTCCAGAGCAAATTCTCTTTCTCCAAAAGTCAATAAAGCACAAATGAACCTAAATCAAGCTCTTTTCCCCTTTTATAGGAGGAAAATGAAATTAGGGTTATCCGACTGGACCTATAATATGGTTGCAGTCTCCCTTATACCAAATTTTTTTGTAACTTATCGGGAGATGAATCAATTTACACACATTATACATGCACGAAATCATACACATCATACGCACTTCATCAAATTAAATCAAAAAATTTCAAAAAAATAAAATAATATTGATTCATCTCCCGAGGGGGGCATCACCATCAAATCTCGAATCTGGGGCATCACATCAAATCAAATCTGAGGCACGACTGACAAATCACAAGAGCGACACAAAAATTGCATTTGATCATAAAATCACAAAAACACAACATTTTTCTTTGAAATAACATGTGCACACATGTCACTTCAAAGAGAGGCAAAATGTAGACGTATAAAAATGACCATATTCCTAAATGAATATTTTATGTTCATTTCTCTATTTAATTAAATCCAATTTAATTAAATTATCCACATTCTTCTATTTTATTAAGTAAATTACTCAATTTATTTAAATAAAATTCACTATACCATTTAATGAATAAATCATTTTATTCAATTAAATCCCCCTAGCCACTTTTAATTAAATTCAAATTTAATTAAATAGTTATCCTGAATTGAATAAATCTAATTTATTTAATTTTTCCAAATTGCAACCAAATTGAATTAAATCAATTAAATCCTATTATCCCTCCATCCACTTGCAAAATCTTAAACCCCTTTCTAATCCCTTCTAGAATCTTCTAATCACTTCTAATTAACCTAACCCCCCCTCTAAACTTTGTCACATCCCTAAGTAAGGGGAGGTCACTTCTCAAACCCTCAAAGTCTTTGATAACCATTAAAGGCTTTCAACCTTCAACCACCAAATCCCTCAAAGTCTTTGATAACCTTTGAAGGTTTTCAACCTTCAACCACTTAATCCACAAAGTATCCAATAACCATTAATGGTTAACTCAAACCCTCCTACATGGTTAAAACATTTGTTTTGACTCAACCTCTACCCAACCCAAGGGTCTCATCAGGCCTTTAATGCTTTGACCATGATTATCTCTTAATCATTTGCACAAAGGTTTATCCTTGGATTAACTCTTAATCCCTTGGGTAAACCTAACTTAGACTTGACCCTTAGCCTTTAGATAACCATGAGGTCTTCTCAAGCCTTTAATGCCTCCAACCTCTTCTCTCAACCCAATCCTATGTTGACATTTGTCACCATTTCATTGGTGCAAATCGTGCACATGGATCCCCAACTTTCAAACTTGACCCTTGATTAAACCATTCAATCCTGACCATCCATTGCCCTGTTTGTGCTATAAATAGAGCTCTCATTCCTCCATTTTTAACAATCATCCTTCAAATTTGTAGCATCACACTTATGCTCAAATATATTCAAGCTTTCATTTCATATATGCTCATCATTTAGCCTCTCTTTAAAATCAGGAAGTAGACTAAATATGCATGTTTAGAGTAATTTATTTATCATTTTAGCTCAATCATAGACTAAATATAGTATGCTAGGATAGTATTCATACTAATCTTGTCATCTTATCATTTATTTTATTGCATTTCTAAGATCATACATAGCTTAGCGTCCATTTCATATTAAAATTTATCAAAGCATCTCTCGTTCTCATATTTGCCATCCCTAAACCATTTTGCTCAGTAATCTGAGAGCAAAAACATTGGTTTGAGGGACATTGTGAGATAGAGAACCATGGGACCCTCCTTGGGAAGCTGAGTAATATTACGTTACTCCATAGCTTGCACCAAGAAGTCCTGTGTGTGTGTGTGGACTAGTAATTTAATCATATTTTCACATTTTAAGTTCTACCAGCCCACTTTTCCACCATACAATCCTCAACCTCTTCTTCTATTAACTAAATAAATTATTTAATTTATTTAAATTAATTCATTAAACCACACTCTAACAATTAATTAAATGAATAAAGCATATTTGTTTAATTTAGCCCCTTTCCTCATTTAAATAAATAAATAAATATTTATTTAAATCTCTAAACTTCCCCCCACTTGCATTCTCCTACAAATGCAAGTTGCACAATTTTAGTTGAAATAAATGAATTTTATTTTAATTAAAATCCTGTTTTCTCTCACCCACCAAACCCACTTGCATCCTAAACCTCTTCTAGATTCTTCTAATCCATTACAAATTATCCTAATCCTATCCCCTAATTATTTTCACATTTCTAAGAAAAGAGAAGTCACTTCTCAAAGCCTCCAAAGTCTTTGAAAAGCATTTAAGGCTTTTATTCTCCAAACAAGTTAACCCCCAAAGTCTTTGTAACCATTTATGGCTCTGAAATTACCATTAATGGTTAAACTCAACTCACTTACATCGTTAGAGACTTTCCCTCTAACTCAACCCTCATTTAACTCATGGGTCTCTTCAAGCATTCATTGCTTTGACCATGGTTATCCCCACTAACTATTGCACAAGAGTTTGTCCATTGGATAAATGAATTATTCATTGGATAAAAGCTTTTATTCACTAACTCAAGCCTAACCAAACCCTCCTAGGGTAACCTTCATGTCATCTCAAGCATTAAATGTTTCTTCCCTATCCTCTCAAGCCATCTCATGTTGACATTTATCATCATGGGATTGGGTTGAAATTCATCACATGGATCACAAACCCATCAATCCTGGCCCTTGCTAAAATTATTCAATCTTGACCATCCATTTCCCCATTTCCCCTATAAATAGAGCTCTTATTCTTCATTTTAAGGAGAAGTCTTTATGCATCAAACTTATAGTCATTTTAAGAGAGCATTTCAGAAGCATTAGCATTGTTATTTTGATAAAATTTACATAGACTAATTAGGTGCTTTCTTATAGTAACTTATTTACACTTGCATAGACATTTGTTCTCATTTTCATAAACATCTTGAATCTTCATAAGACATCCATGAATAGTGCAAAAAGCTAAGAGCTACACTCATGTGGGACTTGGAGAGGAGAGGAACAAGGGAGGAACAACTATGAGCATTGTGGGGAGCATCTTAGGGGGTTTTCTTTCCCTCTTTTATTTTTATACGCTTCTTCTTGTATGCTTTTTATCTCTCTTGATATGCATGTTGAGGTTCATAAGTTCATTTGTGTTTCGTTTTTATTATCACTAACATATTAACGTTTGAACTTGTGTCTTGTGCCTCCTTTTTCTCATGCATCAGTTTGAATCTCTTTTTTGCATTCTATCTAGCAATTTTCTTGTTTCTACATTTAGCATACATGTCTACAAAGGTAGTTGCAAACAAAATGTTTCAAAAGAAAACCCCTTGCTTTATACTTTTATGGATATCCATACCCTGTTCTAAATTACACATTTTGGCACAATACAGAGGATGAGAAATAGATATTATTGTTGAATTTGCACCCAAAGTTCACCAAAGATGCAAAGAAAACCATGTATGTATACTCCAGGGTTCATTTTTTTTAAATTGACATGGCTAAGGATTCAAAAGATAATATTAGGATTCCAAAGTTCAAATTGCAGTTGTAAAGAGATTCTAATAAGGGATACATACCCATCCCTTAAGGTATGTGATGTTGATGATGTTGGAGTACTATAAGAACTGAGATGGGGGGTGAATCAATGCTTATGATCAAACTTTTAGAAATTTGAAATTATTTGCAAAACTGAATAATAAGAATGTACTTAAAAATTAAACTGCTAATGAAACACATGAACACATTAACAGTGACACTGACTCTGTCCTGAGTGGAAACCCTCTAGGAAATAAAACCACTCGAAAAAGGCCTCACTGGCTTATCATAAAAATCTATTACAAATGCCCCACTGGCTAATTCAACTGTCTCACTAACAATGATAATGTTACTGGTTACAAATTATGCCTCACTGGCTTTTAACAAATTCTCACATAAGAGTTTGAAAAACACACTAAGTTTATGCCCTGTTTAAATACATATCATCTTTTGAAAATATATGAGTTAGAAGCAATAGTTTATCTTTTCAAAAGTTCAAGTGCAAGACACTAATGAGTTTTTACATGCACATACATATCAATATCATGCAAAGAATAGAATAGTTCATGTACATAATATTAGTATGCATATTAATGCAATACACAATAGTATAGTGTATTGAACTGTACAAAACTCATGAGTCATACAAAGATATGATTCTGTCTATGAATCAAAATAAATAATAGAATTTTGTAGCCATGATAAAATATTTCTGATCAGTTCTATTGTCAAGTTCCTCTCCTTTCACACACCCAAAAAAAAACCTTCCACACTGTGCATTTATAACATCTTTTTTCAACCAACTGAAAATCTGACATGATAATCAACTGAATATAAAATCCTATTTTTTTTAACAAACCGAATCTTTTTAACAATTGTACACAAAAGAGAGACAACCACAAATTTTTGAACTTTAACAAGTGAAAAAAAAATATACATCTTTAATCTGCCCTTTTAACAAATTCAACAGGGTTAAACTAGGGTTGACAAGATTTCAAGAACAAAGCCCTAAACTTTTACCAAACCCGCGCAAAGACCTACTAAAGATTATGAAAGATTGACAAGTGGACAAGAGACTTAGAGCGAGATTTACCCAGACTTAGGATTAACACAAAATACAGCTTTGACCCGAAGTAATCAGACTAGGGTAAATAAAATACCAAGAATGCAACATTAATTCGAAATAAACAAGATAGGGTTTGAACAAATTCAAACTATTTCTTAAGCAAGATTTTATTTAACAAGATCAACAGATAATCTTTTACAAATAGCTGAATGAACAAAACACGTGATCTCTTGACAACTAAACAAAAAATCTCTTTTACTTAACGAATTTAAACAAGGACATAACTAAACAAGAAACCCCAAAATAATCAAAGATTTTGTTTTACCCACGTTGGACATAAACAAAGGAAAAAGAAACACCTAATTAGCATTCCATTTTGTTACAAGTTGTGCTAAGCAGTCTTCGAAAACTGTCACATCCTTAATAACTGTATAACCGATGTGGAAGCCATCTCTCTGAACCTTCACACCATGCTCTATGGTAATCATTTTTGTCACTAAAACTATATTTCCAAAATTCCTTTCAATTACTTTTCCCTAGCTCGAGAGCCCAAATGTAAGAATGAAAAATAATATGCCCTAGTTCGAGAGCACATAAAGTGAACTTCAAAAAGTATATGCAATGTTTTAATCAAATCCACTTATATCATAGACATCATACTGATGCCACATATTTGCATTTCTTTTTCTTAAACGAATGCCTTCGGGGGGGACCGTAACAACTTCATGTTCCCTAGTCACATAAAGTGACTTCAAAAACTTTTGCATAGTCATCAAGTGTCTTAGG
Source organism: Cryptomeria japonica (assembly GCF_030272615.1). Lineage (NCBI taxonomy): Eukaryota > Viridiplantae > Streptophyta > Pinopsida > Cupressales > Cupressaceae > Cryptomeria > Cryptomeria japonica. Next base: position 566,888,170 of record NC_081406.1, on the reverse strand, counting down.
TACATTTTATGTATAATCTTTATCCAAGTCAAAAAGTCAGACTTTCAAATAATAAACAATGCCAATATGAATAGAAAAGTATTTTGACACTAATGCCAAAAATGTCGTAGGGGTAACAAACTCCCCCTTTGGCATTGGTGTCAAATCTAAAAGTTTGACCAAATAAAATCTGAAACAGTATAGTTGAATAGTAAAATGTCAGAGTACTATCATGCCCTTGTACTAAAGCAATAAATCAATATCAAACTAAAGCTGATCATAATCTGTAACACTCTGAAAACTGATCATGCCTGATTTGGACCTATAACACTCTGAAATATGATCATGCCACATCTCATAACACATACTAAAACTGAAACTAACCACTGATCAAAACCTGTATCACTCACTTTGAAAGCTTATCATGAAACTGAAATACTCAAATCATCTCCCCCTTTTGACAACAATGCCAAAGGAGAGAGGTTGGAAAAGAAGGATAGAACTACAGACAAATATATATACATCTTTTAACATTTGTATCATCCAGATTACCTGAGTATAGCAATTTGCAGCTGCAATGTACTCTGCCTCAGCAATGGATAAGGAAACTGAATTTTGTTTCTTGTTGTGCCAAGCAACTAATCGTCCTCCAAGGATGAATGCACCTCCAAATGTTCTTTTTTTGTCATCAAGGGAACCTACCCAGTCAACATTAGTATAGGTTGTCAAGGTAAAATCCTTATGCCTTGGATACCACAACCCAAATTCAAGAGTGCTAGAAATATACTTCATGATTCTTTTGACAACATTTAAATGGGATGTTTTAGGTGCTGATTGAGACCTTGAAACTAAACAAATAGAGTGCATAATACCAGGTCTTGAAGCAGTCAAATATAAAATACTACCAATCATAGACCTGTACATTATATGATCCACATCAGGTTGGTCAATTGTTGGCATTGTGTTGTCATTGATTTCAACCGATATAGGATGTTACCAGTATCACTGACATTGATGTCAACTAGTGAACAAGAGGTTGTTGGCATTACACGTTGATGTCAACCGGTATAGAAGATGGGTCAGTATCAGAGAAGAGTTGATGTTTTGTCATTGGTGACAATCAAGTGACCATCTTCATGTAGAAGGAAGAATTGGTATGCTAGAGGTGCAGTAAAGCGACCACTCCACTCAGTAAAAGGGTTGTTGATATGGTGGTGCATACAACTAGAATGAAGAGACTACATGATGGGAATTGATTGTGCTAAAGTGGTGGAATGCTATTTGGATCACATCAACACCAGAGGTGAAGTTTGTGTAGACCACCAGATTGCTAGTGTAAGGATAACTAGCAGGACTCCCACCGGATGAAGAAGTTATCATAGGCTAGGTGATAGGTTGATAGAGTATGTTGCCTCTATGTGCAAGATGACATATGAAAAACCACTAGGACATATGTCATGTTGAATATGTATCCTCTCCTCAGTAATGTCACTTGTACCGGAAAAATGATTCCCTGAAATAGATAAGTGATTGAATGCAGAGATCGGATGTACAAGTGAAAGATAAGGATGCCCCTGGAGCATGAGATCAGAAATGCACATTGAATAAGCAAGTGAAAACAAGATGTGCTACCGAGATAATGAAGGAAGAATGAGGATTTGAGATGGTGTGTTTGTCATCTTAACAAATCAGTTGGTAGGAGAACTGGTTTGATGAAGAAGGATGCTAGTGAGTTTGCAGGAATATACATGGCAATATTGGGATGTTGAAGGAAGGTTGATGTAGAATAGTTGGAGTGTGATGACTTGGTGTCATCAATGTGTCTCATCGGCAACAAGGAAAGTATGTTGTCCACCGACAGACACATCTATCAGAATTTGCATTGGTGATAGTTGACATGTTATGTTTGTTGGTATTTTGGTATGGTTTTGTCATTGATGTCAACACCTACTAACACTTATCAACTCTGGCACTTTGGAGAATCATCAATATTCATCGGCAAAGCAAATGACTTATGCACAGTCACCGGTATCTAGTACACCAGCATGATATAATGATCACCAGCACTTGGAATGGCATGGAAAACACTTGGTTATGTCGAAGACATCATTTGGACACTTTGTCTTTAAGTTTTTTTTTTTTTGGTATATTCATATTTGCATATTTGCTGTTACCAACAAATAGGTCTAGGTTATACACCGGCAGGTTTATCGTTTCCAGATCAACGTGACACACTATGGAGATGTTTTATTATTGTTGTAAATGCATCAAGCCGACATGTTGTATTGGTTATTGTATTGGATATTGTTTTAATTGTAAATTGGTTTTATTGTAATATCTTTTAGAGCCAACCTACTAAAATTGGTCTTAGGTTATGGTATAAATGTAAGATCTTATTTGTAAGATCGGGTGTGAAATGCGAAAAAAGGATTGTGTGAAGGTATATGTGAGAATAAGCAGAGCTATACACGCAGACATCATTTTAAGGTTGAAGGAGGGTTTTGTGAAAACAATCAGAACTACACCAGTACTAAATCCAACATAGAAAGATGCTAATTTGAACAGTACATCCTTATTGGATTTAACCATCCAATTGTAGTCAGTGTGACTCCTATTTTGTGTTTGAGTAGTGAGCTCTAGGCACTTGGCCTTTCTGCATGTGCAGACCCCATTTGTATACACTTACTATTTGCAGTAGTATCATCTGATTGTGGGTAAGGTTTCCCATGATGGTTTTTCCTCTTACAGGGTTTCCACGTACAAATATTGGTGTTATGTGTTTTGGATGTCTTTGTCCTTTTGTTTCATGCATTAATTCTTACCGGTATTGCAATTAATTCAAAAAACTGTCTACTGATATATAACACAGGTTTACTGATATTAAGCATTAAGTTGGTTAAACTGTTTTTGGTTTGAATTTATTAAACAACTGATTCAGCCCCCCCTCTCAGTTATCTCTAGGACCTAACAATGTCAACTGGTGAAACATCAAAGAAGAGACAAGGAAGATAAGGTTCTCACCTAATACAGAGGAGTGCAACAAACTGAAGGATAAGGAGAGTTGTCGAAGTAGCTATGGTGCCAGCAAGTGAACATATTTATAGAGGTGTTTCACTGGTAGATCAATGAAGTGCAGACATAAGGGTTACGCTGACAAGTTAGAAAGGTGATGGTAGGAAGGATAACAGGAAAGGTGGTTAGTGTTAGTAGGATTAGTGAACCGGTATGGGTGTACCGATTATGTGTGTGTTTGGTGACCAAGTTGAACTGATAGAGTAGTGTGATGAGGTGGATACTAACTGTGATGCCACACGGAGCTGAGGTGGCAAATATGCAAAGGTTGGTGATGTCTGGTGTCAAAGAGGTAGTTGTGATTGGTCGACATTAAATGTTGATTGCAACAATCACGGAAGAGTTGTAGAGTGTGTGGCTTAATGAAATTTGAATGATAGAGGAAGATCAAGGATCTGCTAGTGTCATGATCAATGTCAAATATCCAACTACAGATTGACCTCGAGAAGGAAATAGCTGGATCATAAATGTGTCGACTGATCAAGGCTAAAGAACAGGGTTAAATTTTCTATTTTTAGCAAATATGCATTGGATGATGAAAAATGAGTACAGATGCATTCCTCCAATGCAGGTGATTGATCTAAGTCAGATTGGATCAGATCTGATGAATATTTGATTGGTGGAAGAAACCCTAACTGCCTGAGATTTGAATTGGCTTTTGGCGGGAAAACCAGGTTATAAATAAGGAAGCCAAAATCATTGAAGGTTGTTGTTGAAGAGAGGAAGATAGTGTTGTTGCGAAGTAATTAGCTGTTACTTTTGCATGTGAGAGCAAATTAGTCAAGTGCTCAATGAGTATCTGAGAAGAGACTGAGTGTGAGGGAGAACCAAGTTGAAGTGTTCAACCGGTAGCAGTGCAGAACCGGTAGTGTCCATACCAAGATAGCCAAAGTGAAGGAAGCCACAAAGAATGCAGACATAGAACCGATAGAGTGTAGTACTGGTGAAAAGTAGAGAAGTGAGGAGGAGATTAGTAGATCAGAAGAAGAGTAGAGGTCTACCGATAGAACTCACCAGCAATAAAGTAAAAGAAAAGAGCAGCAGAGAGAGGTGCACCAGTGTAGTAGAGAAGGATTCTCACTGATAGAGTAAGGTATATGAAATGGTTACAAGACTCACTTGTAACAGAATAACTACTTTTGTATTTGATGTTATCATTGTGATCATTGAAATGCAGCTCAGTGCAGGGGTTGTAGCTCTTTTGGGTTGGCACCCATAAACTATCAAGGGTTGTAGCTCCTTTGGGTTGGTGCTCATAAACTAGAAGGGGTTGTAGCTCCTTTGGGTTGTTGCCCATAAATCAGGCAAGGGTTGGTGCTTCTTGGGTTGGTGCCCTAAAATTTGTAACAGATTTGATTGTGAGGCTGGATTGGAGCAGTAGACTCCAACAACATTGCTCACTAAGGTTTTTCTCATCTTGGGTTTTCCTCGTACATGATAGTGTTATGTGATGGCCCATGAGACAAATATTAAGAATCACACATCAAAAGGGGTTAATGTACAGAAATCCCACCAGTATGATGTTTTTGGAGTGACAATGAAGAAGAAGGAGATAAGGTAGATAGATCTAGCCAACAAGATCTATTTGAGAGTGAAGGCGAAGAAGAAGAGGAAGCAGAAGTAGATCTTTAATGTGAGTTAGTAAGTGCACTAGAAGAGATACAAAATGTCAGAAAGGAATTTAAAAGGTACAAAGACTCAGTTCATGAAGAATGCAGCCAGTTGAGAATATGCCTTAAAGAATCAAATGATAACATCTGCATATTGACATCTCAACTAAAAGAGGCAAAAGTATTGACTAGTGAGTTGAAATCAGTCTTTGATGCCAAGGAGAGAAGGTGTGAGGATCTCTAGCTAGAAGTGGAGACAAAGGACAAAGAATGTTAGGATCTAAAAGGAGAAATGGAGAGCATCAGGAAAGACCTTGAGAAGTGCCAAGATGAGCTTAAACTGAGAAAAAAATATGATGGTGGCACTAATGCCTTGGATAGGATGTTAAGCCAACAGAAACACTCCAAGGATGCAGGTGAATCGGGATGTAGTGCCGGTGAATTCTCCACAAGCAAGAATGCCCCCCAAAAGAACATTTAGTTTGTCTCCTCAAGTGGAAATGGCAAGGGACAAACATTCATAGTCAGATATGCTCCAAGGAAGAAAATAGATCTGACCACAACCGGTGAGGACATGAGGCTAAGGATGAAGACCAGTGCTACAAGAAGAGACAATGCAGATCCCAAAGGAAAGGGGAAAATAGGAGAATATAGCTTCACCAAAAGAAAGAACATGAGAAGGTAGCCTAGAAGTCCTTCCACTAGTAGAAGACAAGGAGATGTCACTACCCACACATCATGTCAAGTGTGGAAGAAGAAGAAGAAGAAGAAGAAGAAGAAGGGATCTGATGGAAGACTTGCAGAGAATGGGCAACCCTGGATCCATTCTCGAAGAAGTGGAAATGGAGATGCCAAACCAGTAAGATCACCTCATGTTTGGCAGAATAAATTTGTAAGTAATAAGCCTCCTTTCTCCAGGTTATTGTTTTGCATGTAAAGATTATGGCCATAGAGTAGAAGAATGTAAAATGAGGTCTAGGAATAGATAGAGTGTTCTTCCTAGGTATAATAAATTAGATGGCTATGGATTTCATGCATATAAGCATAATGTTTCACAAAGTAGAAACATGCATGTTCCCTTTCCCGGTTATGTTAACATGAATCCATGCACTGCTCCTAAAAATGTAAACATTGTATCTTATAACTGCAATGGATTAGGTCATAAAAGTTGTGAATACAGGAAGAAAAATATGCATTCCTATGGCAACTAGAGAATCAATCATGCGAGCAGTTACAGGGGATATGAGTAGCATAGACCTACTTGGAACAAAAGGAGAAGTGCTCCTTCACATTCAAGGGATTCAAGGAAATCGGTAATCAACCACAATGGCATGATCAGAAAAGGAAGAGCAAACTGGTATGTTAGAAGGTTCCCCAATCATGAGATTGGCATGGATGTTGTATGCTACTATAGCACTGCCTGTGGAAAGAGGACCAATGAGACGAAGAATTTTAACACTGCTCTGAAGACTGCAGATGTGGAAAGGAAAGAAATCAAGCAAACATGGAGGAAGAAGCCAGAAGATAAGAGCATGGACTGGTATTGTGCATTCAATGCACAGGTGATGTCTCCTGTGGCTTAAAAGAGATGCAGGACTCAGGGGGAGTCACATATTGATCGGATCATTCACCCCTTAGTTGAAAAGTAGACAACGAGATGAACAAGATGCTACTAGTAAGAGAAAGAAAATGAGATGGCAGTATGTGTGTAGTTACCGCCTTGACTACACATGGAAGAAGGTTTACTAATACAGGTAAAATGAATGGTAGTAGAGATAATTGGTACCAAGAGATAGAGGTTAAGAGGAAAGTGTCCTGGCAAAGATAAGATACTGGTATAGGACACGGGTATGTGTAGCATGTTATCGACATGGATGTTGATCAGTACTGCAGGTTATGTAAGTCAATGATGTTGAGGGATCATTGTAGTAACTCCGGTAGTCTGGATGGATGAGGTTATGTATCAGGTGTTATTAGAAAGGACCTGGATGACATGTATTGGTCCGGTAGCTGATCTTATGAGCACACATCTTTATGGGTCAATCGGTTGGATATGTGACCTACAGTTGGCATTGTGGTCATGATGATGGATGTCACAGGTATTGATGTGAGTCCCAGTTTAGGACCTGACCGAATAAGATGATGTTGTGCATAATATTCAAAGGGGGAGATGCACCTGGTAAAAAGGAAGAGAAAGATTTCTGTCAGTGCCCGGTAGATACAAGGAGGTATGTTATCCTGACAATGCCCTTTGCCATTGTTGTCAAAGGGGGAGAAAGTTACTGTAGTATACAGAATACTACATGTGTTGACATCAATGCCAAAGGGGGAGATTGTTCACATTGTGTTGTCATTGATGTCAACAAGTATAGGATGTTATCGGTATCACTGACATTGATGTCAACTAGTGAACAAGAGGTTGTTGGCATTAGAGGTTGATGTCAACCGGTATAGAAGATGGATCGGTATGGGAGAAGAGTTGATGTGTTGTCATTGGTGACAACCAGGTGACCATCTTCATGCAGAAGGAAGAACCAATGTGTACCGGTATGCTAGAGGTGCAGTAAAGCGACCACTTCACTCAGTAAAAGGGTTGTTGATATGGTGGTGCATACAACCGGAATGAGAGACTACATGATGGGCATTGATTGTGCTAAAGTGGTGGAATTATATTTGGATCACATCAACAATAGAGGTGAAGTTTGTTCAGGCCACCAGATTGCTAGTGTAAGGATAACTAGCCGGACTCCCACCGGATGAAGAAGCTATCATAGGCTAGGTGATAGGTTGACAGAGTATGTTGCCTCTATGTGCAGGATGACATATAAAAAACCACCAAGATGTATGTCATGTTGAAGATGTATCCTCTCCTTGGTAATGTCACTTGTACCGACATAATGATTCCCTGAAATAAATAAGTGATTGAATGTAGAGATAGGATGTACAAGTGGAAGATAAGGATGCCCCTGGAGCATGAGATTAGAAATGCAGATCAAATAAGCAAGTGAAAACAAGATGTCCTACCAGCACAGTGAAGGAAGAATGAGGAGTTGAGATGGTGTGTTTGTCATCTTGACAAATCATTTGGTAGGAGAACTAGTTTGATGAAGGAGGATGCTAGTGAGTCCGTAGGAATATACATGGCGATACCGAGATGCTGAAGGAAGGTTGATGCAGAACAGTTGGAGTGTCATGACTTGGTGTCATCAATGTGTCTCACTGGCAAGAAGGAAAGTATGTTGTCCACCAGCAGAAACATCTACCAGAATCTGCATTGGTGATAGTTGACATGTTATGTCAACTGGTGAAACATCAGAGAAGAGACAAGGAAGATAAGGTTCTCACCTGATAAAGAGGAGTGAAGCAAACTAAAGGATAAGGAGAGTTGTCAGAGTAGCTATGGTGTCAGCAAGTGAACATATTTATAGAGGTGTTCCACCGGCAAAGCAGTGAAGTGCAGACATAAGGGTTACACAACCAAGTTAGAAAAGGTGATGGCGGGAAGGATAACCGGCAAGGTGGTTAGTGCCAGTAGGATTAGCGAACTAGTATGGGTGTACCGGTTATGTGTGTGGTCAATGACTAAGTTGAACTGACAGAGTAGTATGATGAGGTAGATACCAACTATGATGCTATGCAGAGCTGAGGTGGCGAATATGTAGAGGTCGGTGATGTCTAGTGTGAAAGAGGCAGTTGTGATTGGTCGACATTAAAGATTGCGATAATCACGGAAGAGTTGCAGAGTGTGCGGCTCGATGAAAGTTGAACAAAAGAGGAAGATCAGGTATATGTTGGCACCATGATCAATGTCTATTATCCGACTACATATTGACCTCAAGAAGGAAACAAATGTATCATAAATGTGTCGACTGATTTTGAGGCTAAAGAACAAGGTTAGATTTGTTATTTTTAGCAAATATGCATTGGATGATGAAAAATGTGTACAGAGGCAAAAATCCAATGCAGGTGATCAATCTAAGGCAGATTGGATCGAATCTGATGAAGATTTGATCAGTGGAATAAACCTTAACCGCTTGAGATTTGAATTGGATTTTGGCAAGAAAACCAAGTTATAAATAAGGAAGCCAAAATCATTGAAGCTTGTTGCTGAAGAGAAGAAGATAGTGCTGATGTGAAGTGATTAAGTGTTACTTCTTCATGTGAGAGAAAATCAGTCAAGTTCTCAATGAGTATCTGAGAAGAGACTGAGGGTGAGGGAGGACTAGGTTGCAGTGTTCAATTGGTAGTAGTGTAGAATCAGTAGTGCCCATACCGGCAGAGCAGAAGTGAAGGAAGTCACAGAGAAGGCAAACATAGAACCGGTGGAGTGTAGTACCAGTGAAAAACAGAGTAGTGAGGAGGAGATCAGCAGTGCAGAAGAAGAGTAGAGGTGTATCGGTAGATCTTATTGGCAATATAGAAGCAGATAAGAGCAGCAGAGAAAGAGGTGCACCGGTGTAGCAGAGAAGGAGTCTCACCAACAGAGTAAGGTATATGAAGTGGTTACAAGACTCACTTGTAATAGAATAACTACTTTTGTATTTGATATCATTATGATCACCAAGTTGGAGCTCAGTGCAGGGGTTTTATCTCCTTTGGGTTGGTGCCCATAAACCATCAGGGGTTGTAGCTCCTTTGGATTGGTGCCCATAAACTAGCAGGGGTTGTAGCTCCTTTAGGTTGTTGCCCATAAATCAGGCAAAGGTTGGTGCCCTAAATCAGGTGTTGTAGCTCCTTGGGTTGGTGCCCTAAACTTTGTAATAGATTTGATTGTGAGGCTGGATTGGAGCAGTAGACTCCAGCAGCATTGCTCACCAAGGTTTTTCCCATCTTGGGTTTTCCTCATACATGATAGTATTATGTGATGTCCCTTTGTGTGTTAATGCATTTGTGTTTAGTCTCCTCACTATCCAGTAAGTTTGCATTGTGTTAGATCCCATAACCGGTATACTCACATAAGTCAGTTAAAGGGAAAAAGTTTGAGAACCACTGATTCACCCCCCTCTCAGTGGTGTATTGTGTCTAACTTCAACTTCTTGTTTAAGTTTGCAACAGGTTTCCATAGGTGTACTCACTGGTTTACAGTTATTCATTTAAAACTTTTCTAACATTTCTTTGGCATATTTGATTTGAGATATGAATATCCCTTTTTTCAATTGAGCGATTTGTAATCCTAGAAAGAATGAAAGTTCTCCTAACATAGACATTTCAAATTTGGATTTCATTATTTCTGGAAATTCAAAGCAAAAATCAGCATTATTACTGTCAAACATGATATCATCTACATAGACAACAACAATCAGAATATCATCCCCTTTCTTTTTGCAATACAAACTGTTGTCTACAGTACCTTTTGAGAATTCATGTTCCTTCAAATGCTTGTCTAATTTTGCATACTAGGCTCATGGACCCTGTTTTAATCCATACAATGTTTTTCTCAATCGATAGACATGAGTTTCTTTACCAACACAGATGAACCCTTCAGGTTGTTCCATGTAAACTTCTTCCTCAAGATCACCATTTAGGAAGGTTGTTTTTACATCCATTTGAAACATCTTAAATTTTTTCTATACAGAAAAGGCTAAAAAGATTCTAATGGCTTCAAGTCTTGCCACAGGTGCAAAGGTTTCTTCGTAATCAATGCCCTCAATTTGGGAATACCCTTTGCATACTAATCTAGCCTTATTCCTAACAACATTTCCTTTATCATCCATCTTATTTCCAAGACCCATTTGGCTCCAATTACGTTTTTATTTGCAGGCCTAGATATAAGATCCCAGGTCTTGTTCTTCTCAATCTGACTAAGTTCCTCATGCATAGCTTTTACCCAAAATTCATCTTTACTAGCCTCTGAATAATTTTTGGGTTCGAGCTAGGATAGAAGACATAAGTAAACTTGATTATTAACATTTGCAGCCTTTCTTCTGGTTACCATTCCAGAAGATGTATCACCAATTATCTGTTCTTGAGGGTGATTTTTATAAAGTAATTTAGTGGATCTGATTGGAGTAACACGCTGATTTGCAATATTGTCATTTGACTGATTTTGTTCACCATTTTCATCAGCTTTTGTATCATTTTCTTATTGTTGTTTAATTTCAGTTTTATGTTCACAGTTTGGAGGAATTTCAACAATGTTCTCATCAAATTTCTTATCAACCATATGACAAGTTTCATCAACTTTCACATTGAAACTTTCAATGACTCTTTTTAATCTTTTATTATAGCATTTGTAGACTTTTCTATGAGTGGAATATCCTAAGAATATTCCCTCATCACGCCTTGATTCAAAACTACTCATGCTATCACTATCTCTCTTAATATAAAATTTACTACCAAATTTTTTGAAGTAACCCACATTGGTTGACCTACCATACCAGAGTTCATAAGGAGTATATTTAGTGTTTATTCTCAATTGAACTCTATTCAAAATATAGACTATTGTGCAGATTGCCTCTTTCCAGTAAACATTTGAGAGACCTGCATCTTGCAACATGGTTTGTGCCATCTCTTTTACAATTTTGTTTTTTTCTTTCAGCAACACTATTTTGTTGTGGTGTTCTTGAGGCTGAATATTGCCTCTTGATACCATGTTCTTCACAGTAATCAATAAACTCTTGTGAAGTATATTCTCCCCCTTTGTCTGATCTTAGACATTTGATAGTTACATTAGTTTCTTTTCTACCATTTTCTTAAACAAATTAAATCTACTAAAAGCTTTCGCTTTGTGTTTGAGAAAGGTTACCCAAGTCATTCTTGTGTAGTCATCTATGAACAACATGAAATACTTTTCATTGTTTAAATATTTTGTCCTTGTAGGACCACACAAATCAAAATGGATTAATTGCAATGGTTTGGTAGATGAATATTCCTTATATTTGTAACTGACCCTTATTTGTTTTCCTTCTTGACATTCTTTGCAGACAATGTTATCTAGTTTTGAGAGAGTTGACATATTTTTGACATTCTAATTTTTACCGATTTTGATCAAATTATCATAATTTATGTGTTCTAATCTTCTATTCCACAGTTTGACTTCATCAATTTGACTCATCAAATATACATTTGATTCCTTACTATTGCAATTTTCAAGAAGATTGTATATATTTTCATTAGTTCTGAATCTTGCTGCAACAGTCTTGTCCGACTTTTTTTTATTACACAACCAAGAGCACTAAAGGTTACATCAAATCCATTATCACATATTTGACTCACACTAAGAATATTGTGAGCCAAACCTTCTAGATAGTAGACATCATGCACTGGAGTGTCATTATCCAAAAGAATAGTACCTTTGCCTATAACAGGAATACAATGATCATTCCCAAATATGACTGACCCCCCTGAGTAGCTTTCAAAATCAATAAACTTACTTTTGTCTTCGGTCATGTGATGTGAACAACCACTATCCAAAACCTAAAGATTCTTTTTGATAGAATGTAAGGCAGTTTGAACAACTAAGGCTTCTATCTTTTTCTTTGGTTTCCAAACCAACTTAACTCTATCATGTTGACTAGACTTACTGACTTGTTGTAGAGGATTGGTGTTACAGAAGGTGACTGTGTGTCCTAAATTTTTACACTAGTAACATCTGAGAGTACTTAGGAATTTGTAAAAACTTTGATTTACAAAATTAGACCTTTTGACTGACATAGCTCTACATGAATTTGCTTTATGTCCAAATTGCTGACAATTAAAACAATGTCCAAAGAAATGAAAGTCATGTTTAGGAAACTTACTAATTCTTTCATCGGTCTTGTCGACAGCAACATGACTTGAGGATTCACCTTCAACAACTTTATGAATGCCTTTTCCCTTGTAGTCATTGGCATTATTCACCAGGGAAAAAGATTTGTTATTGCTTTCACTTTGCTTCAGTTTTCCTTGAAGAGCAACAACTTTTTCTTCTAAGGAAAGACAATCTTTTTCTTTACTATTCAATTTTTCTTGAGTAACTTCAAGAATACTTTTATTCTCTTCTAATTGAAGAGTAAGATCATATATGTGTCTTTTGTCACTCTGACTTTTATCCTTTAGGATTACAGATTCTTTTCGAAGTCTTTTGATTTCTTTGAGAGCACATTTCAACTCTCCTTCTAAATCAATTTCTGATTCAGAATGTTCTGAAATAGTTTCCTCCTAAGTCACATTTGGAGATACAATGGCCATAAACAAGGTTTCATCTCCTTCAAGTGATTCGATAGAACAACTATATGTGATATCAGCATAAAAACTCTTTCTTAAAGAAGGTTTTCTTTTTGTTTTGGAAAACCTTTTTCTTCCCTAGCTTTCTATTGTCCTCATCATCACTTGTTGCCTCTTTGCTTGGACATTGAGCAGCATAGTGGCCAATTTTACCATAGTTAAAACACTTAAAAGGCAATTTTCCTCTGTATCTACCTTATCCTCTTCTAAGTCTACTGACAAAGACTGTCTCTTCATCATCAGGTTTATCAGATTCTGAATCATTGTCTCTTTTTCATGTTTTAAAGGCAATTTCTTTATTAGGTTGAACATCTTCACATATCCTCATTTCATAAGCAGTTAAGACACCATGCATTTTATCTATGGTGAGTTTATTTAAGTCTCTTTCTTCTAGAGCAGAGACTTTGGAATCATACTTTGATGTCAAATACCTTAAAACCTTTTCTTCTAAAGATTCATCAAGTCCTCGTATTGAGTTGACAACATCTAAAACTCTCAAGAAAAAATCAATTATTTTCTCTTCTTTGGTCATTTTTAGACTTTCAAATCTATCCCTAAAGGTTTAAATCTTTTCTTCTTTAACTTTATCATCACCTTCATAAATACTAGAAAGTTTATCCCAAATAGCTTTGCCATTCTTACAATCCATAACCTTGACCAGGACATCATTTGACAAACCACAAAATATAGCTTTAGATGCCTTTGCACCACATTCATAAGCCTTTTTTTCATCGGGAGTTGAGGCAGAATTAGAAGAGGTATGATTAGTTTCAACTACAGCCCAAGCCTCATACCCAAGAAAGGTTATATGCTTTTGCATTCTAAATTTCCAAAAAGCATAGCCAGTTGCATCAAACAAAGGTGCCCTAGTAGTGGACAAACCTTCTTGATTTGACATTGAAGTACTCCTGCCAGGAAACCCCTTAGCACCAAGTAAGATAAGGGTTTGGCTCTGATACCAATTGTTGGAGTACTATAAGCACTGAGAGGGGGGGGGGGGGGGGTGAATCAGTGCTTATGATCAAACTTTTAAAAATATGAAATTATTTACAAAACTGAATAATAAGAATGTACTTCAAAATTGAACTGCTAATGAAACACATAAACAATGACACTGACTCTGTCCTGAGTGGAAACCCTCTGGGGAATAAAACCACTCGAAAAATGTCTCACTGGCTTATCATAAAAATCTATTACAAATGCCTCACTGGCTAATTCAATTGTCTCACTGACAATGATAACCTTACTGGTTACAAACTATGCATCATTGGCTTTCAACAAATTCTCACATAAGAGTTTGAAAAACACATAGAGTTTCTGCTATGTTTAAATACATATCATCTTCTGAAAATATATGAGTCAGAAGAAATAGTTTATCTTTTCAAAAAAGTGCAAGACACTATTGAGTTTTTACATGCACATACATATCAATATCATGCAAAGAATAGAATAGTTCATGTACATAATACTGGTATGCATATTAATGCAATACACAATAGTATACGGTATTGAACCATACAAAACTCATGAGTCATACAAAGATCTAATTTTTTCTATGAATCAAAATAAATAACAAAATTTTGTAGCTGTGAAAAAATATTTCTGATCAGTTCTATTGTCAAGTTCTTCTCCTTTTCGCACACCCAAAAAAAAACCTTCCACACTATGCATTATAACATCTTTTTTCAACCAGCTGAAAATCTGACATGATAATCAACTGAATATAGAATCCAATTGTTTTTTTTACAAACTGAATCTTTTTAACAGTTGTACACAAAACAGAGACAAAACCATAGATTTTCGAACTTTAACAAGTGACAAAAAAATATACATCTTTAATCTGCCCTTTTAACAAATTCACCAGGGTTAAACTAGGGTTAACAATATTTCAAGAACAAAACCTTAAACTTTTACCAAACCCGCACAAAGACCTACTAAAGATTACAAAAGATTGACAAGTGGACAAGAGACTTAGAGCAAGATTTACCCAGACTTAGGATTAACACAAAATACAGCTTTTACCTGAAGTAATCAGACTAGGGTAAATTAAATACCAAGAATGCAGCACTAATTCAAAATAAACAAGCTAGGGTTTGAATAAATTCAAACTCTTGCTTAAGCAATATTTTCTTTAACAAGATCAACAAACAATCTTTTACAAATAGCCAAATAAACAAAACACGTGATCTCTTAACAACTAAACAGAAAATCTCTTTTACTTAATGAATTTAAACAAGGACATAACTAAACAAGAAACTCTAGAATAATGAAAGATTTTGTTTTACCCACGTCAGACATAAACAAAGGAAAAAGAAACACCTAATTAGTGTTCCATTTTGTTACAAGTTGTACTCAGCAGTCCTTGAAAATTTGCATGCCCTCAGTAACTATATAACCATTGTGGAAGTCATCTCTCTGAACGTTCACACCATTCTCTATGGTAATCATTTTTGCCACTGAAACTATATTGCCAAAATTCCTTTCAACTATTTTTCCCTAGCTCGAGAGCCCAAATATAAGAATGAAAAACAATATGCCCTAGTTCAAGAGAACATAAAGTGAACTTCAAAAAGTATATGCAATGTTTTAATCAAAGCCACTTATATCATAGACATCATACCAATGTCACTTATTTGCATTTCTTTTTCTTAAACGAATTCCTTCAGGGGGGGAACCGTAACAACTTCATGTTCCCTAGTCACATAAAGTGATTTCAAAAACTTTTGCATAGTCATCAAGTGATTTAGGTACATTTTATGTATAATCTTTGTCCAAGTCAAAAAGTTAGACTTTCAAATAATAAACAATGTCAATATGAATAGCAAAGTATTTTGACACTAATACCAAAAATTTTGTAGGGGTAATAGATGATGTTGGGATTGCACATAATCGCAAAAGGAGTCACCTAAGCCCTTCAAACCCTAATATCACAATAGACCTTGGCATAACCATCCAAAGGGGTTTCCCTGCCTGATTTGGAGTTGACTATTGGGTTGTATGCTCACATGCAGTCGTAATGGAGACTGGGCAAACTACCATGTGACTTGTAATGCCCTTAATCTTAATTACTCTACATTCCTTAATATTCTTATGAGGTGTTGATCAAAATAGTAAAATATTTTAGGATAAATTCAAACAAAAATAGTATTACAGATATAGATGCAACACTACACACATTGATTTTGCTCTCTTAAATTGAAAAGTGAGAGGTACACAAAATAAAAGATACATAAGAAATCCATAATTGTTCAAAAACCAAATTGCATCCTGGTTTTATAGCTACAACACAATTAAAAACACATAGCTATATGTATTTCATCCAAATAATAGCTTGTAGATGCTCTACTTTTCATAAGGATAGCCAATAATATGAACCACGGTAGCCATTTAGGATAAAAAACTTTTCATGAATAAGTGAAAAGAGACTTCCACTGGGTTAATTATCATATACGAGCAACATCTCCTCCTTAGCCTAGAAATAAGCTGTAGACGATGGAGAAAGAATGGCAGTGAGAAGCTTTTGTCTTAAATATTGATGGTTGGAGAAACTTCTAAATTTAATGTTGTTTGGCCCTCTTTGTTTTCCCAAGTCAAAACTGGAAGCTGCACCTTTATTTGCTTCACATTATGTGTCACGTGTTTAACATTCTCCCACTTGAAGCAAATGAAGGGTTTTGAATAAAGTGTAGTCATCAAGTCACCCCTAGGCCTACCATGTTTCTACATAGCTCATACTTTTCTCTTGACCAAATTTTAGCAATCATATCAGCAGTGTTTTCATCTATATGGATCTTTTCCAAATTAAAATGCCCTTCTCCTAATACCCATCGAATCCAATGGTACCTTAGATCAATGTGCTTGGTCTTTGAATGATATGCTGGGTTTTTTGCTAAATGGATGGCGCTATGACTATCACAATATAATGTATATATGTCTTATTTTATTCCTAGCTTTCTTAGGAATCATTGAATCCATAACATCTCTTTACAAGCTTTTGTTGCAGCTATGTATTCTGCCTCTATTGTTGAAAGAGATACTACTTTCTGTAGTCTAGACACCCAAGATACTACAACACCCGCAAAAGTATATCGATAACCAATGGTGGAATTTCTAGTGTCCACATCTCCAATTACCATATCTGCATTTGTATAACCTTTAAGCACAACATTATTACCAAAACATAAACAATGATGGCTTGTACCCTTAAGATACCTCAAAATCCACTTTACTGTGTCCCAATGTTGTGTGCCTCGATTTGCAAGGAACCTGCTCACTACTCCCATTGAATGTGCAATATCTAGTCGAGTACGTATCATGGCATACATTGGGCTACCAACAGCTAAAGCATAAGGAATTTTTATCATTTCCTTCTTCTCCTTATCATCATAAGGGCATGAATCAACACTTAATTTAAAGTGGGATGCAAGAGGTGTACCAACTGGCTTGGCATCCTTCATATTGAACTTGTCAAGAACCTTCTCATATTTTTCTCATGACAACCACATTTTCTTCTTTTTTCTATCACATATGATATTCATGCCTAGTATTTGTTGTGATAGACACAAATCTTTCATTGCAAATTGTTTACCTAGATCTTTCTTCAGTTGATTAACCATATTTTTATCATGTCCAATAAGTAATATGTCATCTGATGGTATGATGAAAGAATAAGGATCTAGTCAACTACTAAGAGGGGAGGTGAATCATTAGATAGAAAACTGATAATAACTTCTACCAATCTCAAAATCAACCTCTCAAAGAAAACTCTAAACTGACAAGTTAAACCATTGAACTACAAATGCAATATCACTGTCAAGATAAACTGGTTGACTATTAAATCAAATTAACAGTAAACAACTTGAAACTCACAAACATTCAAATACTTTATTGACATAAGTAAAACCTCATTTCAAATTGTTGTTGGTTAACATAACATATCAAAGTGGATTAAGCAGTTAAGCGATTCAACCATAGTAAACATTCACCACTTGACACAATATTTTTGACATGGAAACCCAAATGGGAAAAACCACGATGGGGATGAATACCCACAAGTATTCTGAACTCTTCTGAAGTTCATCCTGTTAGGAGACAAGCCTGTTAAAGCTTTACAAAAGTCCTGTTAATAACATATCCTATTAAGGACCACCTAGTTAAGGGATTGACTATAATGCCCTATTAGAAGCAATACCCTGTGAGGAGTAACCTCGGTAGAGGATTTGAAATCCAAGCTAATGGACCACTTGGTTAGAGGATTTGAATAACACTAAGCTTGTTAGAGCTTACCTAGTTAGGGGATTTTACTGTTGTAATTGTTAGAAAACAACAGGGATTTGTTGATTTGTTTGAATAGTACTAAACTTGCTTGTTCAAATCCTTTTCATGCTCCTATATGCCTTACACAAACTACAAATACATCATCTGGTTCGGCAACCACACTCAACTAGAAATTTGCCAACTCTAAAACAAAACAACTCATCGACCTTATAAACAAATCAATTGGTTGGTAACACAACAAAAACCTAATTCTCTCATAGAGATTACAAACAAGTCAGTTCAAGTATGAACGTTGGATTACATAACAATCTTTGCACATCATTCAAGATAGCCTTGACCACTCCTTGATCACCGCTTCATCGAACTCAATAACTCATCACGCAGTTTGCATTACATGCAATATACTTTCTCATTCCCAAGACAAAAATTGTTATCTCAATGCGCCAAAAAATACTTTGAAACTCTTCTCATACAATATGCATACGTGTCATAATCATTACCACTTATCATAAGATCATAAACCAATACAACCAATTCACCAAACTTAATCAATTAGGGTTTATCATATCAACAGGTAGGGTTTATGGGTTCAACTCTCCAATATTTAGCAATACTGGTTCACTCCACAAACTCACCTATCGATTGCAGTTCCTTTCACTAGCTCTTCCTACCCGTTACAAAACAATATTATAACAACATCATTACCGGTTACAATTGACATCAATGACAACATAATATTTCATTAATACAATCTTCATGCAAATGCCAACATCATCTACATACATCAATAATATAATGTACTTTTCTTGCTCATACCTCTTAATATAGACACAATGATCAACTTGTAGCCTTTTGAAACCATGTTCCAGCATGAATGAATCAAATTTATTATACCATTGTCAAGGTGCCTGTTTAAACCCATAAAGACTCTTCTTTAACTTACAAACTAGATTTTCTTTCCCTTTTACTTTAAACCTTCAGGTTGCTCCATATAAATCTCTTCCTCCAATTCACCATGAAGGAAAGAAGACTTTACATCTAACTGTTCACACTCCAAATCTAGAGCAACAACAAGACCAAGAATAATTCTAATGGATGACATTTTAACAATAGGTGAAAAAATTCCAATGGTCAATACCTTCTTTCTAAGCAAATCCCTTTACCACCAACATTGCTTTGTATCTTTTCTTCTTCTCATCACCTTCATGCTTGATCTTGTACACCCATTTTTTTTGTAGGGCTTTTCTTCCTTTTGGAAGCTTTACTAGCTCCCAAGTTCTATTTTCCAGCAAGGAGTCCATTTCTTCCTCCATTTCTTTCTTCTATTCTTTGCTATGCTCATCTTCACAAGCTTCCTAAAAACCATCAGGTTCACCTTCATTAGTTAACAAAATATAGTTTGAGGGCGTATACCTTTGTGAAGGCTTATGAGCCCTAGTGGATCTCTGAGCCCACTGTTGTGTTGTGTTTTTAGGTTGAATCTCTTGTAAGGGCTCCTGCAGGATTTCTTCTTCTTGTTGTTCCTCATTCTCCTCTTGTTGTCCATCATACTCTTGATTTTTTTGCCCATTTTCTTTCATTGGTTGGATATTTTCTTTCTATTCTTCAATCTTATCAACAACTTTCTTTACCTCCAAATTACTTGTAGTCCTCTTAAAAATCTATAACTCATTAAATATAAAATCCCTACTTCTAATAATCTTATGTTTGACTAGATCCCATAAATTATAACTAAATTCACTATCCATATATCCCAAGAAAATGCATTTCATGGATTTATCATCTAACTTAGTTCTATTCTCTTTGGGAATATGCACAAAAGCTTCACATCCAGAGATTTTCAAGTGAGAATAATTAACCTTCTTACTAGTCCAAACTTCTTCAGGAATGTCTCCATCCAAGGTTGCAGTAGGAGATCAATTTACGAGGTAACAAGTTTTCCTCACCGCTTCTGCCCAAAAGTGTTTTTCTAAACCAAAATTTGATAGCATACTCCTCACCTTCTCCATGATAGTGCAATTCATCCTTTTGAAACACCTTCTCCATGTTAAGTACCAGAGATATTCTTCTCATACTTAATTCCAAACCTAGTAAAATATTCCTTGAATGTATTGGAGCAGTATTCTCCACCATTATTTGTCCTCAAGAACTTGAGCAATTTGTTAGTTTCTCTTTCAACATCAGAATGAAATTTTTGAAATATATCAAATACATCATCTTTTATTTTTATGGGGTAGGCCCAAACCTTCCTAGATGCATCATCTATGAATGTTACAAAATATGATGCTCCTCCTAATGATTTAATATTAACAGGCCCAAATACATCCAAGTGTATCAATTCTAACAATTTTTTCTTCCGTTCATGGCCACCTCTAAAGAATGAAACCCTTCGTTGCCTACCATAAATAAAATTCTCACAAAGGTCAAGATTATAAGATTTCAAACATGGCATCAATTTTTTTCCCATGAGGATTTTTAGGCCTTTCTCGCTCATATGACCCAAGCGCAGGTATGTCATAAATCTGTTAAGTTTTCTACTTTTGCAATGATGGCCATATCTGATCTTTCTATCATTGTTTTCAATGTATACAAATTCCTCATCATGGGTCCCTTAGCCATGACCAATGCTCCTTTGTTGATTTTCTAGCCACCTTTTTCAAAGCTTACAAAGTAGCCTTCATCATCCAATCGTACCACAAAGATTAGGCTCATGCACATTTTTGGTACACACCTAACTTGTTTTAGTAGGATATCATGTCCTTCCTTTGTCTTGATCTTGACATCTCCCACTCCAACAATACTGCAAAAATTATTATGTCCCGTGTACTCTACCATAATCACCAGAATTATATGCAACATAATTATCTTTGCATGGGGTTACATGGTGAGATGGCCCAGAATCAACGATCCAATCAAAACTACTAGTAGAGGTATACAAACATACGTCTTCTACTAAAATAGTAAGTAAGACATCTCCATCCATAGCTACAACAGTGGTATCACCTTCATTTGTGCTAGTTGTCTTTTGATTTTGATCTTTCTTGCTTTGCTTCCAGACTCAACACTATTTCTTCATGTGCCCTGGCTTTCCACAATGATAACAAGTGATCCTTCCCCTTTTTGATTTGGATTGGCCTCTCGATCTTGAGCATCCATGATGGCCTTGATCAATCCTCCTACCACAATCAGCTAGGGCTAGAGCTTCTCCTCCCTAGTTTTATGCAATTGACTTTCGTCGCAGCTCTTCATTCATTATGCTACTGCTGACATCATCAAACTTCAGGGTTCCTACAAGGGCTAAAGTGGTCATAGCAACAATCAAATTTTCTCAGCTATCTTGCATAGAACACATTAGTAAAATAGCTCTAATTTAATCATTTGAAATAATTTTAACAAAAGAAAGATGACTTGTAATGATATTAAATTCATTTAAATATTTAGCAACCGAAGCACCTTCCTTCATCTTAAGATTATATAGCTTCTTCATTAAGAACACCTTATTTGATGTTGTATTCTTCTCATATAGATCATGAAGCTTTTTCTATAATTTTGCTACTATCTTTTCTCTAGCAACATTGAAATACACATTTTTAGCCAAATATTGACAGATGGTTGCAATTGCCTTTCTATCCAACTTTTTCAAATCTTCAACCGACATTGTTGTGGGTTTCTTTGAAATTCCCTCAATTAGCAAATACTGATCCTTCAAAATCAATACATCCTCCATTTGAGATTTCCATAGGGAAAAATTAGACCCATTTAACTTATCCATATCACCCACTACCATTTCCTTGCTTCTCAATGGAACCATTCAACAAGCTTCGCAACTTAAAAAAAACTCCTTCAAACAATTTCTCTTTTAAGATGAACAACTTGTGCAGTACCTTTGACAATTTTGGTGTACCTATAACTTGGACATCTCTCTAGCAGCACTCCACATCTACTCTACTCTTGTCCTTACTTGGAGGACAACGCTCACCACTCCTCAGAGTTTTCAACTACTCACTTCCTTGCTCTCCAAGATCTTCATCAAGCTCTAATACCAGTTGTTAGCAGAAACAAAGTATTTGAGATGTGCTGATAGTATTTAAAATAGGGGAATATCAACATAGCAGAAGAATAAAATAGAATGAGCCAAAAATTGAATATAGGATGTTGTTGTTTCCATTCAAGTTTTGCATTTTATTCCATCTTTAATGATTACAAATGCCTCTATAAATAGAGGTCTTAGAAAACTCTAGAAAAGAATTGCAGTCAAAAACACATGTACAAACTAAGGTTGGTGGAGGAAGAATAGTGATGAGAAGATTTTGTCTTAAATGTTGATGGTTGTAGAAACTTCTAAATTTAATAATGTTGTTTGGCCCTCTTTGTTTTCCTCGATCAAAACTAGAAGATGCACCTTTCTTTGCTTCACATTATGTCACAACACAACACACTTGGCTTAATTCCGCAACACACTAAACCACACATGCCTATTGATTATAGTGGTCCTATCCCTTATTAAATGCTTGTTTCAATATTTTTCTTTGTCATTGGCCTGCCTATAAGAACACAAATTCATTTGTTAATATTGCATACAATTTTCTTGATGTCCCTATATGTTGAAGATTATTTAAGTTATAACCACAACCTTATAAAATTAAGCTTTCATTGACTAAAATTGACACATTTAAGATATTTTACTTTTATATTACTTATAATTCAATCTTTATATCTTGTAGTTTCTATGTTGTACCTAACTTCTTGAATTGTATATCAGTCAATTTTCATTTTGATTTTAAAAATTGTTTAATAATAATCTGTAATATGTTTTGTAAACATGTCTTGTAGCGAAACATAGTTCAATCAAAATTTTCTACCAATGATTTAACAATTTAATTATGCATTTTTCATAATGATTTAAATGTCATTATTATCATACCAAATGTTTGTACTAATAAAACTAATATCTTTCAAAGGAAAATGATGTGTCATATGATTGTTAATGCTATATATGAATAAAACTAATTTTATTATTTTACTTGTGCTATTGAACCAATACTACAATACATACTTGTTTGTCCTTGTTTGTCAACACATACTTGTTCATCCTTTTTCGTCAATCATACTCATTTGTCCTTGTTCATCACAACTCAGGGAAGACCTATTTCGTATTTTTTCATTCTCTTTCTTGAATTAAAAAATGCCATAAAATAAAAAAAATTATAATTATGCTTAACATCAACTTAATTAGACAATATAAAAAATAGTTGATATTGTTGATATCAATAGCTATATAAAACTTGAAAAAAAAATTGCTCCTACCATTGATAGTTTTTTTACATATAAAAACTTATTTGGACTAGAATTGTTTTCTTATACTATATGAGTTTGTTTGTCTGATAGTCTTGAAGTTTTGTGTCATTTTCATTACACTTCAAATGAATTGCAAAATGCATTAATCAATCACTTTCTCTTATCAATATCCAAAAATGCTTTTGATTCATTGCAAGCATTTGCACGTGAATTGCATCAAGATATCTTAAATGAAATGCACACTTTAAATGATGTCACAACATATATAGTGAAAATGAGATTAACTCTTCCTTAATTGTTTTTGTATACACCTAAAAATGGTCTGAAGTTAATTAATTGAATAAGAAATTATTTAATTAAGCCCCCTTCCCAATTTAATTGAATTCATTAGCATTTTGATTAAATTCTTCCACTCATCTACTTTTTTTTTTTTTAAACAAAAGTGGCAAGCCACTGATATATATATAGATAAGAAAACTAATTCAAGAGCTCAATACAGAAAGAATCAGGAAAAAACCCCTATATCCTTGCTCAGATACATTGTAAAAAGGAAAAGGGGCTATGAGAAGAAGCCCCCCAAATTCAGAGAGATAGATAAGGTTTGCCCATAGAATGAGCCTCTTAGGGGCCAAAATTGGAATAACAGGTCAGGATGGGACTAGAGGAAAGCATAGAAACCGACCCCCACAACCAGTTGTTGTGCAAACTGAGAAGCAAGAATCTGGTTGTCAGAACACTAAAGAGCTGCCATGACCGGTTTCTGGTTATGTTGTACCGGTACATTGATACCGGTTTGTTGACTTCATGACTGGTTCATAAAAGAGAAAAGTCTCCAATACCAGTGCTAGCTGATAAGCTAAGAGGATGACTCCTCTACCGGTTCTAGTATACCAATGGAAATAAAAGCGAGAGCCAACACCAGAAAGCAAATACCAGTTTCCATAAGATTTTCCACCCATCCAAAAAGAGCATATTCTGATTAACAAAAAACAAAGTCGGAATAATTTTACTCGACCATGGCGGCATCTTCTTGGGTCTAAATTATAGGGGCTTCGAAGGCGGGCAGAGATGGGGTAGTCCATCCCATGGCTTCATCCTACACCAGTACATTGAGGTCTAGAACCCTATCTGTAGCCTGACCCCTTTCCACAGATTGCAAAATTGGCACACAGGGGTCAACATTGTCTATTTCCAGGATCTCCATTAGAGCCCCAACTTTAATTTTGACTTTATGCACAATGTGGTCGTCCAATTGTCTGTCAAATTGATGCAGGTCATTCTTCACATGGCGGAAGTTTTGTCATTCAAGGGAATGTTTTATTCCATCATAGAGTACCATGTAGGCATGGTTAGACTAAATAAAATGGCATGGAAAGAGGCCCCCAAGGAGAGCTGACCCTTGCCATAGATTATATTTTTCCAGGGCTCCATGGAATGAGGCCGAAGCAAGCACATCTTGTCTTACCAATTTGAAGAACACTAATTCAAGCAAAGAGATAGATTGCAAGAGATTCAGAGCATTTGACAAAAAGGAACTGAGAAGTTGGTAGGGATACAGAATCCTTTTGGCTTGAGGGGATAACATCTCCTCACCAATGAAGTCTTTGACAACTCTTCTCAATTGCGGATTGTGTAGAAGAAAAAGTTGGTCGAGGTCCCTGTTGTTGATGCGTCCATGAAAAGCCGTTGAAGATTCTGAAATTTGCACTGAAACCCAGTCGTTCCATGGCATATACTCATAGTGTATTTGTCTGTGTCCCCCACAAGAGTCATTCTCCATATTGCAGAGCACTGAGATACTTCAAAAAAATTAAAAATTTCAAAAATTTCCGCTAATAGTTGTGTGTATAAGAGTAGGCTGGTTCCATTTATAAACAAAAATTACCCTCTTAAAATGCAATAAATGATTGGACTTTAGGATCATGTTTGTGATTCTTGCATTAATTTTGTGACCGTAATGTGGTCGAGGGGGTGTGTGAGAGGCCTAAATCTGTTTTGCCCCATGTGAAGTGATGTTATGGAAATCCTTGGGTACATCGCACTAAAGTTCCATACATGTCATCTATAAAATGCATTTAAAAGCATAAATGCAAGTGTCATGTCAGCCTTCTTGTTCACAGGCACCGGTTGAATGCTTACATGTGAGTATTTAATAGGAAGTAGCTTGTGATGAGAGTGTTGTACTTTCCTTCTGTACTAAATCGAGCCACTTAGGAAAAGAAGACAATTTAGTAGGAATTGCGACTGACTCCACTGAAATGCCATCGCAACCCATATTTGCTAACATGTTAGCAACGAAGTTGCCCTCTCTTAGTGTGTGACTGACAATGTAGTCCAGGAAAGTGTTGAGAAGATCCAAGGTATGCTTCAGAATGTAAGATAGCTACCAAGTCTTGGATCTTCTCGAGGTAATGGAGTTGATAATAACTAATGAATCACCTTCTATGTGTATATTAGAGAAGCCACACTTCCTTGCTAACACTAGACGGGCTAGTAAGGCATTTGCCTCCACCAAGTTATTCGTACCCCGAGGGATGGGTGAAGCTTGGAAAGCACACATTTTGCCAAATTGATCTTGAATGCAAACTCCAATTCTCGACTTCTCTAGGTTTCCACGGGAAGAGCTGTCGAAGTTGATCTTAAAGAAATTAGGTGTTGGGGGTACCCATTTTATGGATGACCTGTCACTCACATGAATTGAGGACCAGTTCAGGGGAATCCCTATTGGCAAAATAATACCATGTCATAGTTTTGCAATTGCCTTATCCCACCGAGTAAATGACTGAATGTCCTTGGAATTAGTGAGAGAAAAATTAATGATTTCTGTAATCGAATTTTCCAATTTGATCAAAACTTGATCCAGAGATGAGGGTGTTTTTTTGAAGATTCTTTTATTCCTCTCCCACCAAATGGCCAAATAATGTGAGCAGGAGCACATTTCCAAATGCCTGAGAAGGTTGATGTAGAAAATAAAAGAGGCCAAGAGTTAAACATATCCCACAGTGATTTCGGAAAGGGCAACATAACTTGGAGTTTATTCATGATGAAGAACCAACATTGGGAGGCAAAGGAGCAGTGTAGAAATAAATCATCAATTGATTCTTCCTCTGAGTCACAAAATACACAATTGAAAGCTTGTGTAATGCCTAGTTTTACTAATCTCTTTGTAGTTAGGAACCTTTTGTTCAGAGTTAGCCACGCAAAATACCCTGCTTTTGGTAAAACAATGTCATTCCAATAGAAAGAGTGTGCTCAGCTACTTACCTTGTTGTTGCAGCCCTGTTGTAGGGCATTGTAACCTTCTTTAATCAGATATTGCCTTGATTTTTAAGCTACCCAAAATAACACATCATCTCTGTTAGACACGATAACTATCCTATTCAATAAAATATTAGCCAATGAGGAAGATTGTTGGATGGATATTGGGAGAAGAGTGGGATCTTTCTAGATTATTTTCCCTAAAAATATTTCTACAACAGACACATATTCACTCAATTTTGTACCCCAATGAGTAATAGTTGTGTTCATAATGTCTTCCATGTTATCCAAATGAGCAATAGGAGGATGCCCACACCATGAGTCTATCCAGAAGTTAGCACTGAGACCATTATTGATTTCCCATGAAACATACTTGGATATTAGATTCCTTGAATCCATCATGAAGTTCCAAGTAGTAGACCCCTTTGGAGGGTCTAAAATTGTCAACACTCTTGATGGTTGAGTGTTGTCCAAATATTTATCTTGCATAATCTAACACCATTTGGAGACAAGGTTAGTGTACATTTTCCAAATCAGTTTCCCTCTAAAGGCCTTGTTGCGATGCTTCAAATTGTGAAGTCCCACTCCCCCTTGGGATTTTTGGCATGACATATTCCACTCATCTACTTATTAATAAATCTAAGGATTTATTTGATAGGTTCATTTCAATAGTCCCCTTTGATTAATTAATTCAAATTAATTAATCATCTCCCCATTAAATTCATTTCTTCTAATCTCCTAATTAATTAAAACAAATCAATTTATGAGTTGTTGAAATTTAATTAGCCTTTTCCTATTATTTGAATTTTTAAATTCAAATTCCCCACATGCCTCCTAACTTCTAACCACCTAACCTAACCACTCCTAAACCTAACCCTGGGTTTAACTAACCCTATCCTATCTTGTGCATCCTAACCTCCTTATTGTAACCTCCTATGGTGTGGATATTCTCCCCTTGAGACACATGGAATTTTGGCCACATGTCTCCTCTCTTGTACACTTGCCCTCTCATGAGCAAGGCTCCTTGACACTTGTCACCACAGAGATGACAAGTGTCCCTTCCTCCAACCTCTTCTCCAACCTCCTCCAATTTCACTCTTGATATCTTCAGACTCAATCTTGACCATTGATTCTTGCCACCTCACCCCTTGCCTTGGAAATCTTATAAATATCCCCCATGTTGGAGCACAAAGGATCCCATCTCATTTTCATCTTAGGCATTGTTACTATAGGTATATCCATTCTAGCATATCATTTGAGAATTGTTATTATAGGCAATTGCATCTTAGATCTAGCTTAATTTGATCATTTTCTAGCATAATTATTGAATCATGTAGCTTAATCAATCTCTTTTCTAGCTTAATTGCATCATCATTTCAAATCCTCCGTCTAGGTGTAGTCAAGTCATTGGGATTGCTTATCCAGATCTGAGAGAAAATCCACACTCGCATCTCTTAGGAGGTGATAGGTCGCTTTGTCATGGTTTATCTTTCATTTGCTTTTAATTTTCTAACCATTCTTGTAATGATCTATTGAGTGTTTGTGTTGCAGCTACAGGTATCACACTTCATAGGCATGACAATTTTACCTAAAATAGAACAAGGGCTTTGGGGTAATAGGTTTATTGTATGATGAGTGTCAAAATGGTTAAATAAACCAATTATGTTGTGGTCAACGACTCAAAAAATATTTAATTTCAACAACATCTATTTTAATTCATGATGACAACTTAATTTTTTCTCCTTATAAGCCACTAATTTTCAAAAAAAAATCATATTTAAAAATAATACATTACCAAATTATCTCTCAAATATTTGTACAACATTGGAAAGCTCTTGGGAACACATTGCACCTTAAAGGGTTATTCATGGTGTGAAAAAGGATATTTTTGCGACAAGAAATTGTGGTGACAATCTTTTTAATGCTATATGTTATTTAATTGTTGAAGAATTGACATTGCATCTTTAATATTATGCATTTAACATTCTTTTTGCAATACAACAAAAGACTATGTTGCAAATGTAAAATATTGTATAGAGCATTATTTAACAAAAAAAAAATTTTGCAATCAATCCCATGTGTTGCAACTTAGAAAAACTATATTATCAACATGACAAAGCCTTACAAGGAAAAATTGAAGGAGGTCCTTTTTGTTTACAATGGTTAGCAACTATATTGAAAACTACTATTCATTTATGGTTTTCAAAAAGTAAACAAATTGAACAAGTTTTTGAATCTAACATATAAGAACAAAGAAAACATTTAACATAACAATGTCATTTAAAACAAATACTATGCATACACTATGAGCCACTAATAAAAACACTTTTAAGTTTAAATTCTATAATTATAAAATTATAAAAAAAAAAAACAAATAAAAACGAAATTCATAACATTTTCTAAACCAAATAATAGCACAGTATGCGAAAAAAAAAATAGTCAAAAAACAACAATGTCACTAAATCAATTTAAAAGAATGTTACATAATAATAAATAGAAAAAATTGGTTGATATTGTTGATCTTGATAGTTATAGTAAATGTATAGAATAACTTGTACCTAACATAGATATTGCTCTGAAAAATGAAAACTTATTTAGGTTACAATATTTTCATATACTTTAGGAAATTGTTTCTTTGATAGTCTTGAAGTTTTGCTTCATTTCCATTACATTTCAATTGAGTTATGAAATGTATTAATTAATAACTTCTTGTTGTCACTATCAAGAAATGATTTTGATGCATTGCAAACATTCACAGATGAATTACATTCAGATATCTTGAGTGAAATGCATGGTTTAAATGATGTCGCAACATATTTGACAAAAATGAGATAATCTGCCTCAACATCTTTACCAAAAATAGAACAAGGACTTTGAGGTGATATGTTTTGTATATGATGAGTGTCAAAATGGTTGAATATACTAATCACATTTGGTCAATAACTAGAAAAAAAGTATTTACATTTTAACAACACTCACAAACATACATATAGTTTTTTATTCCATGTTGAGCACCCTATTTGTGGTCATTATGAGCCACAAATATGTAAAAGAACTTTCATACATGTAGTACTACTAAATCGTCAAATTACCTCTCAGATTTTTGTCCAACATTAGAAATCCATTAGCAACAACTTCATCTAAAATGGTAATTCATGGTGTCAAAAATGATACAATTGCGACAAGAAATTATGATGAGAGTCTTTGTCAAGCAATTTTTTATTTAATGGATGAAGAACTTGATATTCAATCTTTAAGACTATACATTTCACAATCTTTTGCAATAGAAGAAAAGATAATGATAGAAATACAAATTATTGGGTAGAGTATTAGAAAAAAAAAAATTGCAAACAATCCCATGTTTGCAAATTGGCAAGACTATATTATCAAGATGGTGATGCCTTATTTAGAAGGGAAAATTGTAGCAGAGCATTTTTTTTACAATGGTTAGCAGCTATATTAAAGATAACTATTAATTTATGGTCCTCAACAACTAAACAAATAACATATTAGATATATGGATTTCAATCATATTTGTATCCCTCCAAATAATATACATCAAGCAAAGAAAAACATATTTGTAATGATAAGCCATCTAGGTCTTCCAGCTTTCTTCTTGACCTTATTAAGTGCAAAGCATGTATGACCACCATTATTATCAACATTAACAAGGTTGCTCAAAAAAAGTCCTCCCAACTAGTTTTGGAATGGTGTCATTGAGAGATTTAACAAAAAGCTCTCGGATTGGAAAGGAAACCTCTTAAGCCTAGCTGGTAAAGTGCAATTGGTCAAATCTTGTTTATAGAATATCCATGTCTACTATCTCTCTCTCTTTAAAATGATAGGGTATGTGGTGGATAAAATTGAATTTTTTTTAAAAAGGTTCTTATGGACGAGTATGGAAGATAGAACTCATATAGCCCTAGTTGATTGGTATAGGGTTTCCAAACATAACTCGTAATATTATTCTTCATGATTCTGACTTACCCTCAGGCTCTTGTATTTGGAATAATGTTCTTAAAATCAGAAATGTTTTGAAAAAGGGAGTAAGGAAAATAATAGGTAATGGCAAATGAACCATATTTTGGGATGATCTTTAGTTCAAGGAAAATGCTCTATTAAATACAGATCAATTTAACTCAAATAAAAATTTTCTCATTCAAAATAATGGTACTCTGATGTAGGGTTACTTGTCATGACGGGACGGTCAGGGGAGATGGAAGAATTTTAAAGACCAGGTAAGGAACATAGATGGAATTTCATAATCAAATAGAAGAAAGATGGAGGACAAGGTTGAGTTGTTGAATTCTTTCTTAGGGGATTGTTCTTTGAATTCTTTCTTAGGGGATTGTTCTTTCTTTTCTCCCTTAAGAGAGGATTCATGGATTTGGAAACATCATCCCTTGAGGGTCTTTTCTATTAAATCTACTTATAGGGCTATGGGGGTAGATGCTATTGAACATTTCAATTAGAATCACATTTGGGTTAAATTCCTTACACCTAAAATAAACTATTTTTGGTGGGTTGCAACCCATAGTATAATTCTGACCATTGATGACCTGAATGAGAGAGGCTTCTCTTTAGTCAATAGATGCATCTTGTGCTGCAATTATCTTGAAAATATTGATCATATTTTTTACACTATTAATATGCTAGTGATGTGTGGTTGGAGGTGTTTTTTGACATTAAGATCTCTTGGGCCATTCTGAAGCATATGAGAGATTTGATGGAACAGTGGAGTCAATGTCCTTTTAATCATCCTATTATCAGAAACTTATGGTTCCAAATTCCCCCATTTATTGCCTAGAATATATGGAAGGAACAATATAATAGAATTTTCAAGGAGGAGGCAAGAAACAACAAGATGTTGTTTTATGCTATAAAATAGCAGATTAAGGAGAATGTGAATGTCGCTTCCTATGGCCCGTCTAAAGTCTTGCCTAGTCTTCTGATCTAAGAATTTAAAAGCGATTTTGGGGTATTACACACAATCTAATGAAAATAAATTGCTGGAATAAAATGATTTTAAGAAAGGAATGTATATGGTCCCCTCTTGAGATTGGATGAATTAAATGTGATTTTGATAGTCTCTAAGGACAACCTGGGGATCTTTGGAGTGGGAGGTATAATAAGAGACTACAAAGGTCTCATTATTGAAGGCTACTATATGAATTTGGTGTAATAACCCTCCATAATTAACTCAACAAAATTTAGTATTTTTTTTTTGTTGTTTAATTTAATCATTATGTTTTATTCAATTGAATACTCTGGGCATCCATCCATTTGGATTAGGCATTCATCCATCCGAGATGAGCATCTAACCATACACGTTAGGCATTTGTCCATACGGACATAAGATTTCATCTATCCAATACGGGATAGGCATCTACCCATACGGGGTAGGCATCTACCCATACGGGATAGGAGGTGCTCTGGCCAGAGACTTAGGCTCATCGGGACCATTCGGGTCCTGAGCCACTCACTAAGTACTACACTCTTCTAACAGAAGTGCACCGAGGTCGCCGTCCTTGGGAGTAACATAATACAAGCTTGAATTCCGCCTCGGAATTTGGCTTAAAGCCTCAAGAAGTCAAGCAAATCCATATGGGATTCCTTCCGAGTATGCATTGAATTACTTTTTCCAATTTAATTATCTTTATATTTCAAAATAGGATTCTTACTCAATCCTTCCTTTACCAAGCCTAGACCCCACCCACAAACGCCTGAGTACGAGGGACAACTCCGTCCCAAGACTGCCTACATACCCGCTTTGGCACGGGATCAAGGCGTAAAGTATGTAGTTCTATTTTCTACTCTATGGTTTGATGTAAACTGATTAGTGGGTACGCAACCCTTTCTAGGGTCAATGTCCCAGATAGTTTCTCTGCGGTTGCTACCCACAATGGTAGCGCTTAAGCAAAGGCTCAAGATGGCCTATTGCTTGTGGCCTAAAACAACTAGATCCTAACACCTATCATGAGCATCACCCTTGACCAAATTGTCAATCACCAATATCTCTTCAAGATTAAAAATCAATTTCATAAAAAGCATTTCATTCAACCCACCCTAACAGGGTTTAGTAAGGCTTAACTCAACGGATGAAAAATCATTTAAGGATTATCTTATTAAATTATCGATCCAAGGCCCGCCCCTCGAATTTTAACTTCCAAGTGTCCCTTATTACTCCCCGACGATTTATAGGGACGATGTCACAGACGTCGTTGATGCAGCTTTATTAGGTGTTAAGTGCAGTAGTTCAACACAACGGCATTACCCATAAGCGTGACCCAGAGGCACCGTATATACCGAACGGTACTAGGTTTTAGTTTTCCAACTTCCTTTGTTTAGTTTCTAAACTAAAAGCTTATGAAAACATCATGCTTGAAATATAATTATGAAATGAATGTACATAACTTAAACTTTGCGAACTTTGGTGACACTTAAATACTATTTGAAAAAGAGAAATACCATTCTGCTACAACTAAACAAATTAATACATGTATTGGCATGATAATGATAATTGTGAACTTACGTGCAATTGCATGAAGATAATGAATACAAATTAATATAAATGCAATGCAAAAGTAGCATCATTTGCATACAAAATGAAGAAGTGTTTACTCCTATCGTGAGAATAATTAATTATAGAGTTATTGGCAATTAGTTTATACTTTTGGTGATTTTGGTTCAATCATATTAATAAGACTTAAAAATTTAAGTAAGCCTAAAATTACTGCCCAAGAAATCAATTAGGTCCTCAATGGAGTGAGAGATCCCATTCTTTCACAATAATCTGCTATACAATAATCCCTATTAATCATTATTAAATTTTCCTAAGTTTACTTTACTAATTTTAACATTTAATAACAATTATTAAACTAAAGTTTATTAATAATTATTAACAATTAACTAAAACTTTATTATCAAATATTAACAATTAAAAATTTTAACTATAAATGAATTCCATTAAACAAATTTAAAAATATATATAAAAAAAAAACTATAGTCTACCCACACGAACAAAGTGTTGTTTGCTCATAGCAAATTAAGGGGTCAAGTGGGAGGGGGACCCCACGGTCCCCTCCACTACCCTGTAGCCACTGCCGCAGCAGTGACTGCAGGCTAGTGGAGGGTACCGTAACGGTACCACTCCCCTGTGAGCGGTTACCCCATGCAACCGTTCGCAGTACCTCTCTTCGTACTGCGTTGTAACGTCAACATCATTTTCCTTTGCATTAATTTCTCATGCGATATTTTAATTAACTTAGGTATTTTTATATACATATATAACTATATATATATATACATATATAACTATATATATATATATATATATATATATATATATATATGGTTTCTAGTTTAATTTAAATAGACACAGAGAGTAGATTTTAAATAATAAGGATAAAAATATTAAAGTAAACAATAAGGGTTCATTCACAGGAGTGAATAACCTAGAGAGTTATTCATAGAGATAAAACAATCCAGGGAAAATAAATCGTTCCCAGCAATGTACAAATGATTGAAAGATAGATGATTACACTGGGAAATGCAAGCTCATATAGGTGAATTTATAATCTATTTTTCAATCTAAAATTTATAGAGACAAACTTATATTTCGCTTCCTCGGCGAATAATGAGTATACTGAGATTTACAAAGAAGTTAACTTATTCCTACAGGAAGATTTGATTCATTCATAGCAAGAAAAAAAAAAGCAAGATTTTATTCCTTGAATTTAATTGACAGTGTGTATATAAAATAAGATTAATCCAATATACAACAAGGAGTTGAAAAACAAGATTTTAATTCTTCAAAACTAATTCACAACAAAATCCAAATTACAACAAGGAGTTGAAAACGAGATATTAATTCTTCAAAACTAATTCACAACAAGATTTTATTAATCCAAATTACAGCAAGGAATTGAAAAACAAGATTTTAATTCTTCAAAACTAATTCACAACAAAATCCAAATTACAGCAAGGAGTTGAAAACAAGATTTTAATTCTTCAAAACTAATTCACAACAAGATTTTATTAATCCAAATTACAGCAAGGAGTTGAAAACAAGATTTTAATTCTTCAAACTAATTTCAGCAATGCATTAAATCAAGATTGATCTAATCTAATACATAGCAAAAGTAAGAATGCATGATTCAAAATAAAATAAAACTAAATAAGAAGAAAAACCTGGATACTTGCAATTGATGAAGAATCCCCTACGAATCCTTTAATTAGCCTCCCTTGATCTTCAAACTTGAAAGAAATCCTCCAAAGAAATCTTAGCTATTTTCAAAAGAATGAAATATGACTACCAAAAAAAATTTACTTGAGAGAAGAATTTCTTTATGGAATAACCAACTCCCATTTTTGTAAACTTGCATAACATTTATAAGAAACAATCCCTCTATTCCACTATCTATAATTTTAATTTTAAAAAAGAGATTCTTTCCCAATTTTGGACTTCATGCAAATTGATTAGACTTAGTGGGAAGAGTTACATGCAAGGTGGTGGAGAATCCTCTAGAAGCTTCTTATTCTTCCTACAACATGTGCCATAATTGGATGAGGAAAACTAAATAAATAATTAAGAAAAATGTATATTTTCCATGTGTGTGTGTGTTTTATTATTTTATCCTTTTATGATATTCATTCAATCATTTAAATAGTTTATCCAAAAAAAATATAATAGAGTTTGTATTTTAAATCCAAAAGTGATAAAGGAGGGTCGTGACATTTGGGTAGACGCTCCAATAATAGGGCGAAGATTGTGGTAGCGTGGCAAGGCCTCAAGAGACTAAGCTAGTTGAATTGTCAAGGTGTTATCCTTGAAGGTGATTCCAAATTAATTGTTGATTGTTTAAATGGTAAAGTGGTAATTTCATGGGAGATAAAAATAATTATGGAAGAAAGAAGAAGGATAATGGGCCACTTTCTTAATATTAAAGTCCAACATATCTTTCGGGAGGGAAACAGAGTTGCTGATGAAGTAGCCAACTATGGCCTTAACTTTGAAGACTGGTTATTTTTTAACTTCACTCAAAATCCTAACAAACTTAGAGAGATATTATATCTAGAAATAAGCAAGTATTACTTGAATGATTCACTCTCCTTTATAGGTAAAAATGATAAAGTTAAAAATTTAAATTGGAAGGGATGGAAAGGTGCCAAAAGTATTCAAATTCAAAAATGTGTGATGACCTAGTTGTTGATATGGCTTTTAGGTGATGTGTTGAGCTATCTTTTTTCATGGACTCCTCTTGGCATGGGTGAAGTAAATGATATTAATGTTTTTAGTATTATAGAACAGTCATATCACCATCTGGATTTTATTGCCATGTTTGGTGATATTATTATATGGAAAGGTAGTGATTTTATTTCACTTTCTCATAAGAAAAATCATTCTTGGAAGTGTCATTTCACTTGTGCAAAAGGGATTGATAATCATTTTTAAAATTGTCTTAATCTCCACCGAATTTCATTTGGTGGGGTCTATGAAAAGCTTAGCAGGTCTTCTCTATGTTTTTTTTGGACGCATAATCAGTCCACTATGGAGCTGGGTTATGACATGGGGGGACATTTTAAAAGGTCAAAGACTAAGGATTGTAAATAGCTTCAAAAAAATGAGGAGGTGTGGGACCTATTTTATAGGGTTGGGATAAGGCCCTTATTCTTTGTTAGGTTACAACAAGGCTATCTTGTCAATATTTTGTAACTCATGGCAGAAAAGGGAAGTCACTACTTGTAGCATTTCCTTTGTTGTCACCCGTAACTTCATTACAGAGGTGACTAGTCTCAAAAATGATGGGAAAAAGATTGAAAAGAAGAGCTCTAGAGATTATAACGACTACCTAAAGAAATTCTTTGAGAAGGGATAAAAAATAATGGTGATGTAAAATAGCTACAAACATTCTGCCATGGCAAGCTACTTTGTCATGAAATATTTCACCCTAGAAGAGTATTACACCATTGTGCATGGCTATCATTTCCCAATTCTCAATCATATTAGGCATGGTGATAAAAGTAATCTTCCTTATTATCTGTTCACATCTCTATCTATGAATATTTTAAAAGGGGTTGTGTCATCGCTAGATTATTGATTGTAACATTGTATTTCAGAATGCCTTGTTCTACAAGTCCCTTCTCACATTTTAGGGCTTTTTTCATGATTTGTTTGAATGAGGTGGGACATTGCATTTGTATTGGATACTTGATCTATGGTATTAATTTCTCTATGAAAATGTCTACTTGTTCAATTTTAGGAACATGAGTTGAGCATCTATGGTATAAAGATCTCCACTATTGTATAAAGGACGCAAAGGTTTCATTTTCTTTTTATCATGTAGCACATAGATCCATCAAAGTGACAAGGGTATCAATGTTATGTGAGAAGTTTGCTATAAACTATTCTGCTAGCTCACCCCATGATGTAATCTTTGGTGGGATATGTGAGAACCATTCCAAAGCCAAACCTCCAAGACTTTTGGGGAATAATCCCATTAGGTATGTATCTTCATATGCAACCTCTATACAAGTAGTGAAGAACTCTCTGATATGATCTCTAGGATCCCCTTTTTCCTCTATATCTATCAAATTTTGGTGTTTCGAAGTGAGGGGGAAAGGAAGGCATGTATAATGTATGACCCAAAGGATATGGACATAGGTCCTGCATTGTGTAGCTCTTCTTGTCATTTCCTAATTGGATACTCGTCGTCTACTATTAAAAATTTTGCACTTGTTGAGAAAGGATTTATGTTTGAGTTAATGGTGCACTTGGTATGTACGTATTGCCCACAAATGGAGTTGTACTTGGGTATATGGGAGGTTGTTGGAATGTACTAAAGTTGTAACTTTGTGTCTTCTGAGTCCCACTAGGCAGAGTAAAATAAGCAAATTGTGTACTAATATTTAGCTGAGTTGCGCCAAATGAGCTAGTGGGACTTGGGTTCATGTCTTGATGACTATATGTCAATCCCAATGATACAAAAACCAGAGGTTGAGTCATACTCATTGGATTTGATATCTGAGGTACTTGTGTCTGACTCTATGTAGGGGTACTTGTTATAGTTGGTATAGTTTGTGCAATGACACTAGCAGGTTCTTGAGTAGTAATGTTTATATTGGATGATACTGTGCCAAATTATGAACTTTTATTTCAAACCAAAGTTTCTTGGGTTGACGAGAATTGTGTAATTTGAGTAGCGTTTTGTGTTCAGCTCAACGTTACAACTTGTGTTTCTGATACATTAGATGTTGGACCAATATTTTGACTCAGAATGACACCTAGGGGTAAGATCATTGTGATGTCAAAATCTTGAGGTAACTTGGCACCGTTTTGTAACAATAAGGAAAGATATATCCCTATCATTGTTAATAAGTGCATTTAGAATCATGAGGATCCCTGGACCTTGTTGGGAATCCTCAATTTCCTCTTGTGTTAATTTTTTTTGAACCTCTTCTATAGTAGGTCTAGTGTAAACATTTCTAGATGTTGTTGTATTTATGTGGGTTTGACTATTTGAAATTTTCATGTTCCATGTAGGATTATACAACGGGTCACTATTTGGATCCATCTTATTCTTTGCTTTATGTGATCTAGTTATGGGCATTAATGACACTAATGATGACACTGAGACCTATGCAAGGTTGTGATGCCACTATGTTGAAATGTGAGACCTAAGACTAAAGGACTATAATATATGCAGACTATAATGACCCTACTGAGGATTAGGATGAGACATTGATTATGGACTTTGTTGAAGATGTTGTTGTTGTAATGTGAGCCTCTCAAGATCTTGTCAAAGGATTTCTTATGCGATTTCTCTATCAATTTTGCAAGCAATCTTATATTCTCAATATATTTTTTATTCAACTCCTATATACTAGGATGCACTAGTTTTCAATTCCCAATCCAAGTTGTCCAAGCGATCAAGGATTTCTCTTTGACCATCGTTTAGCCATAAATTAGGTTGTTCAAATGAGAATAAATTGTCACCTAGTAGACCCATTCCAACACATGACTATGACAAATGTAAGTGTAGACTACATGAGGATTTATACAAAGGTGATACTATATGAGGACTATGCTAAGTGTAACCTTGGTAAAACCTTAGACATTAAACTAAGTGCAGAATGAGGATAAAAATGAGGACAATAATGAGGACCCAAATATGGACTATGCACGAACTTATGAAAAAACTGTGTATGAGGACTGATATGGGGATGACAATGAGGATGTCAATGCAAACTTATGCATGCACTTATGTAAAAACTAGGTATGAGGACTAATATGACTATGGACCTATGATCACAAAGGTAAGATGTTTCTGTTTTGATAAGTAAGGACCATGTTTTGCAATGTTGGTTTATTTTGAAAGGATTGTTTGCTAAGTTAACTTTATTTGGACTGACAAGTTTTGTTGATATTGTAAGCACTATGTACAAATGAGTATGGCCAATTGAATTTTGTTTCTAATGGACTCTATGAACTAGAGTAACTCAAAATGAAGGGCCTAAACTAGCCCAAGAACTAACTCAAAACTGGTTTAACACAAGCGATACATAAACAATCACAAAAAATAATGCCTAGGCTAGAAATTTGAAACCATTCAATGAGGCCCTTACGAAATACCGAAACAAGATGGACAACTAGAGAATCTGGCAGCATTGGCTCCACTCCACAACACACACTTCTTAGGCATGCCAGTTTCTCTTACCCCGAAGATATGAAGATCTTATCACTGGGGGATTTATGTCTCATAATGCAAGGTACATGAAGGGTATATATGGGATACAATCTGCACTCCCTGTACCATCAAATGATAGGATTTGGGCTACTAGTTCTTAGTAAGTGTTTCCTTTGGGTGGCCATACATGTGGTGTTTTACTCAAATTAATGAGGCCTCCTTTCCCTTGAAGGTTTTAACGCATCATTATGGGTACTGAGGGAGACTGACATCGATATGACACATTGTCACCCATTACTTGTGACTTTAGCCCCAAGTACATTTATTTATAGTGGCTTAAAAAAACTTGGCCTTATCTTATTACCACTTTAGGTCGTTCCCTTTCAAAACCAGCGGGGTTCCAAAAGGCAGGCCCTCTAAAAAAGAAAAATAAAGGAGTGTCGCTAACACTTTTCTCTTGCACTCAGGTCCATGAAAGTCAGGGGAGAGGATAGTATGTGTTAGCAGTAGGACCACTTCAGACACAAAAAAGTTCTTTCCTTTAAAAAAAATCACAATGTGTGAAGTAATCTAATAAAAATCCAGATTCACGTCTATTTTAAACCCAAAACTGAGGTGTGAGAGACACATGTTCATGTCCATTTTAAACCCAAAATCCAAAGATGAGTTTGTCTTGTTCAATTTTAAGCCCATTCATTCAAGAGTGTGTTTCATGTTATTTGTAAGCACCAAATTGAAACATTAAAGCATACATGTCCACTTTTAAACCCAAATCCAAAGATGAGCTAAATCTAGAAAACTTGCAAACATACATTAGTAGTTTGATACAACAAATCTTTGACCGATCATGCATTCTCTGATCTTCCTTGCCACACGCTGCAAACAGAGCATTAATAGAACCAAAAAAATCAAATAACAGAGAAAAATCACAGAAATAGAAACTTCCAAATTTATCTAACGAATGCACAATGATGTTAGTTCAAATGAACAACAATATACTATCGAATGCAAAAAAAAATTCATACGAATGCACATTCATGTCAAAGCGAATGCGCAAAACTGTCAAAACGAATGCGTGATATAATGACAGAGAAATTTTAGAAAAAAAAAATGTTAAAACTTGCAAAACAAAGAGTTAGCTCATAATGATATTAACCATCACTTCGGCCTTGTTAATGAAATGGTATTTCTCCAGGTACTTTTGGATGAGGTTATGGTATCTAGACAAGGTAATTTTGTCTTCTAGGTTTTGGAGTCTTCTTTCGACCTTTAGTATTCTTTGATGTGCTCTTTATTGTCTATTTTTGTCTTCCTTTCTTCTTGCACCTGAAATCTTAAATCTGACCTTTCCTACCATTAAATTTAAGTCATTTTAAGCAGAAAACAATAATTTCCAGATTTAAAAATTGAATTATGGGTTAGACAGATAATGCAGTTGCACCATGAAATGACAAAAAAAATGAGTGTGAGATGAAAGCGACGAATGTGCAATTCTTTTAACGAATGCACAATAGTTTCTATGTGAATGCACATTTCTGTCAGCACGAATGCACAATAATATGAGCGAATTTGCACTTCTGTCAGAGCAATTGTGTGATGCTTCATGTTCTTCCGTACAAAATTTCTATAAACCTACAAAATTATAGAAAACAAGAAAATAAATCAGATTGTTGTTTTTTCACATCAGGTTCACCAAATGTTTATCAATAAAATTCATCATTGTATAACTAGAATCAAATAGGAAATCGCAAATCCTATTCTAGCTAATAAATTCTAAATAAATATCAATAGAATAATGCAAATAAGACAATAAGGATGTATAATATTAATCAAAACTCCCTATTCTAAGCTTGCACTTTGCCTCCATTGTTCTTCTCTTCTTTGAGTATTGATGCTAGCTCTCAGATATTGTGTTGCTAACCTGCATAAAGATGGCACAAAGATTTGAAGTTCGTTATTGTTGAAAATGGAGAATTGATGTTGAATTTATATATTTTCAGGTGAGATTGATTGAGAGGTGGAACTCAAGTGAGCTCACATGCTAATTAATAGTTGAACTGGTGATTGGGAGATGGAACTCAATTGATTGAATTGTTAATTCAATAGAATGAATAGTTAAAAGAGTTAATTGATTGATGACTAAATGAGAAAAAGTGGAAATTGAAAGATAGAACTGGAATGATTGGAGGAGAATTAAAGAAATGATTTAATTAATCAATTAAATAGATTGAATTTTTAACTAGAGATGACTGATTGAATGCTTTTTAGAAAAAAGCAAATTAGAAGATAGAAATAGAAATTGGAAAGGTAAATGATTTAATTAATCAATTAATTGAATTGATTAATTCAAAATGTGATGTAGGATATTTTATTTAAATTCAATTTCTTTTTGCATGCTTTTGAACCTGATTTAGGAATTCAATTTAATCTTTGAATATATTTAGAACTTGACTTGGATATTCAGTTTGATTTTTGCATGTCTTTGACTTTGATTTTTGAAATCATGAAATTGAAATGCACATGTATTTAAAATTAGATGAAATTGGAATTTGGGGAATTAGAATTTGAATTGAAGAATGAATTAGTTAATTAAATAATTTAAATAAGCTATTTAATTATTTTAGAAATAGAATTTTAATTAAATAATAGATCGTTCAATTAAAGGATTAATTTGTAATTAAATAAATACTTAATATTTAATTGATATTAGAAAGGGGTAAATGATTAAATGATGATAGAATAGAAATTGAAATAATTAGTAAAATGATGAAGAAATGTGAATTTAGAAGAATAAAATTAATTAATTTAATTAAAGAATTATTTAATCAATTAGATGAACAATTAGTACATGAAACATTTTTAGGTGTCTACAATTTGAAATATCCAAATTAGAAAATTAGTTAATACATTTCCACAACACACTAATGATTCATTGCACTTGGAAACATTATGTAACATTCATGACATAATAAATGATGATAGAATAGAAATTGGAATAATTAGTAAAATGATGAAGAAATTTGAATTAAGAAGAATAAGATTAATTAACTTAATTAAAAAATTAAAGAATTATTTAATCAATTAGATGAATAATTAGTACATGAGACATTTTTAAGTGTCTACAATTTAAAATGTCCAAATTAGAAAAGTAGTTAATACATTTACAATTGACATTAAAAATACTTTGTAGTCACGACAAAATTAATACATCTACATGGTCATTCTATTATTCTATTGACACTAGAGGATTGACTTTGAAATTATAAAAATACTTTGCAGCATTCACATTAAGAACATTGTTCTTGACATAGCATAATACCTTCAATTTGAAATATCCAAATTAGAAAAGTAGTTAATACATTTCCACAACACACTATTGATTCATTACACTTGGAAACATTATGTAACATTCATGGCATAATTAGTACTTTACAATTCACACACGATTGACTGATTGGTTGCAATTGAATTTGAAAAAACTTTGAAAAAACTTTGTTGTCACGGTAAAGTTAATACATCTACACGGCCATTCTATTGACCCCAGAGCATTTGACTTTGAAATATTGAAAATACTTTGAAATATTGAAAATACTTTGAAATATTGAAAATACTTTGCAGTATTCACATCAGAGAACATTGAAAGGTGCAAAATGTTGCATAATTAGTACTTTACAATTCACACACGATTGACTGATTGGTTGCAATTGGATTTGAAAAAACTTTGTTGTCACGGCAAAGTTAATACATCTACACGGCCATTCTATTGACACCAGAGCATTTGACTTTGAAATATTGAAAATACTTTGCAGTATTCACATCAGAGAACATTGAAAGGTGCAAAATTTTCTTGGGTGATGATAAATGATATGTGGTGGTCAGGGTAATACCTATGCTACATAATGAACAGCTTGCATCGATTTGATTAGCTTCCATCCCTTCATCAATGGCTGCTCTTACAATACTTCCTCTTACTTTTGTTATTCTGATGCTCATTTGCGCCTCGGCCCAGAAGCAGAATATCACGCTTGGTTCCACTCTAATTTATCCTCAAAATTCCAAATGGGTTTCGCCAAATGGACAGTTTGCTTTTGGATTCTATGAGCTACCTGCAACTGATCTCTACGTAGTGGGCATTTGGTTTGACAACATACCTTCTAAAACTCTGGTCTGGACAGTTATGAAGGATAAGAGGGACCTTGCTGTTGAAAAGATGTCTTCCCTGCAGCTCACCAACAATGGCCTCAGCTTGTACGATTCCACAAAAGAATTGAAATGGTCGGCTGCTCCATCTGAAAAGGTTGCCAAAGCTGCAATGCGCAACAATGGCAACTTAGTGCTTCTAAGTTCCTCACTTGAGCCCATCTGGCAGAGCTTCGACTATCCTACGGATACCCTCTTGCCCGGTCAGGAGCTCAAGTGGAAATCTACCATATATTCCAAGGCTTCAAATACAAACCTCTCATCAGGCCGATTCGAGCTTGCGTTGCAGGAAGATGGCAATTTGGTGCTTTACCCTGTGGAAAGAGTGTATCAAGGTGCTTACTGGAGTAGTAGACAATTATTCGGTGAAGCAAGCTTGAAATTTGGCATGGGTGGGTTCTTGTATTTGGTAAATACCACCAACAATATGACGCTCACCAAAGGCGAGGCCGGAAATGGGCGATTTCTTCGCAGAGTGACTCTCGAGAGCGACGGAATCCTTGCACAATATGTGTGGAACTTGGACGGCCATAATTCTTCTTGGACAACTGTATGGAAGCCTGTGAATGACCCATGTAGAGACGTCAAGGGTCAGTGTGGACGCAACGGCATTTGTCAGCCCAACAGCCAGAACAAGCCCGATTGCCATTGTCCTCCTCATTTTAATTTTATAGACAACCAAGACCATTTTAAGGGATGCACAAGAGAGTGGCCGAGCTGCAGTGCAAATAGTAACAGCAACATGTCGCGGCTTGACAACACGGACTGGATGAACGGCAACGATTATTCGCTTT
Source organism: Cryptomeria japonica (assembly GCF_030272615.1). Lineage (NCBI taxonomy): Eukaryota > Viridiplantae > Streptophyta > Pinopsida > Cupressales > Cupressaceae > Cryptomeria > Cryptomeria japonica. The sequence continues at coordinate 566,843,791 of NC_081406.1, read as the reverse complement.
TGGTGGGTCTCAGTGATAGTGCATGCCAACAGGCCTGCATAGACGATTGCATGTGTACTGTGGTCACGTATGCTCCTGGCCAAGCAGTTTGTTGGAAGAAACAGATGCCTCTCATAGACGGGCGTATTGGTTTGGACATTACTAATGTAGCTTTTGTAAAAGTATTTAATGACTTTCCCTTCTCCGCTCCTCCTCCAGAGCAAAGAAATGAGAGGAAGGGAAAGACGCTTGTGGCCACTGGCATAATTCTCCTGGCTTGCTCCTCTTCTCTACTCGTAGTGGTCTTCTTAGTGGTGTGCTTGGGTGGCCTCAAGCTCCACAAGATGAGAAAGACTCCACCGCAGATTATGGTATTGGAGGGGTTGAAGGCTTTTTCTTATAAGGAAATAGAAGCTGCTACGGATGGTTTTAGGGAAGAATTAGGAAGGGGTTCCTTCGGTAAAGTTTGCAAGGGACGCTTAGAGGATGGAAGAGCGATTGCTGTGAAGATTCTGGATGATAAAGCGGTGCAAAAACAACATGGGGAGCGGGAGTTCAGAACAGAGATGAGCGTGATTGGTACAAGCCATCACAAAAACCTGGTTCAGTTGTATGGTTTCTGTGACGAGGGCTCCCAGCGGATTCTGGTGTATGAGTACATGGGCAATGGATCTTTGGACACCGCTCTCTTTGTAGTTAGCGGCTTTCTTGATTGGAGGACTCGGGTTAAAATTGCAATGGGCACAGCAAGAGGGCTTCTCTATTTGCATGAAGAGTGCAGGACCCAGACCATCCACTGTGACATAAAACCCCAAAACATTCTGCTGGACCAAAACTACAATCCCAAAATATCTGACTTTGGCCTGGCAAAACTGTTGATGGCAGAGCAGACTGCAACTCGCACGGCAGCTCGGGGCACCAGGGGTTACATTGCGCCTGAGTGGATGAATAATATGCCAATTACTGTAAAAGTGGACATTTACAGCTTTGGAGTGATGCTGCTGGAAATCATTTGTTGCAGGAAAACCATGGAATTAGATGCCCCGGAAAATGAAATCTTTTTGGACCAGTGGGTGTATGAATGCTTCAAGCGTGGAGAACTTGCTAAGCTGGTGGACCAGCAACAAGTAGAAGGTGAAGGTGCACTTAGGAGGCAGTTGGAGAGAATGGTATTGGTGGGTCTGTGGTGCATTCAAGAAGATCCAGCTCTAAGGCCATCTACCAAAAAGGTAGTTCAGATGATGGAGGGAACAGTCGAGATTGCAGTGCCCCCACCTCCTGGATCTTTTGTAGGTTCATTGTGTGTGTAAAACTTACAAAATCAATGGTCTTCAACAGTCGCCAATATCATCCTCTCGCAAATAAATGTAGTTATCGTGTTCCACCGGTCGTTATTTTGCCTCTAGTAAGGTAAGGCAATAGTCTTAGGAACATATCCTAGCATCCATTTCTACCATTCCTTAATAACGTGTAATGTTGTCCGTGTGTAGTTATTTATATAGTTATGATTCTATGGCTGATGTGAACTCTTGAATATAGCTCGGCTTTCTTTGCAATAGATTAAAATCTCTGTGATTGTTTTTGGGATGTAACCTATCGGTTCAGGTTCGGATATCAGTTCGAGTTCGAAGAATCCAGTATGTCGGTATGGCAAAATTTTGAAAAGGGGTTTGGGTTCGTTAGTACAAAAACATGTAAATTTTATATATATATATATATGTATTTTGATATTTGTGAAGCCTATAAGCATGAATTAAAATTTGCATGTCACATAGCATCATATAAACAACAAAACAAACATAAACTTGTAATCATAGCATCATGATCATACCATAATAGCATCATATACATCAAGTTTAATATCAAAATGACAAAATATTCAAGTATCATTGTTTCAACTTTCAACAATATAAACTTAAAGTTTAATCATCAAATGGATCATCCAAAAGTGACTTTCTTTTCCAAAAGCAACACGACACCCCTACCTTGGCATATACGGGTTTTTTCTGTAGAAAAGAGAAATCATTTTCCAACAAATGACGCATTAGCTCTGACAAACAAAAGAAACTGCAGCCCAAAATTGTTTCAAAAAGAAACGCATAAAGCAGAAATTTGGCACTGGAAAGAACATTTCTGACAAAAAAAAATCATCGAACAAACTCACAGCCCCAAAAGAATAACGCATATTACTTGGAATATGAGCCATTTAACATGTGCCAAATACAACGGCTACCAAAAAGAAACGAAGCTCAAGAATAAACACAAGGAATCGACTGCTCCAGACCACACACATATAGCTGTCAAGATAAACACTGCTGGGTTTGACCTGGGTCCGCCCGGGTTCGACTGGGTTTGACCTCGGGTTCGACTCAAACCAACTCTGGGTTTTTCGAACCCTGGTCGAACCCAGTTTGAACCGGACCCGTACCACGAAACCAGTCAAACCAGGACCCATACCAGGAGGGCCCAAAGGCGAACCTGGTAACCTAGTTTTTATTAATAGTATAAAAGAAAATAATACATTCTTTGATCACTCACCAATATCACTAGTTTAGTTCAATTGCTCAGATCTGCCTTCATTTCTTCAGATCTGTCTTCGTTTCCTCTGTAATTTCTTCCTTGAAAGCAGTGGTTAACTTTGTATAAATCATGCATTCCACAAATTGTAAATTAGACACAATGAATTAATATAATTTCATTCTTGCAGCTCTGTTGTTCATCTCTCTTTTCTGGAAGTTTTGTTTCTTACTTCCTAGCTAGGTCTGTATTCTGCTATGCAGAAAATTTAACAGGGCAATGGTAGAATCGATTTCTACCATTCTTCAATAATATATTTCAGTTTTAAGTTTTACAAAGTTCAAATGTGGATTTATTTTTTAATTTGTTTGTAGTATCCAAGAATTAAACTCTAGGTCGTTGGATTATTCTAAATTCTTTTCAATTAAAAAAAATTTAAAAATGTAATATTGTTTATGACTTGCCACAAATGTGGGTTTATTTCTTAATTTGTTAGCAGTGTGGATGAAGGTCCATTTCACATAAGAGTTAAACTTTGGATCGTTGAATTACTCTTAATCCCTCTTAATTGAAAATAAAAATAAAAATTGTCACAAAGATATAATTCAAGATCTTACGAGGTAATTACAATGCCATACAAGATCTTTATCTTGTTTGATCTTTGCCGATGCTTGTGCTTTCCTGCACTTTCTGAGTTTCTTGCTGCCATATCAATGTTCTTGCAACGCCAAAATTAACTAGGCTTCTTGCATGAAGATAAGATGAAAGAAACAAAGGAAGTTTTGTCTATTGAGCAAACTTTTTGTCCCAAGACATGGATTAGTTTTGAATCTAGGCATTACTCCATGTTGAAGACTGTAGCCCAGGAACTTGGAAATGAATTAGAAACTGAAGCAGATTGCATATAGAATCCACTTTGTTTTGAGTGGGCGATTTTTAATTTTATCTTACAAACTAGAAAGAGAGGGCAATCCAAGTCCCAGAAGATAGTCCAACCACGCTTGCAACCAATCCCAATAGAAACATGTTCATATGTAAGCATGCATTGTCTAAAATAGTTCCTCCCTTCAGGGTGAAGCATTACATATTTTTTTTCTGAAAGCTATTCTCTGATGGCCTAATGATGGAAGAGACACTAAACTCGAACCTAAGAACATCATTTTCCCTCAACCATGGATAAAGTTTTAGATTGAAATATATAGCTTTGGAGTTGCTATTTTTTATTGTATGACAAAAATTCTAGAGCCCTTCAAACAATTCCCCTTTGTGCATATTATACAAACAACCGTTGTCCTTAAAGATGTCATATCTTTTACAATGATTTTTGGAAGCCATTAAAGTCTTTTGCAAAAGTTTCTACTAGTTTCTAATAAGTATTTTGCATATCGTTATATGTTGCCATTCTGCGAAGAAGACATATAATGCCTTAATGAGTTTTGGATTTACACCTGCTAGTTGCTTTTGACTGAAGGTTTTCTAAAAGCCATATCGAATTCATGCTTACCATTAAATCGAAGCATTCTATCTAGAAGATTTCTTGTTTCTACATTTAGCATACATGTCTACAAGGGCAGTTGCAAACAAAACGCCTGACAAAAAAACCCCTTGGTTTATACTTTTATGGATATCCATACCCTGTTCTAAAGTAGCCATTTTGGCACAATACAGAGGATGAGAAATAGATACTATTGCTGGTTCTGCACCCAAAGTTCAATAAAGATGCAAATAAAACCATGTCTGTATACTCCAGGGTTCATTTTTCAAAAACTGTCAAGGCTAAGGATTCAAACGATGATATTAGGATTCCAGAGTTCAAATTGCAAATGTAAAGAGATTCTAGGAGGATACCTATCCCTCAAGATATGTGATGTTCATGATGCTGGGATTGCATGTAATCCCAAAAGGAGTCACCTAAGCCCTTCAAACCCTAATATCACAATAGACCTTGGCATAACCATCCAGAGGGCTTTCCCTGCCCGATTTGGAGTTGACTATTAGGTTGTATGCTCACATGTAGTCGTAGTGGAGGCTGGGAAACTACCATGTGACTTGTAATGCCCTTAATCTTAGTTACTCTGCATTCTTGAATATGTTTATGAAGTGTTATGATCAAAATAGTATAATCTTTTAAGATAAATTGAAACAAAAATAGTATCACCACACTACAAACATTGATTTTGCTCTATTCATTTGAAAAGTGGGAGGTATACAACATAACAGATACACATGGAATCCATAATTGTTCAGAAACCAAAATTGCATCCTGGCTTTATAGCTACAACACAATTAAAAACACAAACTTGTATGTATTTCATCCAAACAATAGCCTCTAGATGCTCTACTTTTCTTAAAAGGATAGCCAATAATATGAACCATAGTAGCCATTTAGGACAAGACACTTACCATGAATAAGTGAAAAGAGACTTTCACTAGGATAATTATCATATCTGAGCAGACTCTCCTCCTTAGCCTAGAAATAAGTTGTCGACGATGGACACTATAAAACTATTTGTGTTGTTGGTATACACAATGTGTATATTTGTACTTGTTGGCAAAATCTTTATCCTAGACCAAATCCAAACTAATACAAATGAGAAATAGTAGAAATGGCTATGAGTTCCTAGAATGCATAAATACATAAATTATGGTGTATGAAGGTAATTTATGCATTGTACATCTTAAAAACTAGATAGTCATTTATGTGGCACAACACACTTGTCTTAATATCGCAACACACTTGCTTCCCAATCTTTTTGTATTAGCTTTCTCTCAGTCAATCATCTTAATTTTGAAACGATAACACACATGCCTATTGATTATAGTGGTGCTCTCTCTTATTAGATGCTTGTTCAACATTTTTCTTTGCCATTGACCTGCCTACATGAACACAAGTTCATTTGTTAATGTTGCACACAATTTTTTTGATGCCCCTACATGTTCAAGTTTAAAAATTGTAACCACAACCTTATAAAATTAAGCTTTCAAGGACATAGATTGGCATATTTATGATAGTTTACATTTATATTTCTTATAATTAAAGTTTTTACTTTTTTCAGTTTCTAAGTCATACCTAACTTCTTGAATAATATACCAATCAGTTTACATTTTTATTTTAAAAACTTTAATAATGATAAATAATACGTTTTGTAAACATATTTTCTACCAACTATTTAACAATTTAATTATATGTTCTTCATAATGATTTAAATGTCATTATTAACATACCAAACTTTTGTACTAATAAAACTAATATCTTTGAAATGAAAACTGTCTTTTATGATTGTTAATGCTATATATGAATAAAGATAATTTTATTATTTTACTTGTGCTATTAAACCAGTACTACAATACATACTTGTTTGTCCTTGTTCGTCAACACATACTTGTTCATCTTTGTTCATCAATACATACTCGTTTGTCCTTGTTCATCGTAATTTAGGTAAGACCTATTTCCAAAATACATTTTTTGTAAAAGTGCATGTTTTTTTTTTCACAAATCAAGGGGGATATTACGAATCATGCCTATGTGCACTTCTATGAGTTATGTTATTAACACTTCCATAACTTCTTGAGCATTATGGGGATGTACAATGTAGTTGTATGACATGCATTGCAATCTCATTGCTTGTTGCTACTTATGAATCTAGAAATGCTTCACAAAGACCATGCATGATTCCTTGCAACAAAATATGCATACTAGTTTTCAGCACTGTAAGTTTGGAAACTAGTATGACAAGGTCCAATTTTTGAATCATGTGCAAACTTCAAAGACAGTCACATCACTTCCTACACAACCAGAATGGAAAGTCATCTTGCACACATTTGTTGTTTTTTTTAGCAAGTATGGATCATCTTCAACAGCTAATGTCGAGCATCTACAGGCATCATATTATTGGGGGTTGCATAGTCTCTCATTTCTCCCATATGGAGGAAACATTTATTGTACTTGTGCATAGAAGTGGCTCTTGAGGGGTCATGATACTCTCCTAGTTGATACATTTTAAGTGTTTTTGAAACTGGTTTGACTTATACCTAAGGATGTCATATAATGGTTTTAAATGATTTATCTATGCAAATATCTAAAATCAATTTTAAATATGGTTTACATTATATCATGTTAGCATTAGTATATACACATGTTTGTTGTGCACATTAATATCGTGATGCAGGGTCGGAAAAGGAGAAGTAAAGACTAAATGGCGGTTTAAAGGAGCACCAAGTATATAACCACAATGGAGACCTAGTCAGATAAATACAGTAATGATCAAAGCCACTTGACCGGTTCTTCAGCAGACTGATTTATGAAACATTTATAACCAATCTTAGTGGAGCTTAGATCCAGGAAGTGAGTCATACTATATTTTCTCAGTTGCAGGATAGATGTTGTTCTGTTTTCCTGAGCTGACTTCTTCTTCTTCTCTTGTTAATAAATCTTGTTCACCTATTCCGTAGGAATGTGGTCGATTAGTTAGAAGATCGTTATAAGTTTTCTTATAAATAAAGGGATCTCTCTCCTCTCGGGGGATTGTAGAGAATGACCATAATATTTGTAATATGCAATCTTCTAGTATTTTATGTATTTTTCATAGTCAAGATAAAAGAAAGAGATCAATATTATTTTGAATGCTTAAACAATTGTAATTTGAAGTTCTAGAGATACTCACTCAAGGGGGCCGACTTGGTGAGTAATCCTTTGTATGTTTCAATTAGTTTTCATACTTCTGTAATAGTTGTTTCTGCAATTGTCTATTCCTGCAACCATTGGAAATAGTTCTTGTGTCTGTTCTTGCAGCCACAACAGCAGAGTAGTTCCTGTTGCTTGCCAGAACTTTGTCATTTAACAATAGTTGTTTAAAAGTAATTTCCAGTTGTAAGATTAAGTATTAGTTCATTGAGATTATGTGTGTTTACTTTAGAAGAATTTCCTTTCCTGTGGTAATATAGAATGGTTGTGATATGAACTCGGTGCACATACAGTGCTAGCCCATTTTAAGTTTACGTCCCTGGTTGATAAATAAATGAGCCTTTGCCATAGGAAAGTTAGCTATTCAAGGATATTCAATCTCTGAATTGTGTTTTATTACCTAGTTGTCATTCCAGTTGTGAGGACCAACATTTTTGGCATCGTTGTCGGGGATGGTGCCAAGCTAAGAACCTGTTGTAACCATTAGTTTCTAAGTTTCTTACTTAGCTCTTTGAATTTTCTTCATTAATCTGCATGCATAGGAGGAGAAGAGAAGCATTAGGAAGATTTCTTCCCTCGCATTCCACTCAAGATATAAGATCAGATTAAGCACCTGAAGTAAACCCTTTTGCAGAAACTTATGTGCTAAATAGAGGTGTCTTTAATTTTTCAGAAGGAGACCTAGACTTCCTGAACAAACCCCCTAAACAAAGTTGTTTACCTCTAGTTATTTATTAGGGACCAATGGCAGAAAATCCTCCACCTCCGCCTATAAATCCAACATTTGAGTTTCCCATTCCTAAACAACATAATAATGCAAATTTGAAGAACATACCAGCTTCTTCGCTTCCAAAATTTCATGGATTGGTAACAGAAGATTCAGTTACCTTTATGTTTGAATTTGATATCCTTTGTAGAAGTTATGATTATACCACTGACACTCATAAACTCAATTTATTTCCTGCTACTTTGAAAGAAGTTGCCTTGAGATGGTTTATGAGTTTGGGAAGGGATGTAATCACTACCTGGGAGGAGATGAAGACAAACTTCTTGGATAAGTATAAAGACTATTGTAGGGGAATGGATCAACATGGTGATGATATTTTCAGGATGACACAAAAAGAAGATGAAAGCCTGGAAGACTATTTGGAAAGGTTTTTATTTAGTGTCAAGAAATCTAAGCATAGTACTCTAAGTGAGGATTCTATGAAGTTGATCTTTTTAAGGGGAATCAATGAGGATTCTGTTGACTCCTTAGATCTAATGGGAGGAGGAGATATTACTCAAGTTCAATGGGATGACAACAGACAATTCTGTCAAAAGTACTCCAGAGCTACAACCAAAAGGAGAAGACACTATAGGCCTGGCTCTTCAATTGCAAAGTCATCTTCAACAGTTTCAAGAGTGGAAATAACTCATCTATTGAAGGATTTTAAAGAGGATATAATTCATAATATGGCTAACCAATTGGATACACTTCAGGCAAAGAAGAAGCATGAAGAGGCAGAGGCTATGCTTGTTGAATTGCATCCTCACCGTTGACAGAAGAAGGACTGCAGATGCAAACTACTAGCTAAAATTGATAGCCAGTAGAGTTCCCCAGATTTCAAGCTTGTCTATGGAGATGATGAACAACTCTTTTATGTTGAACAACGAAGGCCTTGGCCTCCAAGACAAGGTATGCCACAAGATCCATTGCCATTTTCTAATCCTTATATGAACTTCAATGCACAAACAATCAGTGGCAACCTCCATATTCCCAAAATTTTGGAAATTATACTCCTCAGTCTTGGAATAACTCTCAAAACCCTTGGCCTAATTATCAAAGTCCCTCATCTCAATGGCAGCAAACACAAGGCTCGAGGTAACTGGCAACAGTCACCACAATAGAGGGGAGGACAACAATGGGCAAACCAACACTAATACATTTGGCCTAAAATTCCGATGAAGGTTTCTGACAGAGAAGGCATATTGTGACCAAATTTGATTTTTTTTTGAAAAAATGCCCGCATTCATCAGAATTCCGACAATAATTCAACATTTTGTTTTGATGAAGAAGGAATTGGCAATGAAATTTGTGTTTTTTTGAAAAAGTGCCCGTGTTCGTCGAAATTCCGACGACCGCGGGCATTACTTTAAAAAAAAAAAAACCAAGTCATTTGATAAACATTAATCTCGCCTCTTCATCCTGTCGACCTCTGCCATATTCACAAAAAAATTAGGCATTACAAGGAGGGAAACAGTTATGGATTGCGGTGCTGCCAAGATCCGGTTGAAGAAAAAAGGTAGGGTAAACAACCAATTCATTCACAAGATGTTTTCTTGAAGAAAAAATCGTTATGTTTGTGAAAATGTGTCGAATTTGCTTTATGTAGTGATGAAATTGTTTGAATTTTACATAGGAGGTTGCATTTGTGTTGGTTGATGATCAAGTTTTATCTTTATTATAATGAATTTTCCTGCTCATAATTTTTTTTTCTCTAGCTCATATTGAGTCTGGTAGAAAAAGAGATAAATAAGATTGATTTGGATGGTTGATCAAATGAAATGATCAATTATCCTCTTTATAGGCATAACCTCTTAGGGAAGACCCTAATTAAGGAGCGAGATGACCTAAACCTACGTGATCAAATAGGGATGAACACAAATTGTGCCACTCTTGTATCCAACATCCGTTGGAAGTGGCCTGAACGTAGGCTCTAGCTAAGGAGCTTATCTTGGGTATGGATGCTAGTATATATGGTTGTGATAGAAACTCCCTGTTGCAAGACCATCAGACCACTGTGTAGTGATCGAGTGCCATTTTTTGTCAGTGTTTTGGAAGGGAGGATAAGTGTGCTGTGATAGGAAGGTGGTATAAAATGGAAGCTGGGAGGTATAAGGTTATGAGGTGTGGGTTAGGATAAGATATGGAGGTAAGTGATGAAGGATGTAATGATGAAAGAGTAAGTTAGGATATGTTAGAGGTTTGGAAGGTAGGAAAGTGAATGGGGGGAGATAAAAGGATGTGAATGATGGAATGGGGTTAGGTAGGTGAAGTAAAAGTAAATGTGTATGAGGTTAAGGTTTAGGATAGGATGTAGGAAAGTGAAGGAGGTAAAGAGAGGGGATATGAAAGGTAGATGGAAGGTAATAATGATAAGAAGTGAAGTAAAGGTTATGAGGTGTGGGTTAGAAAATAGGGTGTAGGAAATGGAAGGAAGGGTCATCCATGTTGTAGTGCTTCAAGAGGAGCACATTCACATGAGGGACAAGAAGAGTCATTTCATGCCATAGTGTACCTCCTTAAACCTTCCACCAGCACCAAACTCAATACCAAACTCTTTCCCAATCTCGCTAATGGACTAACTCAACTCACTGTCAAATTGTGATAGTCAATGCAAGGTTTAGGATAGTAGTAATTAGGATCTTCTAATTATGGTGGGGCCTAGCCAACATAGGGTTATATGAGGTAGGGGTAAGTTCAATAGTGATGTGTATTAGATTATCATCAAAGTTTCCTGTTAGTGTTACTTTGTATCAGCATTAACCACTTATTGTCATTTCATTATAATCAGTTTGTTATTCCTTATAAGAATCTGCAGTATTACCATAATTTGCATAACATGAATCTGATTGTATTATGTATTCTTGAGATTATATATATATATATATATATGTTATGTCTGGCAGTAACGTTATGTTATTTTAATGTTGTTTGAATAAATAGATAAAATTTACCTTCTTAACTTAATATGATATTAACTGTCATTGAATTGATTACGAATGTCTTAATTTATTTTCAATGATGCACAAATCTGAATTTAAATATGTATATCATACTGGCTGATATATACTCTAATGCTAACTCAAGAAATTCATGCTTATACGTACCTGACACTGAACTCACCCCTGTCTTTATCCCTGCTGGTAGGCTATCATTATTCATCTTGTATATGCTCTCTAAACTTGGGCATTAAGGTTGTCCTATGCATTATCACATGACTATTTTTTCTTGTTCTTAGGGTTGCCTATTGCTCTAAACATGATTAGGCTTTTTCACTATGTTGACTACCACCTTTAATGGACTTCCATCATGAAAACTTATTACTATTGCCCTGTTTGACTGCCACAAGATGACTAAAATATTTGCATAGATCTAGGACTAGTAAGATCCTTATATAATTACTAGGAGTCATGTCAGAGACACATAAAAGCATGATACCCAAGTTATTAAGATCCTCTAATACTTAGTCATAGATCGCATTCTAATAATAAATAGAAGGTCATATCTTGGTAACCTAACTAGTCCATGAGTAGTAGCTCAAAATGTTATCAAAGCTAGGTTAGGTTAGGAGCCCCAAGAACCTATAATGTGTCTTATAATGGGTGTTGAAAATAATCTACACTCAAGCCAACAATGGAATGGTAAGAAAGGGGACAATAGCTCAGTGGTAGAGAAATTTATTAACAAATAGAATGCCTTAAGTTGGATTCCTAGCTATCTTATGAGTATTCGCTTAACATTTTCATGCGTAAATAACATCTACTCCCACTACCATAGATCCAACTTCCACCATTTCTCCTTCCACAACCTCTAGTCACCTTCATGTACCAAAGCCACTAGTGCCACACCTTTAGTATGAAAAATCCTTCACTTATCATCCACCATATGGCCTATTTATCAAATTTATTTCTTCTACATGTAAAATCTATATGCACAAGATTGAATGACAATTGGTAGATTTAAAAGCCATATTCCATAGCCTTTGCTAAAATCCTTTCTGCCAGTGCCAAAATGTGAGGTTTGTAACAGGATGCGACTTCCATCAAAGCATAATAGAGATGAGATTTCTAACAAGATGGCAGATCAAACAATGTAGGAAAGCATCGATTAAAAATAAATACAATATTGTAGTTTATAGAGTTAACTTCATTTTGTCTTTTTGTGGCATTGAATTTCATAGTGTTTTAAAGAAGACATCATTGTTTTTCCAAAAAATGTCAAAACCCTGCCTAGTGTTTACCAAGAGGAGTAAATAATGTATAGTTTGGTCTCCCATGCATATAAATTCACCCAAATGTGTGGGAAGGCCTTTGTTCATGCTATGTATCATATTATGTTGTGTGCAGGGCTCCAAATTAGATTTGGTACGTGTTTGGGAATGAGGACAGTCTGATATCTCTATGTATCAGATAATAAAAGGCAGTAAGAGTGAAGAATTTGGTGGGAAGACCAAGCAATTGGTATTTTGAAGTGGTTGATGATAGAGAGAGGGGTGAGGCGACCCTATGCAACCTTCGGAAGGGTTTGTGGATCAAAACCAAATGAAATAGATTAAATTTCTATGACTGTCCTAAGGGTATTGATTGTCACAGTCATAGTTTTACTAGTGATATTGTTTTTGTTTTGACAGAGTTGTGTTTGTAAACCCAAGTGTGGACATGTAATGGAGTCATGAGATGTCTTCAGAATAAATCAATACTTAACAACAACATAGTGTGTAGGCACCTAAAATATGAAAGGACTACATATTGGAAGGCGTGTGTGATGATGCCATGAAAGGTCTGATATCCCTATGTATCAAACTGAGAAAACCAATGAAAGACAAAAAAAAATGCATTGAGAAGGAAAAAGGTTGAATTGCCTAATGTTTGTTGTTGAATTGATGTGTGGGGACCCTGCCAAGTCAAATACCTTGTTGTAGTTTCAAAGGGTGGAAAAGAAATAAGCATTTTACTTACCATCCTAATAGACCATCCATCATAACAATTATTACCAATGATGTGTGTGTTGCAAACAAAGTTCTAGAGGAAGGCTCTTTCTATTGTAATACCAAGTGAGTGTTCATAGACCTTGTGTAGGTTCCTCCAAGCCTAGAGTAAGGAGTTTGAAGCCTAGATACATTGATTTGGCCTTGTGGCCATCAATGAGTGTTGACCCAATAGGAGAAGTCTTGAGACTGATAATTTTGGAAGTGTGGCATTGTTGAGAGCCAACACTTATGTGTGAACCCTATCTTCACATATTATGAGTACTTTCCATGATACTTGACCCTATCCTCATGGTGTTGGCTCAATTCATATTAGTGTGTTTTGTTGAAGAAACATGATGTGAGAAGTTTGATGCAGAGACAAGGGTAGAACTCAGTATTTCATATTAGGACAGCAACCACATTGATTAGGCAAGTAAGATAAAGTCTCTCCAATGTTTAGGATACACAAGGGCAGCATTAGTCATGTAAGTATGCATAAGCATGGGAATGGATAGTTGCTTTCCTTTTAGACTGATTTGGATAGTATTGAAAGGATCCTATAAGGAATGACTATCACCATACTCTCGATGACTTCACAACATTGACAATGAATTCACATTAGACACTCATGGATTACCCCAATTAGACATTAGTCAACTTAAGATATGATACAAGTATTGCATACCACAAAGCCATTAGATATGTTTTGAGATGAAAAAGAAGAGTTAAATGGTTTTGGTTCAATGATGATAATTTCTATGTTCAAGTAATTTAATTTGGTATATTATACTGAAACGTGATTTCAGAAACTAACATTTCAACTTCTATATAACTAGTTCTATAGCCCAATTTTCTTGGCTGTGTAGAAAGACCATGTTAGAGAATATCAACGAACAACAAAATAAGGAGACAATTGCTAGATTGTGGTCTAACTTGAAAAGAAAAGGTGATGGAAAATGTTATTGTCCCTACAAATTTTGTAAGGGGTTAAAGACTAGAAGACTTCTAATCAAAACAACTAAGAAACATTGTAGGCTGCATGGTCACATTGAAGGTGGACATGATTATCATCCATTGGTAAGTTTTTCATTATATCGTTTTAACAATTTATATACATAATAAATCACTTGATGATGAGATCATGATCATGGTTTATTTATGTGTATCAATTTTATATAGGTCGAGCACCCCAAAGCACATGATATGGATCAACACAACCCGGAGAATATGGTTTTCGAAGTGGACGAACATGGAGGTGTGAATATCGAAGCTGAAGATAATGATCCCATGGAAGATGACGATCATGAGCCACAAAACACAATTGGAGATGATGGTACAAATACATTGATCCATGACACATTTAGTACTCGCGCAGCTGATCATGATGATGAAGATGACCTTGATGTTGTTCATGATGTCCCTTTACTTGAGAAGGCATCTGAGGTCCTTTACGAAGGCTCGTAGACAACTCTTATCTTTGTTGTATTGTTGTTGGTGAACTTGAAGGTTATGAATGGTTTATCCAACATAACAATCTCACATATGTTAAGGTATGTCATATATGTCATAATAAATGGTGAATCATGTTGGACCATTAATATTCTTTATATTAATCAATTATATTTTTTTTCTATAGATTGATAGGTGATTTTTTGTTACCACTATCAAATATTTTACCTCGTTCATACCCAGAATTATCTGCCATTGTGAAATATATTGGAATGGAGTAACAAGCAATAGATGCTTGTCCCAATGATCATATTATATATCACAAACAACATGAATTTCAAACTGAATGCCTTGAATGTCATATCAGTAGATATCGAACAGATCAAATAACAAAAAGGGTTCCTTGCAAGGTTCTTTGCTATATTCCCATTATTCCATGTATGCAATGATTATTCAAGTGCACTAGCTTGGCACAATTTATGGATTACCATGCACGCAATAGAAGTCGAGATGACATTATTTGAATGCCTATAGATGGTTCATCATTTATGGACATAGAGGAAAAGTGGCCACACTTTAAAGAAGAACCTCGTAATCTCAGGCTTCCATTAGCAGTGGACGATGTCAATCCATTTGGAGAGATGAGATCTATTTACTCAGTGTGGCCTATTTTTGTTATCAACAATAACATTCATCCATGGATGTCAATAAAGAGGGAGCCCATAATGTTGGCAATGATTGTTCTAGGTATTTTATCATTTAAATATAGTTGTCTACATTTAATTATAAATATTGCAGTAAAACGGTCATAATAATTATGTAATGTTTTTGGTCATTCGATTAGGTAAGTACCAAGTTAAAGATATGAATGTATATATCGAGCCTCTTATCGATGAGCTATTGGAGTTATGGAATGGTGTCACTGTGTATGACGTCTCTAGACCAATAGGACAAAGACAATTTCAATTCCATGCAATGCTTCTATGGACAATACACAATGCCCCAGGGCTAACACATTTTTGTGGTATGTTATAGTGTTTAAGTTGTGCATGAACATTATAATTCAAAAAATTATCATATTTAATCCAATTATACATTATCTTGCAGGTCTTCAAACAAAGGGAAAATTTGCATGTCCAGTTTGTGGTCAGAAGATGAAATCTCGTCATTCAAAAAGTTTAGGGAAGCAGGTGTTTGATGAGTATAGGCACTTTCTCCACAAAAATCATAAGTATCGAAATACTGAAAAACATGTTTTCAATGGGAAAGAAGAGAATACATCAAAGCCACGAAGAATGACACTTCACTTGTGGAAGTTGGAATATAATAGAATTAATCATCAAGGTAGTGCCATTCCATCTAATGGTTTATGTCATAAAACATCTTTTCTATTTTGTTTTGTTTACTGATGATGTGATTGATGATCGTGAAGGTCTTGAAGGCATAAATGACCACCTTCCTAAGGGACTAAAAAGTTATCCCCAACAATTGAGTAGGTTGTCCTACTATGAGCAGTTACAAATTGTGCATTTGTTTGATACTATGCATATTGGAAAGAATATAATAGAGACATTATGAAAAATATTGGATGGAAGACATGACAAAGAAAAAAATGTCGAAATATGTAGTGACATTTAGGATTCCAATCATACAATGATAAATGTCATTCAATCAAATAGCCATGGAGACCAAATTAATATAAGTGAGCTTCCTTGGTTATTAACGAACCAGTAAAGCAATTTTGTAAAAGAAGTCATATGAAAAATTTGATTTCCCATAGGATTTGTTGCGAACATAAACAATCTCATATCAAAGAAAAGTGAATTTGGGCCAGGGATGAAAATGCAATTATTGGCATACCTTCATTAAGGTAATTCATGTTCTTGTGTTTTTACTATGTATTTAAGTATTGCGCGTACGTGTACTTTTTATTGTATTATGTTAGAAAAAAATGAAAAGATAATTTTATAATTTTTGTAGTACATTATACCTCTATCTCTCCTAGACGACCTCGACAATAATGTCAAGCAAGTCATATATGATCTTGGAAAATACATGAGGGAAGTAGTGATATTTGTTCAGTTCGTTGAAAAGATATTATATTTGTGATTTGTTTTACTTCTTATGTAATATATTTTTTTGCGTCTTGAATATCTTGTAGGTGTTTTTCATGTAAATAAATCCATAAAGAAGATATAAAATATTGGAAGAGAAAATTTCCTCATATAATGTGTGAAATGTAAAAGTGTCTACCTCCAACTTTTTTCAATGCACAAGAAAACTACCTCATACACCAAGTTGAGGAGAATGAACTGTGTGGACCTGTACACACTAGGTCAATGTGGATGGTTGAGAGGCAATTGAAATTTTTGAAGGATTTGGTTTGAAAAAGAGCACATCCTGAGGGTTCTATGGTGGAGGGATATATGGTATACCAGACTATGGTGTACATTTCTGAATATCTTCCTAAGTTTGTAGCAAAGATCCACATGGATCGCATTTGGGATCCCAACCCCATTAACAAATTCGAAGGGGAGTACTTGACAGGGAAAGGTAGATTGAGGAAAGTGAGAGGTAATTATAAGATGTTATTGTAGTTAATTAATTCTTAATCTTCAAAATAAATCGATTGTAAGACGTCTATTTATTTTTTGTACAGTTGGTCGAGAGTGGGATACACTACATTTGTATATTGCAAACAATCTTGATTGGATGATGGTATGGATTGAATGTTGTCAATATTCTAGATGCACATTAACATGGGAAGGTGTGGCTTCATTGGTTAAAGAAGCTCATCGTAATGGAGATTCCAATGTTACGCAAAGGGAAATTGATTTAGCATATGGTTTAAGAGATAAATAGGTATGTATAAATTTATTAATCACCAATATGTTAATCAACTCACAATGCAATAAATTTTACATGTTTGACATATCGCGGGTCAAACACCACAATGCTATGTGCTGCAATGGTCATAAATTTCGCATAAAAAAGTTGGATGACACAAAGAAAACTTGTGATTCTAGCATCATTGCAGTCTTTGAGGTGACAAATATTTCATCGAGAAATGACATACATCCTCAACAATCTCAAAATTGATACTATGGCATTTTGGATGATATACTTGAGTGTGACTTTAATTCCTTCAAATTGGTTTTGTTCATCGTCAAATGGTACAAGCTATGATTGAATAAAAATGATCCTAATAAAACTGTTATTGAACATGATAATGGTTTTAAAATGGTTAATACAAGGTCATTTGAACCAGTTGGGGGTGAGCCCTATGTTCTTCCAAGCCAATGTGAGCAAGTATTTTACTCAGAGGTTCCACATAAACCGGGTTGGTCATTTGTTGTTAGACATGATCCAAGAGGAAGGCCGATAAAGTATAATGTGATGGAAGAAGAAGATACCGACTTCTTCATCAACATTACCCTCATTTGCAAATTTTCTCTCTCATTACCAATTAACTCTCTCATTTGATGGAGTGCAGGTACCCTCAAATAGGTATTTGTCAAATCTATCTTCGTCAAGTGAGGGAAATGCAGGAATAGAAAATGAAAGTGAGACATGTAGTAGGTCTACAATTGGGAGATCAACAAGAGGTCAAAAGATTAGAAGAAAATTCAATAAATGCATGAAATTTTTCCTTGCTCAAGGGGGGTCATGTTCTTATGATGATGAGACCAAAGGCGACATTGAGGTGCCACTGAGGTACAAACATCTATAGAAACAATGGGTGCCCAAGAAACTTCCTCCAATAAACATTGACTTTTGTGTTAATGATAGGATATATCGCATAGCACCTTCGTCATTACATGGTTTTGGCTTATTTTCCATGGACGGCATAAAGGTCTGTTACAACAAAGTTGATGAATTGATGGAGTTTGTCGGACCTTGTTACAGTTACAATAATTGGATGTAGATTGTTCAATATAAAAAAAGTATGCGTAGGTATGCACTGTCAGCAAATTATATACAACACAAAGATAATGATCAAAGTAAACAAGTGGCTATATACATTGATGGTCGGCCAAAAGCAACAGGGAATATTGTAGGTTTTATAAATAGTACACGACCTGGGTCAACTAATAAATAACCCAATTGCATATTTGAGGTGCGCAAGGGAAATCATGTATTCATATGTGCGATAAAATCAATAAGTGTAGGCGAAGAGCTTCTAATCGATTACAATTTGAATCGTAAAGATACAAACAAAGTTAATATCGTGGGGGTGGTATGTACTATATACCATTTAAATTAACCAACCTCCAATTAATGAATCCAATATACCATTTTATTATGAAGTTTTTTTGCTAAGTCTATTGGTTTAATTTTGCTAATGGTTTTTATATTTTTTCTTTGTCACAAGGTGACATGGATCAATCACATATCGCAGACAAGGATGTAGGTCACGACACTTCTATCGAGCAGGTAAACCTCATTGTAATTGTACAAATTAGATAGAAGTAAATTGTTACATTATTATGTTTTTTTTTTAGTGATTTAGACTAATTTTGTAATTGTTAATGATATTCTTGACACAGATGGATGTTTGGGGAAAGGGAAAGGGAGCTGCAGTACCTGAGCACCTCTCTAGGGATGTAGACTCAATAGGATTAAGCGATGATGACCCTGAAAATTCCACAAACCCTATGGAATTCATAAAAAAACCTCTTAGAAAAATTACTAAAGAGATTGTTGCTTTGGCAGTCGTGCATCCTATGACTGATGAGATACGAGAGAAGGTGCAAGTATTGATTTGGACAATAGAAAACTTGAAAGTAAGCAGTAATGAAAGCTTTAATTATAACAAAAGTTCAATAATGGTTTATATTTTATTATCTTTTATGTCCGTAACTAAAATATGTACGTGTTGTTTTTACAACAATTTATCCGCCCTCATGAAAGTTGTTGCCATGATCAAGGTGTTGTAGGTACTTCAGGTGATGATGATTTTCTTGGATTATCACTTACTTGGCTTATCACTTTGAGTACCCAGAACACATCATACTTGATACTGTCAATCTTCAAAAAAAAGGTTCATCCTTGTTTACAATTCTTGCACTTTTCATGTATTTAATTTTTGCAAAATTTTAATGTATTATTCTTCAAGTGTTGTCAATGTTCATGTGCAAATGTCGATGCCACCTCATCAGAGGTTAGCCCCACTTGTATTGCTGATTGCAATGTTGGCAACACGTAGCATGCAGACATCCTCTATTGCACGTCATATTGGCCCACCCTGTTGGTAGATCCCTCTTTTGCTCTATCTTTTGTTATGTGTTTATTTCCCTTCAAGCATTCTTTCTTGGGGGCATTTCACAATGGATTCATTTTCTGCAGGAGGAGGTGCACATGAGGATGTGCCAAAGGTGACTACTATTGATAACATACCATTATTTCTTGGATCTTCTCATATTGCTAGTATGGGAATGTTGCAGGTCACATTGATGGTGAGCGATGAAGAAATGATTCCCTAAAAGATACAAAAGGTTTGAGGTACTTTAAAATTATTATTATATATAGTCTAATTGCAATTTACTTTATGATCACTCATCTTGGACTAATGATACCATGATTTTTTTGTAGGAAATGATATTTTCTATAAAAATCTTAGTGACATTGCATTCCAGATATTTGGGCCCATCATACGTAAAAGGTGGTACATCATATGTGAACTAACCCTAATCCACTATTTTGATTTCATATCATTGCTAGAATAGTTTTCCTTTGATCCATTTCTTGAGCTATAATAAATGTAGCTTCAGTTCATTTTTGAATCTAATAGGTTTGTTTTTTCTTTAAAAGGTGGAATGACCAAGAAAAAAGGTTAAAAGATGAATTGACAAACCAAATGGTTGAGTAGTTTGGAAATGACACCTTTGCCAAAACCAAGCTCCTTGAAAAAGTTGGCACATATCTAAAGTATGTGAGAGACCAATACAAGACCCATTTAGAGAGGAACCTAAAGTACAAGTGTCCCCCCATGATTCCAAAGAGGGAGTGGAAGGACCTTATTTTGGATGCCAAGGAGAGAATTGAAAGGAAAAAAGGAAATACACTACCAGACGCCAGAAGAAGGTACAAGATACTATTAAGAATGTAATTATGTACTAATTAATTACTCTTTATATTTATATAATCTAACATATTTCAAAAAATTTATAGATTGAGTGACACATCAAAGGCAACCATGGCAAGACAAGAAAAGAATGGGCAACACAAACTCAGCTCTGGTGGATATATGAAACTTGTTGCACAAATTGTAAGTATCTCATGTAAACGAAATATTGCATCAAAATATTAATAAATTGCAAACGATTTTTTTTTATCAAACAATGCAAGCAAAATTCACGATACCAAGAAAAAATGCAGGGCTCTAAATTCAATAGAGAACCCACAGAAGATGACAAGAGAATTGCCTACTAGCAAGGTTATTCAGCCGTGGCTGATCGGCTATGAGAATTGAGCGGGCATACACAACATTCGAGTGCATCTGTCACATAGGTAAATATGCCAAATGGAAATTGTTTCAATTTGAATACTTTACCAATAATCTAATTGATGTTGAGTTCCAACATAAAGTGACTATATTTGTTTTAAATAAGCAAGCAATGATAACAATGTGCATGACATTGGAATGCAACCTGCTAATCGTGAAACACCGCCTACACATGAAGGTCTGGATGTGCATCCGAGTAGTGGAGGTAATCATTTTCTATTCAAATTTATTTATGTAGTTATTAATACAATTAAACATCTTAATTTGTAATTAGAGTAGTAATTAATGTAACCTTTTTTGTTAATATTTTAGAGCATGTAGTCGGTGGTGACCAAGTGGAGCATGATCTGGGTACACAACATCAGGAACGTGATGTTCAAGTAAAGAGGACCACTGTTATTCCTTTAAACAAATATAATTGCAATTGGTGTTCAGCATGTTGAGGTTGAGACTAGACAAAATGATGTGGCCCCATCAGGTAAAGAGCACAACAATTATGTTCTCTAAATTAATGAAATACTTGTAACAATAATAAAAAATGTTTTGAATTTAACCCATTTCTTTGCTATTACAGAGGACCCCCCTTCAATTCAGTGTCCTCATCTTCAGTATAGGACTAGTGATGTAGGGGCATCTACACATCAACCACCGAGTGATCTTGAGGAGCAAACATAGGTGAAGGAGTTTAGTAGGATTTATGTCTTATTTGCATATTTGATGTTTTTCTTTATTGTAATAATCATACCCTACCTTGTAAGCCAATACCCTAGGTAGGTGTGTTATAAACCACCTTGGGTATATGGCAATTGAATATTTTTAAGTGTCTTAGGGGTCAATTAGTGTCTTGGTGTGTTTAGGAGGACAAAATGTCAAAAATTGTCAAAAGTTGTCAAGCAACTATGACAACTTTTAACCCAAATTTGTAACTTCCTCCAAACCACCATGTTGGTTTCCAAAATCATTTGGTAACTATTTTAAGAGTCATAAAAGGTTGAAATACAACCTTTGGCAGGGTTGTTGAATGTGGAAGGTGAAAGTTGGTATTCAAAAACTCAATAAAACTGTGATTTTTCCTGCAATTTGCTGCTATTTTCCTTTTTTCGTATAGTACGGATTTATTGGGGGCATAAAACCTCTTGAATGTTAAATTCACATGTCTTACCTTTCCAATTCCACAAATATGAGCCTCTAACTCTTTTGGAGTCATGAGAAAAGTGGTTTTTTGTGAAGGTAACCCGGATTTGGCAGTCTACCTAGGTTTTGACAGCAACTATGAGTTTTTCTTGCTGATACCTCATGGGATTTGTATGGCCTTTGGGGTAAAGCAAGTGAAGACAATTTATTTTAATATTTCCAAGTCCTTTTGTAGGGAAGTGATAGGTAAAGGAAAGGGTTTGAAGTTTTAAAGATGGGCATCTCTATGTGACCACCCAGGCTGATTATGCATCCGACCCAAAATTTGAGGACAGCGGTGGAACCAAGGGCTATAACTTGGTAATTTATGTTGTATAATTTTCCCTCACATGTCTCAGGTCTTATTTTTCTAGGATAGTAGGTATTGAACATACTTCTTTTGTTAGGGTGGCCTAATTAGGGCTATTTGGCCTAGGAGTAAAATTGGGTTTATAACCCTTAGACATTGGATCTACCCAAACCCTTTTGGAATCCTTTGGAACTCACTTGAATTAAACAAAATAAACTCTCAGTTGTAGAGGTCATTTGGGAAATTAGGAATAAATCTTAATTTTTCAGTCTGGCTGGGCCACTAGGCATGACAATCCCATTTATAGCAGCAGTACTAAACTTTGTTAGTGACTCAATTCCAATGATTGGATAGTGGTTTTTTGGATTAGGGTATGGTAGAAAAAATCCCTAGAAGTAATATTTACCTTGGGAAGAGTCTCAACCCTTGTTGGGTGGTGTGGCCCTAAAGAGTCTTGGATGATCATTGGAGAAGGGTGTGGGGTTTGAGCATTGTCAAAGATGATTAAGAGAAGAAATGGTATGTAACCAAAGAGACCTAGTCTAAACCACCCCTTAGAGTCTTGTTATGATTTCTAGAGTCCTTGTTTGTATCCCAAGTGGAAGGGATTATCTCAGTGGTCACAAGGGCTCTGCATCAACTAGGCATACATCAAGATCACGAGCAGAGGGCGGAACAACTATAGAGGGGGGAAATGATGAAAAAACTGATGTTCCACTTAGTCTTTTCATAGCTTCAAATAAAAAACCAAAAAAGAAATGATTGTAATCTACCTTATTTGATAATGACTGACTTTTATGTGTTAGTGAATGTAATTATGTGCTAATTAATGGTTATGGATGATATGTGAATCAATATTGATGAATGTTGTGTGTTAATTAATGTTAATCAATGTTATGTGTTAATGAACGCTATGTGATATTAATGAATGAATGTTATATTTAATTAATGGTAGAAAGAATGAATGAATGAATTTTATAAGATGTTAACGGGGAATTTAGAGTGATGTTGGGGGGGGGGGGGGGGGAGGAAATGAGCTTCCACCTTCACATGGTTGGCCCTGTTAAGTAGAGAATATTAAACTATTCTCAAAACCAAGCGAATCTCAACAAGATAACACACTTTTCAATATTTCATTATGTTGCACAGTTAATCTTATTGAATAATGTATATTGAATCTTAATTGCAGGGTCCAACAGAGCCAATACGAACAACAACACCACAAGTTGTTGGGTATAATTAACTCCCATATTGCCTTGTATGTACACTAACAATATGAGTTGCTTCTAGTGTTGATATCCATGGCGGGACTGCAAAAGTTATGAATATGCCTCATCCTTGTAAGTTTTTTTATTACTTGTCATTCTCTTTAGCATTTTGTTACTTCATGAATGAGATGTTTTCAAATGCCTATTCCATGAATACCTCTCTATTGTATGCTTCATGATCTCACTTCTGATTCAACTCTTTATATGTCCTAAAATTGTATGAGCCTAATAGCTTCTACTCTTGTTGATATTTTGGTGGCCCTGAACAATGGCTCCTTCGAAGAAGTGTGATCCTTGTAATTTTGGCCTTCCATGATGTAAAAAAGAGGTTATGTTATGAATAATGGTCTGGATGATTTAGTTATTTCTTATTATGTTGAGTATGAGTAAATTTGGGCTTCCTTGGCTATGGTCACTATTTTGTACTAACTATTGTCAATTAGTGTGATTTGAGCATGGACATCAAGTAATCATGAGGGTGGAAACAATATTCAAGTGTTAGGGGGTGCGCGGCCTTGACCAAGGGATGAAAGTATCAGGAAAGTACAAGTGATTCATGTGTAGATCAATGTATCATTCACCTATTAATTCCTAGCAACATTCTCAAATAAACCAGCAAAGAGGTATGTTGAGTGCATATATACATTTTATGTTGCCATGATCTAAGTAAGATATCAAACATGTAACTTAGATTGATTTGCAATTTCATTCATAAATATTTGATCTTCCTTGTGGATTTTTGAATGCATAATGTCTCATTGATTTCAATATCTTTATTGCAAGTACTCTTTTCAGCATGAAACTCCACTCATTGAGGTCTCTTACTAAATCCAAGTCAGTTATCCTATCAATGATGATACATTTTGCATGCATTTTATGGGGAAATCTTATTAATAGCTATGGTTGGGTTGTTAATTCATTTGTGAAAATATATACAAGTAGATTGGGACATTAGAGTTATAAATACCATAAATTGTGTTTGAGATCATTGTCCTAATTGTAACAGTCAACCACCATTGGCCCAAGGCCACACCAACACCATTGTGACACCAAGGTTTGTGCATACTAGTGTAAGGGCTACTCTTAGGAAATTTCATTACCATTACATATACACACCTAGTGGGGTTTCCAAACACAACTTGTTTGAGTAGGCAGTATCACTGGTAAACTTGTGATTGTCACAATTGGTACCCTTAGGATAGTCATTAATATTTGGTCTATGGCACTTTTTTATGGCTTCTAAATGCTTCTATGAAGTTTTCAGGGGTCCCACACATCTCTTCCAACATTCCATCCAAGGCACTTCACTCTCACCTATCTTATATTCCACTTTCTCTATGATGCTATCCCAAATGTCTGATACATGTTGTTAACATTGCTTTGATAACTCCAAATTCATATCTAAGCTCATCCTAAGGTAACATGTTCATAGTCAATCAATAAGCTTTCTCTATGTGATTTCAAGTAAGATATTGATCTATATAGTTAATTTTGTGATTGATTTGAGGGATACATCCATTGTCAAACCTTAAGAAAATTTTGTTCCATATCCTAGATTTATTTTGTTTTAATTCTCAGTGAGTAATTTTCAATAGTAATAAAGTGGTATATATCCTTATATATCAATGACAAATGATCAGTTATTTGAATAAATACATATAAACATAAAAAATATTTTTCAAATCTTATCTATTACAGTTATATATATACATTACGATACCATATTATACATATCCCCATTTATATAATGAACAATAAAGACTTCTTTACAGTATTATATATTCATTATAGCTAATAATGCTTACCAAAAAAAAGAAAGATAAAAGTTTATATGTTGAACCGTTCTTAAATAGATATGGTTGCAAATTGCTTTGATATATTATGTATAACAGACTGCTATAATCGAATTTTTGTGCCATACTCTTGGATCCAATACTCAGGATTTTTGATTTTAGATAGCATGCCTCGCTAGATTACTTTGGACTATAGGTGTAGATTCAATGTGGTTTATGCTAAAAGAATTCAAACAATTGTACAGAGTTTATGGGTAACTTCACTTAAGAAACTCATGTCTCATCTTAATTATGTTCAATTACATTGTCAATTTGAAGATTTGGTCAATTTTGAGGTAGGAACTCAAATTCCTCCTTTGTTTTTCAATTGAATTGATTTTAGTTTGTTTCAAATGAATTGTTGAGTGAATTAAAGTATTCTTCCAATCTAAATCTCTTCATTTGGATGATTATATGATTTGTATGAACCAAATTTTGAAATTACGAGTATATTTGAGTTTATGCTATTCAATTCTATTTGGGATGTTGAAATGACAAATCAAGGGAGTATTGTATTGTTGAGTTGATTTGAATCTGTAGTCACATAAATCTGTCCACTTAATTAAATGAATACTTAGTATTTATTTGATTATTTAACCATCAATTAATAATTAATTAAATTAATATTTAATTAATTCATCTTAACCCTCTTCTCCTATTAATTAAATAAATTATTCAATTTATTTGATTTAATTCACTTAACCAAATTCATACCATTAATTAAATAAATAAATCATATTTGTTTAATTAAATCTTCTCTCACATTTAAATAAATTAATATTTATTTAAATCCCCCAAAATCCCACCTCTCACATTTAAATAAATAAATCATTTATTTAAATCACCTTTATCCTCCACCCACTTGCATTTTCCTACAAATGCAACTTGCACACATTTTGAAATAAATGAATTTTTATTTTAAATAAAATCCTATTTTCCTCACCCACCAAATCCACTTGCAAAATCTAATCCCCTTCTAGATTCTTCTAACCCCTTCCTAATTAACTTAATCCATCCCCTAATTATTGTCACATTCCTAAGCAAAATGGAGTCACTTCTCAAATGGCCCAAAGTCTTGGATAACCATTGAAGGTTTTCAACCTTCAACCACCAAAAACTTCAAAGTCTTTGAAAACCATTAAAGGCTTCCAACTTTCAACCACTTAATCTACAAAGTCTTCAAAAACCATTAATGGTTAACCCAAACCCTCCTACATGGTTAAAACATTTGTTTTGACTCAACCTCTACCCAACCCAAGGGTCTCATCAAGCCTTTAATGCTTTGACCATGATTATCTCTTAATCATTTGCACAAAGGTTTATCCTTGCATTAACTCCTAAACCAGTGGGTAATCCTAATTTAGGCTTGACCCTTACCTTCTAGATAACCATGAGGTCTCCTCAGGCATTTAATGCCTCCAACCTCTTCTCTCAACCCAACCCTATGTTGACACTTGTCACCATTTCATTGGTGCCAATTGTGCACATGGATCCCCAACTTTCAAGCTTGACCCTTGATTAAACCTTTCAATCCTGGCCATCCATTGCTCCATTTTTCCTATAAATAGAGCCCATTCCTTCATAATCCAGATCTAGAAAACTTGTATGCATCTAAGCTATAGACATTTTAGAGAGCATTTTAGCATAAACAATCTAATCTTTTGTCTTTTGATTAAAATATATCATTTTAAAATCAATAGCATAGTAATAGCTTTTCATTTCATATTTGGAGCTACACTACAATCTCAATCCTCCATAAGCATCCATAGTGCAAAAAGCTACTGAGAGCTACACTATTTTGGAACTTGGAGAGGAGAGGAACAAGGGAGAAGGAGCTAATATCATGTTAAGAGATAATTGGAGATATCTCATTGTCTTACTTCTTTAGTTAGATTCATTAGCATGTTTTTAGTGTCTCCTTTGGAATGCCTTGACGTTTTAGTTTTTGATTAACTAACTCTAACGTTTTGTGTGTTTTGTGTTGATTGATCTTAAACTAACTAACATTGTGCCATTTAGGAGGGCATCATTTGGTGAACCCGACGTGAATCGAACACGCAACCTTCTGATCTTTTTTTTTGAAATTAACATTTTGCTTGTTGAAATTGCCACACAGGTCGCGCTTCGGTGCTATTGAACTCATTTTAGCGCTATTGAAAAATTTCTTTTAGTGCTATTGACCCTAAAGTAGCGCTATTGAAAATGTTTCAGCGCTATTGACATCATTCCAGCGCTATTGTCACTTTTTCAGCGCTATTGATACACTTCTAGCGCATTTGTCTTCTCGGGTTTTTGTTTTCTTTCAGCGCTACTGTTTTAATTAGCGCTTCTGCTCACGCAGAATAGCGCTATTGTATTAATCAGCGCTTCTGCAAAAACACAGAATAGCGCTATTGCGACAGAGTGTCGCCCAAATTGACTTGTAACCAAAAAATCAAAATTTAGGCTTGTGGAAGCCCCCCTTTGAGCATTGATTTTATTAACTTGTTTCTTTTCTTTGTGCAGGTTAAACAACACAACAAAAATCACAAAAAAATTTCATTTAGTGCTTAAAAAGAACTTAAAAACACAAAAAAGAGTTTTTCATTGTTTTCTAGTTAGGCCTCATTTTATTTGGTGCTTAAAATCAACAATTCCATTTTCTTGCATCAAACTAAAGAATTTACAATCCAGACTTCAAATTTTGGGCAAGTAAAAAGAACAATTCATCAAATTTTGGGCAAGTAAAAAGAACAATTCACTTGTTTTTGATTATTTGCAAACAAATTTTCCTTCATGCAAACGTGGTTTTCATTAAGTTGACCAGGACTTTCAACTTCTAGATTACAAAACATATTGCTTTGAAGTTAAAAAGAACACCATGATTGTTGGAGCAACATCTCCAAATAGTTAGATCATATTGCCATGATGGATTAAAAAAGAACAAGTGAATTTCATGTTTGGCACGCTTGTGCACAAAAGTCAGTCGAGTGGACCTACTTCTAACACACACTATCCTCTCCCTTGGCTCTCGTGGTCCTAGGTGCAAGAGAAAAGTGTTAGTAACACTCAAATTTTATCTTTTTAAGAGAGGCCTGCCAAGGGATCGATACTCTTGGGAACGACCTCGAGCAGTAAATCCTTCGAGCCGCTATAGAAATCAGGTGAGAGCGAAAGCTGTAGCCTTGGGTATAGCTGTTCCTACAGTGTAACTGGCCGAAAGGACAAATGGGCCCCACCACCAGTTACAAGGCTCTTAAGTGAGTCACTACAGAATGAACTTATGTCCAAAGCCATCGAACATGGCTAAACACCTTTAAGTAGTAGCCCACCCGTTCTATTGATTGAGGATATTTGAGGTATAATTTAGTGCAAGAGCATAGATGGTTTTGCTCCCAAGATACTCACCATACATATTTCCTTGAGTAGAAACATAGCTTTTTGAAAAGTCACTTGTGGCTTGATAAAAGTGGTGACTCCCCCATCATAGGGATCATCTATTTGTTATGCTCGTGCAAGACTTAGTATATCACATCCTTACCTACCACGGCAGGATTCATAAGGTATGTAGTACCAAAGTCGAAGAAATATCAAGATGTGGGCTAAATTTATCACAACTGGCCATTTGACCTTAGGGATAAAGAGTGTTTGAAGTGTGTTCGTCTTACAGACCTAGTGCAAATTGAGCCGACTTCAGGCTTTGGAAATACTCCTTAAAATACATCTAAAGGAAGGGTCAAAAACAAGTCCAAGGATTGGGTTGATCTAGACCCATACTCATTTGTGCCTTTGAGGCTACAATCTTGTGTTTGTGTGCTTGCTTTGTTTTCTTGTCAAAGAAAAATCAGAAAATCAATCCCAAAAACAAAGTATTCATCCAACATCTGTCAACACAACCAAAAATACCAAAAACAAGGTACAAACAAACAAAGAATCACATTTTATGACCATTCTTCACATCTTGCGAAAGAAGAAGTGTCATCAGAATATTACCTTGAAAAGAAGACCATTGAGCTCAAAGGCTTTAATCAAAAGGAGGAAATTCTTCTATATCAATCGACAAATCTTTGTCTCCCATAGAGTCTTTCTACATCGCATGCGTCTATACCTTCAAGGTAAGACAAACGAGTTTGATTCAGAATCATTGAACCGCAGAGCTTTTATGCAATATAGAGCTCTGAGTTATCACAAAAATCAAGAAGGAAAGATTAATCCCAACTTCTTCCCAAACATCTGTATCACCTACAACACAGCTCGAGAAGTGCCACCAACCCCTGAAAGGGAAGAAGAAGAGTTTGTCCCATTTGTGACACAAAGTTTTTATTGAAAGTTGAAAACATTTTCATCCATCATCACACTCATACATCATCACTTCATCATCAATCCATCCCAAAACTCTCAAAACATTAAGAGGTTCTTGTCCCAAAATTCCTTTTTAGATATTGCTTGAAATCAAACACATCACATCACTTTTTAGATTGTTTCTACATCTAGGATAATCTCATCCTAAGAGACACATCTACGCAGGTTAAAACTAGTTCATGAGTGAATCCTCTCATTTCTAGGTAGTTAAATCTGTAACACATCTCAGATTTCTCTACACCTTATCACATCCAAAAATCATCAAAACAAACAAGCAATTCAAAGAAGGGATTCTGGTTACATCTACCTTAGAGTGCTAGAGACCTACATACCACCAATCCACTAAAACATCCATCCTTCATCAAACAACTCATCATCATCTTCAATCAACTTCAAAAAACAAACTTGCAAACAAAATGGCTCAAACCCGATCACGATCAAGGCAACGAGAAATAGAAATTGAGGAAGAAGAGGACAACCTCAATGAATTTCAAGAAGCACTTGGAGGAAATGGGAATGATGAAAACCCAGGTACACCCACTCCTTCAACAATCGAAAGGGTTCAGCATAACCCTCACTTTAACAGATTATTTGATGAAATACTAAGGAGTAACGCAGATTCTCACTTCTTGAAACTCGCTCAAGAAGGAGCCAAACTCCCCTCAGACTTTGATCTTTCCCAATTAAGACAAGCATCAGAAAGACAAAGTCACCATGAGGAGGAAAGGCGTAGAGATCCCATCAGATATAACATCCCTCGAGGTAACCCACCACCTCCTCCTCCTAATGAAATGGAGATGTTGCGGCAACAAGTTGAGAATCTCGCCCAACAACTTCATAGTGGTGTTAAGACCAGTCAATTCTCACTTAATGACATCTGTCCCTATCCGTTTGATAGGAATCTTTATATGCCACCCTTTCCACGCGGGTTCGAAACACCAA
Organism: Cryptomeria japonica; assembly: GCF_030272615.1. Lineage (NCBI taxonomy): Eukaryota > Viridiplantae > Streptophyta > Pinopsida > Cupressales > Cupressaceae > Cryptomeria > Cryptomeria japonica. The sequence continues at coordinate 566,813,056 of NC_081406.1, read as the reverse complement.
AATTCGAAAAATATAGAGGAAAGGGAGATCCCCGTGATCATGTCCGAGAATTTCATTCCGCTTGTCTCGAAGTCGTATATGAAGACACATACTTAATGCGTCTTTTTCCCCAAAGATTGGGAGGAACAACCACATCATGGTTTTCCCGACTACCAGGTGGCATAAGAACATTTGAGGAACTCATTCAGAAGTTCCTATCTCATTACTCTTATAATATTGAACGCGACATCACCATGGCTGATTTGTGCAACACCAAACAAAAACCAGGTGAATTATTCTCAGTATTCCTGCAACGATGGCGCCAAATGTCTAGCAGACGTTCTCTTCAGTTACCTGGATGAGAACTAGTGGAAATTTTCATTTCCAACTTAAACGAAGAAATGGAATTTCACCTGGATGTCAAAGATACAGATTCTTTTAACGATATGATCACCAAGGGTATAAAATGTGAAAGGGCACTCATCAAAAAAGGACTAATCAAAATCTTTAATGAACCCAAAGATGGTCCTCGCCCGTGCTTCAATAGCGATAAACTGAACTTCTGGAACAAGAATAAGAATATCGTCAACGATGGAGTTGTGGATGCTCGAACTATCCAAAATGCACAACCTGTGGTTCGATTTGCAGGACAAAATCCTCCACCTCAAAATAACACAAATGTTCCTCTTAATCAAGGTCGCATCACATCTCATGATGAACCAAGACCTCGTCCACAAAAACAAAAACGCACATACACTCCCTTAGGGGAACCCATTGAAACAGTGATGCGACAACTCATTTCTCAGAATTTGATCACTTTACCTAAGTTATCAAACTATGAGCCTTAGGTCAAACCAGCATGGTGGAGAGATACTGAGCATTGTGAGTTCCATCAAGGAAGAGGACACAAGACAAGTAATTGTCACCGATTGAAAGATCTCATTCAGGATCTTATTGATCGAGGAGAAATTGAAATCGAAGGGCATGACCCAAAAACAACCAATAAATGATCATCAGATGTTCAAGAATCCACTTCCATCGCAAGATCAAAGGGGTCCTTCCACGTCCAGACGAGGTCCTGATACCACTGATTATACGCAAGCTGCGTATAATTACACTGTCAATCACCTGTATGATGCCAGGAAACAAGTTGCAACTATAACCTTCAAAAATCCCAACTCAAATTGCAATGTTGTTACGCGTCGTGGCAAGGTCACCATCAAGGCAGCTCCATAAGGCACCACCTCCGTCCCAAAGCAGTACAATCTTGTGGAACAATTAGACAAAACCCCTGCACTTATATCCATTTTGGAGCTTTTGCGTCTGTCACCCTCTCATAAAACAATCTTGGATCACGCACTCCAAGAGGCGTAAGTCCTTGAAAACCTGAACACGGACCAGTTTCAAGCCATAGTTGGAAATCTAAAGTCATCACCTTGTCTCACTTTTTTCGAAAGTGACAACTCTTCATTCCAACAACCTCATAACGCCTCAGTCCACATTGAAGGCTTTGTCAACCAACACAGGATCAAGCGAGTCTTGATCGATAATGGAGCAGGCCTAAACATTTGCACACTACAATTGGTCACAGCATTGGGATATGCAATAGAATCAGTGGATCCTCGCAAGAAGATCACCATCAAGGCCTATGTTGATGCAGAGCGTTCATCCAAAGGAGTTGTGGTACTACCAATCCGAGTCGGTCCTGTGGTAAAGCACATAATTTGTCAGGTTCTGGACCTTCCTCTACCATATAATCTATTATTAGGGAGACCTTGGATACATGCCATGCAAGCTGTTCCATCTACCTACCATCAATGTATCAAGTTCCCACATAACGGTGTAGAGATCACAATTCTGGGCGATGCAAATCCCTTTGCATTTTGCCATAATATCAGCCATCAACCAGAAATTACTGTTCCTAATAATAGGGAAGCCATTTCCTCCACATCATATGTAAATCCCGCCTCTCTTGCCAGTTCAAACACCCCTATACCCAAGCAAGAAAAGCTTAAGATGAAAGTCGCAGAGGAAGGTCCTGGAGAATACAACTTGAGTCAGCTCTTTTGTGTGGGACAAATGCCCACTTCTCCTAGAACTCATGGTAAACCACAGCAGTTACTCCAGCAACCACTAAACATACCAGCATGTGCTTTGACACCTTTCATTCTTGGAAAGAGTCAAGAGGAAGAAACACAAGATGAGGACCTGGCGGAATGGATCTATAAAGATCCCATCACCACTGATAAACCGCAAGTTACACTTCCTACAGAACAGTATGGCAAAGGCCTCCTCATTATGCAAAGAATGGGGTATGATGGTCAGAGTGCTTTGGGATCCTGCAAACAAGGACGACATGAACCGCTGCTGCCAGAGTTCAAACCCAAAGGTAATATAGGCCTAGGCTTTGAAAAAGAGATCCTTCCTAAACTCAGATTCAAAGGAAAACCTAGCAAACCATTTTGCCCGCCTACTGCAAAGAGGACACCTTTCATAATCAAAGCACCATCAAACACTATCCCCATTGCCCCATCGAGGCTCACAAACCCACCACAACCATCTACAATACCACTCATTCCACCAAACGAACCAGTAATCCCGTCAATAACACTAATAGCAGCAGCAACTGTATCAGAACCCGTAGCAACATCTATGGCGCCAGTAATACCAGCAGAAGCCACTGAGTTACCATTACAAATACTTCCAGTAACAAATCCTTTAAACCCCATCACGGTTCCTGCAGCACCGATCACCACAAAGATACATAAACCAATCACACCTGCCGTGTTCAACTCCAGCGACATCCCAGTATGGTATAGCAATCGGATGCTGGAAAGTGATTCAGAGACCGACTCACATGAGTGGGAATTTGATTCTGTACAGCTTAACACTTCAGATGAGGAAGACACATCACCACCTCCGCCCCGCAAAGACTTTTTTGTTTACGGAGAAGCACAGATAAAGACCACTTGGGTACCTGAGCTGGAAACATCTTCCACAGACCCTACGTCTCATCCTATGCCTGATTCTGACAGGGAGAGTACCATCAATGACCTTTACCACACTGTCTTAACCCTCACTGATACCTCTAACGAACTTAACCTAATCGATGAAGTAATGCCCATTATCCACCCTGAACTCATCGAATGGAACCAACCAAATCCCCCATGTCTTGACCTCTTCCAGAACGTTGAGGCTATCATTGACTTTTTGGAATTAAGGGATAATCTACCAAGCGGGGATCACAAAGCTGGATTCGCCATTCAACTTAATAGCGCAGCATACTTCGGGGCGGATGCCAAACCCTTCAGCTGCAAAAACATAACAATAAAACATGGATCTTCCAGTGAAAACCACACTGTGGCACTGTTTGACCAAACAAAAGTAAAAAGAAAGAGCGTATCCAATGGTGAAAACCTCTCTGAGGCGCCTGAGGATGAAGGGTTTGACATTCTCCCTGCTAGTACACAACAGGAACGATCAACGATTCTTATCGAGGAAACCAAAGAATACAATGTGGGGACTCCTGAAAACCCTCATATCATACATCTAGCATCTCTTCTCACTCCAGAGGAACAGCCTCAATTCATAGAGTTCTTCCAGCAGCGCCAGATCAACTTCGCATGGTCATATGCGGACATGCCTGGGCTTGATCCTGATTTAGTCATGCATCACCTCACCATAGTAGAAAGAGCCAAACCTGTCAAGCAAAAGCTTCGTAAGATGCATCCTCAGATTGCAGTGCTAGTCAAAATAGAACTCAAGAAACTCCTAGATGTTGGTTTCATTAGACCAATTGATTATGCAGAATGGATCTCCAATATTGTGCCTGTCGGCAAACCAAAAGGGGGCATCCGCATTTGTACAGACTTCAGAGACCTGAATAAGGCTTGTCCTAAGGATGACTTCCCCCTACCAAATATTGACATCATAGTGGATCTAACAGCAGGACATGCCATGCTTTCACTCATGGATGGCTTTTCAGGATACAATCAAATAAAGATCGCACCAGAGGACCAACATAAGACAGCCTTCACATGTCCATGGGGCACATATTGTTGGAATGTGATGCCTTTCGGTCTAAAGAATGCAGGAGCGACTTATCAAAGAGCAATGACCACCATCTTCCATGACATGATGCATACTATGATGGAATATTATGTGGATGACTTACTAGCAAAATCACTCACCAGAGAAGGACATCTCCACATCTTAGATAAAATCTTTGATAGACTGGAACAATATCATGTTCGACTCAACCCAAAGAAATGTGTCTTTGGAGTGACCTCCGGGAAGCTTCTAGGATACATTGTCTCAAGCAAAGGCATTGAGGTCGATCCAGCAAAGGTTAAGGCAATAATGGACATGCCACCTCCAAAGAATATCAGTCAGCTAAGGACACTACAAGGACGGCTTCAATCCATCCAAAGATTCATTGCACAATTGGCTGATAAGTGTCACCCATTTACACACTTGCTACACAAGAACATCCGCTTTCAGTGGGATGACAAATGCCAGCAAGCATTTCAGGCACTTAAAGACTATCTCATGAATCCACCATTGCTGATGCCACCAGATCCAAGTAGACCGTTGTTACTTTATATCTCAGCAACAAGTACCGCACTGGGTGTGCTACTGGCACAACATAATGAAGAAGGTAAAGAGTGTGTTGTTTACTACATCTCTCGCACACTGGTTGGCTATGAACTCAATTACACACCTATTGAGCGAGCTTGCCTAGCAGTAATCTTAGCACCCACTAAATTGCAACACTATCTGTTGACACACAAGGTACAACTCATCGCAAAGATTGATCCACTCAAGTATTTACTCAGCAAAGCAGCATTGACAGGTCGTTTGGCCAAATGGGTGATGATTCTAAGTGAATTTGACATTGAGTATGTAGATCGTAAAGCTATCAAAGGTCAAGTTATTGCAGATCAATTGGCCAATGCACCACTCACAGGTGATCATCCTCTTATTTCCAATTTTCCAGATGAAGAGATATTCATGATCACAGAAGTACAACCATGGAAACTATATTTTGATGGTTCATACACTAGGCACGGCTCGGGGGCAGGCATTATGTTTATCACACCTCAAGGTGACAGTATCCTGAAGTCTTACAGGCTCACATTTCCATGCACAAACAACATAGCAGAGTATGAGGCCTTGATCATGGGACTCAGATTAGCCGTACAATGAAAATTACAAGAATTGCAAGTATATGGCGACTCACAACTGGTCATTCGACAAGCAAAAGATGAATATCAGACCAAAGATGATAAACTCATGCCATACAAGCAAATGGTGGACAGTCTAAAGACATCATTCACTACTATCACTTTTGAGCAGATACCAAGAGATCAGAATCGAGCCGCTGACGCCATGGCTACTATCGCATCTCTCCTAGATCTTCCACAGAATTCAACACGCTATGAGTTCTTGGTAGAACAGCTTTGGATTCCCGCTTATGATATCCCCGAATCTGAAATGATATGTCGCCTTGTCGGTTCTGAATCCCCATGGTATGGTGAGTTCTACACTTATCTCCGTGATCACACCCTTCCTCCCAACCAATCAAATAATCAACGTAAAACCTTCATTTGCCAAACTGCTCGATATACCATTATTGCTGAAACCCTATACCGACATAGTCTTGATGGTACTCTCCTTCGATGTCTGGAACAAGATGAGATAACAAAGGTTTTGGAAGAGGTACATGAAGGAATTTGCGGGACTCACTCAAGTGGTCCATCACTAGCCAAGAAGATCATGCGAGCTGGATACTATTGGCCATCTATGGAAAAGGATTCCTACTACTTTGTCAGGAAATGCAAGAAATGTCAAGTTCACGGCGACCTGATACATGCACCAGCACAGGAACTGCAACCAATCACAACACCATGGTCTTTTTGTCAATGGGGCCTTGACCTTGTGGGTAAGATTCATCCATCTTCATCCAACGGCCATAAATTCATTATTACCGCCACTGAATATTTCACAAAGTGGATCGAAGCTGTTCCACTTACCCAAGTCACCGGCAAGCAGATCGCCTCATTCATTCTCAACTACATCATCTGCCGGTATGGTGTACCCATGTCCATCGTCACAGATAACGGTCTTCCTTTCAAAAATCAGGATGTCCATGAACTTTGTGAGAAATTTCATATCCAACACCGCTTTTCCACTCCCTATTACCCACAAGGCAATGGTCAAGCCGAAGCATCCAATAAAAACATATTAAGGATCCTCAAGAAAACAGTCAATGATGCCGGTCGTGATTGGCATGTTCAACTAAATCCAGCGCTATGGGCATATTGAACTAGCATTCGCACCCCTACAGGTGCAACTCCTTATTCATTGGTCTATGGTGCAGAAGCTATCTTGCCTATTGAGGTTGAGATACCATCATTACGAGTTTCCTTGCATAATCTGATAGATGATGAAGCATACAGAGTATCTCATCTTCAGGACTTAGAGTTACTAGATGAGAAGCGACAAGCTGCATACAATCACCTCAAAGCCTATCAGCAGCGCATGAGTAGAAGCTACAATCACCGAGTTAGATCTCGTACATTTGAGGTAGGTGATCTTGTTCTTCGAGAAAATCCTCGCAACCAACCAAACAAAGAACATCAAGGCAAGTTTGAATCAAATTGGCTTGGCCCATATGTTGTCACTGCTGTATTCGGGTCTGGGGCATATCAGTTGGCTACATCAGACGGAGAACCACTCGCAGATCCAATCAATAGCATGCACCTCAAACGGTTTTATACCTAAGGTGTACAAGGCATCAGGCTCCCCTGCATATCAAAAAAATACCAAAAACATTCAGAAAATGTCCTGAAGAAAATACAAAAAACATTCCAAAAAAAAAAAAAAAGAGTAAAGAAAAATCATGCATCCAAACGGTGAACGACCACTCCGGTGGCACCTTGGGTAAGTGCGATGGTGAAAACCTGGCAAACGGGCGCCACTCGTAAAAGCAATGGCTCCAGTATCTTTTAGGCTCGTTGCGATCACATTCACACACACATCCATCCATCCCAACCATGGCTTGTTATTTAATCTGCAGTTACGAACGTACTCCATGCATCTAGCATCCCACCTTTTCATAGTCAGGTCTACAAACTGGGGGCAATACCCTTATCCTAGTAATGGAAGTGGATTCTACATTGTCTTATGTGTCATTACACTCTTCATTCAGGCGATCATCAGAAAATACAAAAAAACATTCAAAAATGTCTCAACAAAATACCAAAAACATTCAAAAATAACTTTCAAAATAACAAAAACATTCAAAAACAATACAAAATCCAAAAAAATCAGAAAAATCATCGAAAATCACACAAAAACATGGCAACACCTTGTACATATTTATCCGATCAGATACAAAACAAACATTGACAAAACTACTCACACACTGACCATTTACCAATCAAACCACACAATCGACATTAACAATCCAAACCTGTCTTTAAACAAGGATGCATCCTTCCTTACCAAAACAAAGACAAAAGTGACATTTTCTCTGACAAGAAAATTATGTTAAGCTATCAAATACTTGGTTGATTTGTGAGTACAATCGTTTGTTTATCTGTATCGGGATCTTTCAGCATTGTTTTGTATCGTTTGCGCATTATTTCCGATGAAGTTCTGGGGCATGTCCTAATGGTGTCTACGTGGGAAGTTCACTAAGCTACGTGATCTTATGCCAAATACAGTCATAGATCACTACGGCTTGCTGACTACAGCGTATATCTCGACCATATGGACATGAACCATTACCAAGGATCCTTATTATTTATTCTTTATGTATATATATACTATTTGGTTGCAGGTACAATGCTCATTCTTTGGTTCCTCTTCCTCCAAATAGGATAAAGGTTTTTATTTCTTAGTACGGTATGCACTTGTCTCAGGATCTGATCAGCCTAAGATCAAGGAGGATGATCCAAGTCATGCACGAAAGGAGATAATCCTTGTCTGTTCCGCAAGCAATACTCTGGTCGACTTGACCCTTATATCAAGTCGTTTGTATTAACTTGCTATAATAAAATCCATGAAAGAAATACTCAGGTCATCTTGAATTATTGTGTCAAGATGCTTGTATTCTCTTCCAACATTTTAAAGCTCAATGATGAAAAAAAAAGAGCACTATGGATCGTCATTTCACCTCATCTGTTTATATATTGCATTCCATTGCATATCACCCATCCACTCATTCATTCATATGTAGGCTTTTACATGCAAAAATGACTAATAAAAACTGGTCTTGGATACAATCACGACCGAGTACTCTGATACATCATCAATGCACCATGCAAAATCTTAAAAACCTTGCATTCCTCATGATCATATAATCCTTGCATTTAGGTGCATCTTGCATTACGTCCATTCATGTCATTTTTCAAAAAAAATTGCATATAGTTCATTATTGACATTACTTTTCATTTAAAAATCATTTTCATCAATCATAAATAATTAGATTCATTCATGGGATCAAATTGTCTTTGGTTGTATTACATCATTTAATAAGCATTCATTTCATATCAATTATCCATTATCATTTTATTAAACTTTTCATCATTTATTATTTGCATTCATTTCTTTATAGTAAAAAGATGCATTCATTCCTTACTACAGTATCTTATAATGCTCATTTTAGGATTCATTTCACATTACATTCATTATCATTACATTTCAGGTACAGTTATTATATCCATTAGTTATTGTATCATCCCATTTATCATTTGTACTTACAAAACATATTTAAAAGCATTTAGATTCATAAGACCATTTGTTTACAAAACATTGGTTCATACCATTTCATATATTCATTTTACGTATGCATTCATTCTACACATTATCATATAAACATTTGTACTTTACATTTGTTTATCCATTTGCATTCATTTTAGGCATCATCATATAAACATTTGTACTTTACATTTGTTTATCCATTTACATTCATTTACCACATTATCATATAAACATGTGCACTTTACATTTTGTTTATCCATCTTACATTCATCTAAAAACACATCTAGATGCATATTCATACATAAAATCATTCATCTAAACCATTGCATTAACATCATCATATAAATAATCTTATCATTGCATCGCAAAAGGAAACACCATAAACTCCTGTTCATCCATCAAAGCATAAGCATATATCATCATCATGGCATTCCATACATAAAGCATTACATCGCAAATCAAAAACATACATCATATATATATAAACCTGCATTCACTTGTCAGTATATCACATCATAAATCATCATAAAAACATGCATAAAAGAAACATCTCGTATACATCTAAGCAATAAATCCTCATCATGCATAAACATCCATACATAATCACATGCATAATCATCACAATATGGGATCTCCTCATATATATCATCTCATATATCAGAGTACAATGAAGTCTACAAAATTGGCTACCAAGAGCCATCCAAGATACAGTCCAAAAAATAGACAATGATACAATACATGTATGCAAAAATGCTCTCTCAAATGCCGCTCTGGCCAGATGCTGTACCACCACCACCACCTCTACCTGCTCCACCACTGGTACCGGCACCACCTGATCCATCTCTCCGTGGAGGCCTCATCGAACCCCCACTCCCTCCTGCATCCCCTGATCTCTCCTGCCGTAGAGGACCCATCACACCCCCACTGCTCTGCATCCTCTGTGATCGCTCGGATCTGGCCTGCCGCATCTGTGAATAGCTGAGAGCTCGCTGGCTAATCGGTACCACCTGCTCATATAACCCACGCCAATACTCTATCTCCGCCTGTGCTCGCCGTATCTCCCTCATAACCTCTCCTGAAGGCCCCTGTGCACCAGTCCGCACTCTCTCCTGCAGCTCCGCCAATCTCTCCACCGTAGCATCTCTCTCCCGCAGCACCACTGTCAGCTCTGACTCACATGCAAATAGCTGCACATCTCTAGCTGCTACCTCCGCCTCTAATCTCTCTACCCGGGTCTGCAAATAACCTATCATATGCTCCCGCAGATCCCCAGTAGCTCCCTCCCCCATGTCCATAGCTGCCGCACCTGTATCACCCCCTCCACTAGGTCCCTCCCCTGCACCACCCTCCCCTGCACCTGTAGCCATCGGGATCTCTCTCTCCATCCCCCTCCCACTTAGCTGCACTCCTCCCTGCATCAAAGGTCCTTGTGATATCTGCAGAGGTAATCCACCTCTCCCTCTCCGCTGTCTCGGCATCCCCAAACCTCCTCCACCTCCTCCTCCTCCACCTCCTCCACCTCCTCCTCCATCTCCTCCTCCTCCCCCTCCTCCTCCATCTCCTCCTCCTCCATCTCCTCCTCCTCGACCTCCTCCTCTCCATCCTCGTCCTCGTCCCCTCTCATCCTCAAACGCTGGGATCGGCTCAGCTGGGTCTGATATCCGTCGGATCGGGTGTGCCGCCCGATACTGTGTATACTCTGCTGTCACCCCTGCATCCACGACCCTCGGTCGTAAGTCCCATGGCCTCGCCTGCAGTGTCCGGAACTCTGCCAGTGCCTGATCATACGGTAGCACTGGACCCCATGCATACCGCTCTCGGATCACTCGTGCATACTCCCCTGATCCGCTCGGCAGTCCCTGCTGCCGTCCAAACTGCCTCATCACCCGTCCCGACACCTGTCTCTCTACATGATACGAGGTCCTCCCAATGAGGAATCGGGTCATGAAGCAATACGGTAGTGCCTCCGCATCATCCTCCCATGGCTCACACTCTAAGTATGGCCGCCAGATCACTGCATCCAAATCATCTAATGACCGCCGCCACCACTCTAGCTTCCCCAAGTGGGGCTGGCTCATCATACCACTATACTTAAACATATAGGGCTGGTCCATGGCTCGGAATCTCAGACTCACTGGTCGAGTCACTGGTAAGTGCTCCCATGCCCACACATGCAGCAGCGTCATGCGCACTGCTAGAGACCCCCGCCCTCTGTACACTACCTCATGTAACTCCTGATACATGTGCACTAACACGCACGGCCCCCAGGCATATCGGGTCCCCTCAGTCACCATCATCTCTATAACCTGTCCCCACCCGACCGCCAATCCATGTGATCGCCTGTTTGGACATAGAAGTCCTCCGACGATCCCTGACAATACTGCTGGAAGGGGCTCATATAGTGCCGCTATATCCTCCCATGCGATCGAGTCATCATCAATGTATACATCCTCATCAAATATCCTCTGGCAAGACACCGTCTCCCAAGATCGATCATATGTCACCAGCTGCCCCCGAATCGAAATCTGAAGGATACGCCACACGTCCTCTAACGTCACCGTCATCTCGCCCTGGGCCAGATGGAATGTGCACGTCTCACTGTGCCATCGCTCTGCCAATGCTGTGATCAGGCCGTGATTCATCCGAATCACGGGCATATGCATCACCTCGTACAGGCCCGTAGCTGCAATACAGTCTATCTCTATCTGCGTCAATCGATCCCGCAATCCCTGTGTCGCAGGGTGGCGCTCGCGTAACTGCAACACGCGCAGATCCTCCTGCACATAGACATTCATCACAACCACCATCAGTTGTTTTGTTATCAAACTTTCTTAAGTTTAAACCTAGACTATCATTAGATATTTTGATCAAGTATCTTCGGGTCTCAACAGGTAAGCAATCATGGCCGCCTAGACTTCAATAGGCATTTTATCCTAACAAATGACCTAAGTCTCATCAGGCTGCTATGGTTCAAAACAACTCCCACTTCATCTCGCCATCCCTCAATCGTTAGGCATCAGGAGATTTATTTTGTCCAAAACTGGGGCATCTCATCATCCTAAGGCAAAAGCGCTATTTTATCTACAATAGCGCTAGTTCTACACAATAGCGCTACAACAACATCAAAAGCGCTCAAACAACTCTACCATAGCGCTAAAACCCAAAAGCGCTAAAACCACTATACAATAGCGCTATTAAACACCAATAGCGCTCAATTAACCCTGCGATAGCGCTAATTTGGCAAAAGCACTCAAACTTGCCTACAAAAGCGCTAATTAATAGCAAAAGCGCTCCAACTAGCCTACAAAAGCGCTATTGCGGCACAATAGCGCTAATTCATGGAACAAAAGCGCTAAAAACATAGTTCCAGCGCTCTTGCTCCGACTTAACTTGGACTTAGCTAAAAACATATTAAAAATGCATGAAAAGAAAGTTTTCGAATTTGCGTACCGCTGGTCCATAGTCGGCTGGGCGCTGGAATCGTCGCACTCGCTCAAATCGGTGCTCGGTGATCGAAAATGGCATCGTAGCTCCTCCTTGCTCCTCCAAATGTCACTGTCAGAGCTCAAGTTTTCAACTGGTCGCGGTCACAAATGATCCTATTTTCACCCCTTTCACCCCATTTATACCCCCCGCTGTCACCGTCACTTCGCCTTGCTCATCGCCGTGGTCCCCGTGAACTTCCCGAGCCCCCCATTTCTCCATGTTTCACTCGATTTCTTCTATTTTTCACCAGTATAGCTAACTTCTTCTCTTCTATCACCCTGCCAATTTTCATTCTTTTTTGAGAGATCGCCCGATTTTTTTGAAATTTTTCGGCCCATCTCTCGAGGGGGCATACCACCCATTAAATTTACATTTTATGGGGCATTTCTTCGCACCAGTTTTTCTTTCTTTGAAACGATGCAATAAACTGCACCGTCTCAAAGAGGGGCAAATGTAGTCACATAAATCTGTCCACTTAATTAAATGAATACTTAGTATTTATTTGATTATTTAACCATCAATTAATAATTAATTAAATTAATATTTAATTAATTCATCTTAACCCTCTTCTCCTATTAATTAAATAAATTATTCAATTTATTTGATTTAATTCACTTAACCAAGTTCATACCATTAATTAAATAAATAAATCATATTTGTTTAATTAAATCTTCTCTCACATTTAAATAAATTAATATTTATTTAAATCCCCCAAAATCCCACCTCTCACATTTAAATAAATTAATATTTATTTAAATCCCCCAAAATCCCACCTCTCACATTTAAATAAATAAATCATTTATTTAAATCACCTTTATCCTCCACCCACTTGCATTTTCCTACAAATGCAACTTGCACACATTTTGAAATAAATGAATTTTTATTTTAAATAAAATCCTATTTTCCCTCACCCACCAAATCCACTTGCAAAATCTAATCCCCTTCTAGATTCTTCTAACCCCTTCCTAATTAACTTAATCCATCCCCTAATTATTGTCACATTCCTAAGCAAAATGGAGTCACTTCTCAAATGGCCCAAAGTCTTGGATAACCATTGAAGGTTTTCAACCTTCAACCACCAAAAACTCCAAAGTCTTTGAAAACCATTAAAGGCTTCCAACTTTCAACCACTTAATCTACAAAGTCTTCAAAAACCATTAATGGTTAACCCAAACCCTCCTACATGGTTAAAACATTTGTTTTGACTCAACCTCTACCCAACCCAAGGGTCTCATCAAGCCTTTAATGCTTTGACCATGATTATCTCTTAATCATTTGCACAAAGGTTTATCCTTGCATTAACTCCTAAACCAGTGGGTAATCCTAATTTAGGCTTGACCCTTACCTTCTAGATAACCATGAGGTCTCCTCAGGCATTTAATGCTTCCAACCTCTTCTCTCAACCCAACCCTATGTTGACACTTGTCACCATTTCATTGGTGCCAATTGTGCACATGGATCCCCAACTTTCAAGCTTGACCCTTGATTAAACCTTTCAATCCTGGCCATCCATTGCTCCATTTTTCCTATAAATAGAGCCCATTCCTTCATAATCCAGATCCGGAAAACTTGTATGCATCTAAGCTATAGACATTTTAGAGAGCATTTTAGCATAAACAATCTAATCTTTTGTCTTTTGATTAAAATATATCATTTTAACATCAATAGCATAGTAATAGCTTTTCATTTCATATTTGGAGCTACACTACAATCTCAATCCTCCATAAGCATCCATAGTGCAAAAAGCTGCTGAGAGCTACACTATTTTGGAACTTGGAGAGGAGAGGAAAAAGGGAGAAGGAGCTAATATCATGTTAAGAGATAGTTGGAGATATCTCATTGTCTTACTTCTTTAGTTAGATTCATTAGCATGTTTTTAGTGTCTCCTTTGGAATGCCTTCACGTTTTAGTTTTTGATTAACTAACTCTAACGTTTTGTGTGTTTTGTGTTGATTGATCTTAAACTAACTAACATTGTGCCATTTAGGAAGGCATCAGAATCAAAAGGCTAATCTTGCATTTTCATTTTATGCACTTTAAAATTTCAAGGTTTTTGAGGTCCATTAGTTAAGGGTGTTTGTCTTGGTCCCATAGACTATTTAGTCTCATGGACGTCATTAAAATCTTTCATTCATTCATTTAGCAATGGTAATTGGCCTCATGACTGGTTTTTGGTCCAAACTTGGGAATTATTGAAAAGTGGTATTTGATGATTTTGAGATGGTATTCTATTATGGAATCATGATAACATATATGTGAATTTTGATAAGGGATCAATTGGGATCTATTCTCTTGGTGTTGTGCCCAATTGAGTATGTCTTGCTTATGTATGAAAATGGAATTTTGCAATTGAGACAATTTGATGTATTTGAGATGTCTTGCATTTAGATATGGCATGAGCTTAGTCCTAGAGTGAGACTAGGGAGTGGCTCCCACTCGTGTCCCTCATCTGAAAGTGGTATGCTTGGCATTCGTGTTTGGGGAGTTTTGTAATCAAGTGATAACATAACAATAGACTTGGGTTAAAACAAATAACAAGAAAATTGGTTCCTTGAGCACGCCTTGAGGGCTATCACAACACCAAGGGTGTTTTGGGAAGGCATGCTCACACATGGAGCGTTGGGACTTGTGAGAAGAGGCATGCCCACTCACACAAGGATTACCTAATCATTTTTCTCATTCACATGAGAGAATGCTTGGTCCCATATGGTTTGTCCCCATGTAGCACATACAATGAAAGGTATGCCTTCACATGGAGCGTTAGGACTTGTGCAAAGAGACATACCTGCTCATGTAGCATAGGGATTGTGTGATTGTCGTTCTCATCCCTATGAGAGAATGCTTGGTTCCATATGGTGCATCCCCATGAGCACATAAAATGAAAGGCAAGCCCACACATGGAGCATTGGGACTTGTGCGAAGAGGCATATGATGACACTTCCTCCACTGCACTCTAGAATCTAATGCCTTGTGTAGTTTTAAATTAGTGACCCTATGTGGATTCATGACTTGGTATCATCCTTTTCTATTGATGTTGCACTGTATTGTTCCATTACTTGTGTCATGTATGCATCATGTATGGCATGTGTGAGCCTATCATCCCCCTTGTATAAATTGATTGACTATTTAGAACTATCTCCACAAGCACGATGGAGTGGAGTTAAGGGTTCCACATGGTCGGTGGCATTGCAAACCATCGTTAGGGACCGATGGACTTAATTTGTGATCACCTCAGAGAGCACTTCCACCTCCCTCAACACATGTTCTTTCTCTTTCATCTATTCTTGCAAGTTGCAATTCAAATGTATATTGAAATAAGCATTGTAATCATTGATGATATGTATATTAAACACTCCAAGTGGATATTGATGTAATTGAACATAATTGATATGGTTTATGCTTACTTCACTTAAGTATATTATGGGCCCATAACCCATAGGTCCCAAGATCAATTTCATAACTAGAAAATAACATATCTAAATGAGTTGAAAATTTTTAGGAGTAAACATGTGGGCATGTTGAACTACACAGGGGGAGAGATGACCTTTAAAATATTATACCCTAGTTACTTAAACAAAAGAAAGGTTGGAACTACTTTATATCAAGTGTTTTGTGGGTGGTCATAATGCATTTATGTTTTCTTTTAAGATGCTAGTAACATTATTTTTAGTACTATCTTTACCTATTGTACTTTGCTATTGGACTCGATCAACCCAATAACCTTGTACATGTGATTTATTTTATTAAAGAGGATATTCATGTAGTCCGGAATGCATGATTACCGTCTTTGAATATATGTTGAATATATAATAATGAGTGACTACTTAGTATGAGATATATACATGCCATTCAATAGGTATATGTCATGTATTGACATACGATGACTTTATATGAGATTATCAATTTGGGATATACTTATAAGAAATATGTGTATATATAGTAGATAAATTCATTTCATGTATATATATAGTAGATAAGTTTTGGTAGCTCCCAAGAACAACTAACTTAGATAAGGTAGATAAAGTCATTTCATCTCCCTGATTGGCTTTAAAGGCTCTTGTATTTGGGTTAGCTAATTCCCTATCAGCACCATTTTTAATAGGTTTACCAGTACTCAGTGGTTCATATAGTCCTCTTAGGAGTTGGACCATCTCAACCATGGTGTGCCTGATCATATTTGCTTGAAACCAGTGCGCCTCATATTAGCTTCAAACCTATGCCCCTTATTGGTAGTTGATGGGGATAGAATATCATTCGTTGTACATATCAATGAGGTGTGCTTTACATCTAGATAATAATAATTTATTTATTTTTAAATAATTTTTTGTTGGAATTACAATGGAGACTAAACTTTCCACCAACGATGGAATCGTCGGACCAACAGCGTTCTCGTCGGTGAAAATTTTTTGGAATCCATTGAAAATCCGACTCAAACTACACAAACATCTAACGAGGATGTTGTATGTTTGACAACACTTCCTCGTCGGATAGTCGTCGATGCATATTAATGGACCGATGATAAAACCGTTGGACAAACAAAATTCCCATTAGTGCAAAGTTTTAGACTCCCATCAACATTCTGATGCAATCTAAACAAACATCCGATGAGGATGTTGTATGTCTGACAACTTTTTTGACCAGAAGAGCGATCATGCCCACCATGGGTAGAGTCCATGGGGTTGTCATACTTTCGACGGTCAGAGGCATCATCAACAAGTCCGACAATGAGTTTTCGACGACTACTTTTGTCAGTAGTACGATGAAAAGTAGTTGCAATTCCGACAATCGATCGTCGGAAATTAGCCCTGATTGTACTAGTGCAGTCATCAGGTTTCCTGCAGCCACAACAACAGTCCCAATAGCCAGATTTAATGCCACCAACTCCTAATAACAAACCACAGCAGCAACAACAAATTTTTTTGACTGATCCTAATAACTATCCTACATACTTTCTCAATATAAGTGATATTCATTTATGGTCAGGGACAACACTACCTACTCCATTTCCTCCAGTCATAACAGAGTTACCATCAGAGGAGTCTACTCAGGAAACCATACCTAATAAAATTGGAAACCTCGAGAAGGTTCGGCAGTCGAAAACTTCAGATACACATGTAAGAACTGTTGGGAAAAATGGTGTCTCAACCTTGCATTTATGCGAGGTTACTATTTATAGTAAGTTTTTATTTGAGCACGAAATGGTGCGAAACTCTCCCTGAAGCTTCTGGTTGGCTAGATAAGCATTCCGGTAAAGTTGCGTCGCAAGGTCACAGCTAGTTTTGAAGATATTAAAGTTTTCGTCTTGGAGGAGTGCAATAAAATGTTTAAACTTAATTTTGGGGACTTTAGAGGCTCCGAAACGCCCTGAAAAGTTGTCGTAACACTCCAAGTGGATATTGATGTAATTGAACATAATTGATATGGTTTATGCTTACTTCACTTAAGTATATTATGGGCCCATAACCCATAGGTCCCAAGATCAATTTCATAACTAGAAAATAACATATCTAAATGAGTTGAAAATTTTTAGGAGTAAACATGTGGGCATGTTGAACTACACAGGGGGAGAGATGACCTTTAAAATATTATACCCTAGTTACTTAAACAAAAGAAAGGTTGGAACTATTTTATATCAAGTGTTTTGTGGGTGGTCATAATGCATTTATGTTTTCTTTTAAGATGCTAGTAACATTATTTTTAGTACTATCTTTACCTATTGTACTTTGCTATTGGACTCGATCAACCCAATAACCTTGTACATGTGATTTATTTTATTAAAGAGGATATTCATGTAGTCCGGAATGCATGATTACCGTCTTTGAATATATGTTGAATATATAATAATGAGTGACTACTTAGTATGAGATATATACATGCCATTCAATAGGTATATGTCATGTATTGACATACGATGACTTTATATGAGATTATCAATTTGGGATATACTTATAAGAAATATGTGTATATATAGTAGATAAATTCATTTCATGTATATATATAGTAGATAAGTTTTGGTAGCTCCCAAGAACAACTAACTTAGATAAGGTAGATAAAGTCATTTCATCTCCCTGATTGGTTTTAAAGGCTCTTGTATTTGGGTTAGCTAATTCCCTATCAGCACCATTTTTAATAGGTTTACCAGTACTCAGTGGTTCATATAGTCCTCTTAGGAGTTGGACCATCTCAACCATGGTGTGCCTGATCATATTTTCTTGAAACCAGTGCGCCTCATATTAGCTTCAAACCTATGCCCCTTATTGGTAGTTGATGGGGATAGAATATCATTCGTTGTACATATCAATGAGGTGTGCTTTACATCTAGATAATAATAATTTATTTATTTTTAAATAATTTTTTGTTGGAATTACAATGGAGACTAAACTTTCCACCAACGATGGAATCGTCGGACCAACAGCGTTCTCGTTGGTGAAATTTTTTTGGAATCCATTAAAAATCCGACTCAAACTACACAAACATCTAACGAGGATGTTGTATGTTTGACAACACTTCCTCGTCGGATAGTCGTCGATGCATATTAATGGACCGATGATAAAACCGTTGGACAAACAAAATTCCCATTAGTGCAAAGTTTTAGACTCCCATCAACATTCTGATGCAATCTAAACAAACATCCGATGAGGATGTTGTATGTCTGACGACTTTTTTGACCAGAAGAGCGATCATGCCCACCATGGGTAGAGTCCATGGGGTTGTCATACTTTCGACGGTCAGAGGCATCATCAACAAGTCCGACAATGAGTTTTCGACGACTACTTTTGTCAGTAGTACGATGAAAAGTAGTTGCAATTCCGACAATCGATCGTCGGAAATTAGCCCTGATTGTACTAGTGCAGTCATTAGGTTTCCTACAGCCACAACAACAGTCCCAATAGCCAGATTTAATGCCACCAACTCCTAATAACAAACCACAACAGCAACAACAAATTTTTTTGACTGATCCTAATAACTATCCTACATACTTTCTCAATATAAGTGATATTCATTTATGGTCAGGGACAACACTACCTACTCCATTTCCTCCAGTCATAACAGAGTTACCATCAGAGGAGTCTACTCAGGAAACCATACCTGATAAAATTGGAAACCTCGAGAAGGTTCGGCAGTCGAAAACTTCAGATACACATGTAAGAACTGTTGGGAAAAATGGTGTCTCAACCTTGCATTTATGCGAGGTTACTATTTATAGTAAGTTTTTATTTGAGCACGAAATGGTGCGAAACTCTCCCTGAAGCTTCTGGTTGGCTAGATAAGCATTCCGGTAAAGTTGCGTCGCAAGGTCACAGCTAGTTTTGAAGATATTAAAGTTTTCGTCTTGGAGGGGTGCAATAAAATGTTTAAACTTAATTTTGGGGACTTTAGAGGCTCCGAAACGCCCTAAAAAGTTGCCGTAACCAGTGAGGCGGGTTACGAGGTGATAGAGCACTTCGCGAGCTTTCTGGCGCTTCAAACGGTTCGTCAATCGGACACCCGGTTCTCAAGTTATGGCCTCCGGAAGTTTGTACTCCTGAAATAGGAAAAATAATTTGTATCGAATACATAAATGAGCTGTAAAAGGGAGCGACACGTGTTGATGTGTTCTTTAACATGTCATAGGGCATCTAGAAGGGAGATAAGGTCGGCTACACCTTATTGGGTGGTTTTAGCCCATGGTTTTGTAATACCGTTTGACGGTTTCTTGTATTGTATCTCCTATTTATGAGGTGTGTGAGATAGAGGTTGTGTGTAAGAGTCTTATGGCTATTGAGTTGCCTCTGAATCTCTGATTAGTGGTACTCCTACGAAGAGCTTGCTCTGCAAGTATTTTGTAATCTGTTTTTGATTGCTGAATAAAATATTGAGCTGCTTTTGGAGGGTGGGGTTTTTCTCCCGAAAGGGTTTTCCCCACGTAAATCATTTTGTTGTGGTATGATTGCTATTATATCTATTTCTATTTTTTATAACTGTTGTAATGATCTGAAAAAGTTTTGCATTACCCTCCTCTCAAGGTTAGTGTAGGAAGTTGTTTCCACTACTTAACTTCCTTACAAGTGGTATCAGAGCCTGATCACCTTTGGTTTCAATTGTGGGCAGTTGGGTTTTTTGAACTAATCCAGATTTGAGTGGGAGCTTGTGCAGAAGACACTTTTTGATCCTATTGCAGGAATATTCAGATGGCGAGTTCGTCAGGGAGAATAGAGGTGGAGAAATTTAATGGAAGTAATTTTGAGATGTGGAAGCTGAAGATGGAAGATCTGCTAATAGATCGAGATCTTTGGGATGTTGTTGATGCGAATGTCCAAAGGCCCTCAGATCCTACTGCGGCAGCTCAGTATGATGTTATGGACCGAAAAGCCAAGGGTCTAATCAGACTGTGCCTGGCAGACTCTATTCTAATCAATGTCCATGAAGAGAACTCTGCAAAGAAGCTATGGACTAAGCTTGGTGAGATGTATCAAGTGAAATCTTTATTAAATCAAATTTTCTTAAGAAAGAAATTGTATTCCTTGAAGATGGAAGAGGGTGGACGAATTGCAGACCACCTAGAAGCATTCAATATGATTGTGTCTCAATTAGTATCCGTCGGTGTTAAGATGGACGAGGAGGAGAAATGTCAGATCTTGCTTTGTTCTTTGCCTGATTCATGGGATTCTCTTGTTATGGCTATCGGTAGTACTTCTGTTGTTTTGAAATCTGAAGACGTGGTGGGTGCCCTACTCGGTGAAGAGATGCAAAGGAAGGTATCCATCAGTTCAAAGGAAGCCCTAACCGTTCATGGAAGACCTAAGGAGAAAGGCAAAAAGAATGAGAAGCGCGGCAAGTCCAAATCCAAAGGGAGATCGAAATCTCCTGGAAAGTCCAAAGTCATTTGCTGGAATTGCGGTAAACCGGGTCACATCCGTAAGGACTGTAAAGAAGAAAAGAAGAAGAAAAAGAAAAAGTTCGATTCTGATTCTGAGTCCAACAAGGAAGATGGTGATGCATTTATTGTGGTTTTGGCGACTCATGTAGGTAATGATGCCTGGCTAATTGACTCAGGTGCATCTTTTCATATGACTTCCAATAGAGATTGGTTTTCTGAATATGAAGGATTTAATGGAGGTAAGGTGTACTTGGGTGATGATTCACCTCTAGACATTGTTGGTCGAGGTAAGGTTAGAATTAAGTTTTCTGATGGTAGAATAAAAGGGATTAATGGTGTGCTGCATATCCCTGGATTAAAACAAAACCTGTTATCTGTGAGCAAACTGATAGATGCGGGTGTGCAAGTAGTCTTTTCTGAAACAGGATGTAAGATGATTAAGGGTGCTATGGTAGTTGCTAGAGGTGTCAGGTTTGGCACTTTGTATAAGCTTGAAGCATACACTATTGAGTGTAATAGCACTTCTGTAAAAAGCAAATCTGCGGATACTTCACTGGAAGATTTGAAGGTTTCACCTTCAGCAGATGGAAATGGTTTTTGGGTACCTAAGGGTGCTCTTTCGTCTGAAGCAAAGTTACCTGCAGAGAAGACTATGTTATGGCACCAGAGACTTGGCCACATTGGAGAAAAGGGTCTAAGGACCTTGAAAAATAAAAACCTTGTTGAAGGTTTGAATGACTGTAACCTTGACTTTGATTTCTGTGAGCATTGCATTTATGGAAAACAAAACCGCGTTCAATTTTACTCGAGTTCTCATAAAACTTGTGGTGTTTTGGATCTTATCCATTCTGATGTGTTTGGTCCAGTAGATGTCTCTTCGATTGGAAAATCCACATATTATGTTTCATTTATTGATGATTTTAGTAGAAGGACATGGGTTTATTTTCTAAAGAGTAAATCTGAAGTTTTTATTCGTTTTAAAGAATTTAAAGCAATGGTTGAGTTGCAGACTGAAAAGAAAATAAAATGTTTGAGAACTGATAATGGCGGTGAGTTTTGCTCTAATGATTTTGATAGATTCTGTAAAGACTGTGGAATTAACAGGCAGAAGACAACTCCGTATTCTCCACAGCAGAATGGAGTTGCAGAAAGAATGAACAGGACACTGATGGAAAAGGCTAGGAGTATGTTGAGTGGTGCTGGTCTTGAACAAAAATTTTGGGCTGAAGCTGTTGCCACTGCTTGCTACCTAATTAACAGGTCTCCTACATCAGCTCTTGTTGATAAAACGCCTATGGAAGCATGGTCAGGTCACAAGCCTTCATTGAGACATCTTAGAGTTTTTGGTTGCGAGGCATATGCACATGTGCCAAAGGAGAAGCGAACAAAGTTGGAGAACAAGGCTGTGAAATGTATCTTCATCGGGTATAGTTATGGTGTGAAAGGATACAAGCTTTGGGACCCTGTTGCACAAAAGGTAATTCACAGTAGAAGTGTTATTTTTAGAGAAATTAAGTCTCCTTCTGTTACATTGCAGCCAGAACAGACTAAAAAAGAAGATGTGATTCAACTTCCTTCTACACCTGAAAGAGTTGAATCGAGACCCCTAGATAGGCAAGAATTTGAGGAGAGCTCGTCTAGCTCTGAATCTTCAGAAGAGGAGGAAGAACCTCCAACTCAGCTTGTTCGAAGGTCTACAAGACACAGACAACCACCTGAAAGGTATTCACCTGATGATTGGAGATGTATTTTTGCTCTGAATACTAGTGTGGATGAACCGAAATCTGTAGAAGAGGCATTAGGTATGAATGATGCAGAATCCTGGAAGATTGCTATGGAGGAAGAAATGGCAGCTTTGAAAAAGAATGATACATGGGATCTTGTACCATTGCCTGAAGGACGAAAACCTGTTGGTTGTAAATGGGTGTTCAAGAAAAAGATTGGTTCAGATGGAAGCATTGAGAAGTATAAAGCAAGGTTGGTTGCAAAAGGCTACTCTTAGGTTGAGGGTGTTGATTATGGTGAGATATTTTCTCTTGTTGCAAAAATGACGTCCATTAGATTTTTGCTTTCTATTGCTACTGCTTATGATTTAGAGGTTGAGCAAATGGATGTGAAAACTGCTTTCCTTCATGGTGATTTGGAGGAAGATATTTATATGACACAGCCGGAGCACTATGTGGTGAAAGGCAAAAGTAATTTGGTCTGTAAATTGAAGAAATCTTTGTATGGCCTCAAACAAAGTCCTAGGATGTGGTACCAGAAATTTGATACATATGTGTTGAGTTTGGGATTTGAACATTCTAAATCAGATCACTGTGTTTATTATAAATCTTATGGTGATCATTTCTTATTCATTGCATTGTATATTGATGATATGTTATTCATTGGTAAAGGGAAAGGTATGATTTCAGAACTGAAGTCTCAGCTCGCTGCTAAATTTGAAATGAAAGATCTTGGTGCAGCTAAGCACATTCTTGGGATGGAAATTAGAAGAGATAGGGCGAACAGAAAGCTATGGCTAGGCCAGAGTAAGTATGTGAATTCAGTGTTACAGAGGTTCAACATGCAGAATTGTAGACCATTGAGTGTTCCTTTTACAGTTGGAACGAAACTATCTGTTTCAGATTGTCCTACATCCCCATTGGAGATGGAAGACATGAGCAGAGTGCCTTACCAGAGTGCAGTTGGAAGCTTGATGTATGCTATGGTCTGTACTAGACCAGATATTTCCCAAGCAGTGGGAGTACTTTCTAGATATATGTCTAATCCTGGTAGAGTTCATTGGGATGCAGTCAAAAGAGTCTTCAGATATTTGAAGGGTACTTCAGAGTATTCTTTGTGTTATCATGGTAATTCAGTTAGAGACATGACTTCCCTTGATATCCATGGTTATGTAGATTCAGATTGGGCAGGTGATATTGATAGCAGAAGATCCACCAGTGCTTATGTGTTTACTTTATTTGGTGGTGCAATTAGTTGGATGAGTAAGCGACAGGCTGTGGTTGCTTTATCCACTACTGAAGCAGAGTATATGGCAGCTACTCATGCTTGTAAAGAGGCCATTTGGCTTAAGAGACTGTGTTCGGATATTGGAATAAAACAAGGTACAGTGACAGTTTACTGTGACAGTCAGAGTGCAATTAGCCTAGCTAAGAACCCGACATTTCATGCCCGGACCAAACATATTGATGTTCAGTATCATTTTGTTAGAGATATGGTCGAAGATGGTAGGGTGAAGCTGGTTAAGGTGGACACTTTGATGAATGTTGCCGATGCTTTAACTAAGGCTGTGAGCACAAAGAAGTTCAGATGGTGTTCAGAGTCTATGGGCCTTATGGCCCCTAGCAATTGATTCATTGTGTTGACATTCCCTTCCGCTCATGCAAGGTGTTCGACAAGTGGGAGATTTGTTGGGAAAAATGGTGTCTCAACCTTGCATTTATGCGAGGTTACTATTTATAGTAAGTTTTTATTTGAGCACGAAATGGTGCAAAACTCTCCCTGAAGCTTCTGGTTGGCTAGATAAGCATTCCGGTAAAGTTGCGTCGCAAGGTCACAGCTAGTTTTGAAGATATTAAAGTTTTCGTCTTGGAGGGGTGCAATAAAATGTTTAAACTTAATTTTGGGGACTTTAGAGGCTCCGAAACACCCTGAAAAGTTGCCGTAACCGGCGAGGCTAGTTACGAGGTGATAGAGCACTTCGCGAGCTTTCCAGCGCTTCAAACGGTTCGTCAATCGGACACCCGGTTCTCAAGTTATGGCCTCCGGAAGTTTGTACTCCTGAAATAGGAAAAATAATTTGTATCGAATACATAAATGAGCTGTAAAAGGGAGCGACACGTGTTGATGTGTTCTTTAACATGTCATAGGGCATCTAGAAGGGAGATAAGGTCGGCTACACCTTATTGGGTGGTTTTAGCCCATGGTTTTGTAATACCGTTTGACGGTTTCTTGTATTGTATCTCCTATTTATGAGGTGTGTGAGATAGAGGTTGTGTGTAAGAGTCTTATGGCTATTGAGTTGCCTCTGAATCTCTGATTAGTGGTACTCCTGCGAAGAGCTTGCTCTGCAAGTATTTTGTAATCTGTTTTTGATTGCTGAATAAAATATTGAGCTGCTTTTGGAGGGTGGGGTTTTTCTCCCGAAAGGGTTTTCCCCACGTAAATCATTGTGTTGTGGTATGATTGCTATTATATCTATTTCTATTTTTTGTAACTGTTGTAATGATCTAAAAAAGTTTTGCATTACCCTCCTCTCAAGGTTAGTGTAGGAAGTTGTTTCCGCTACTTAACTTCCTTACAAGAACTCCCTCATTTCCTCAAAGATTGCAGGTAGAAGTGTCTAGGTAGCAGGATGATATAGCTTTTGATCTTATTGATTAGCTAAAACATATATGTGTCAAGATTCCACTATTTCAAGCTATTAAATAGATTCCCATATATGGAAAAACTATTAAAGAGACATGCTTGAAGAAAATTGGGAGAAAGAAAAAAGACCCAAAAATAGTGCATTTAGTAGGACAATTGGCTGATATTATGTTAGGAAAAATTGTTATCCCTAAATATTCTGACCCAGGTATCCCTATTGTGAAGGTAGTTATTAATGGAACTCAAATTAAAAATGCCTCGATAGACTTAGGAGCAGCCATAAATGTGATGACTAAGGATGTCATGCAGCAACTCAACATTACTAGTCTTAGATCAACTCCAACAGTCCTGCAGCTTGCTGATAGCTCTATTGTTCGGCCTGAAGGGATGGTTGAAGATATTGTTGTCACATTAGATTCTTGGGAATATCTGGCTGATTTTATAATCCTCTCTCCTAAGGCAACATTAGGTGGATATCCAATTATTTTGGGAAGACCTTGGCTTGCAACAACTAATGCATATATAGTTTGCAGATCAGGAGATATGATAATTTCATATGGTATAACTACTAAAACACTTGCACTCTATTCTCTAGCACAACCACAACTTTATCAAAAGCAATTAGTATGGCCAGACATAGGAGAAGAAGTAGAGGAAATTAATTTTGTTCAACAACTAATTATGTTAGCAAGGGAACCATTCATAACACTTTAGGAGGATGATACGGTACTCTCTAACTATTGGTATTATGGATGTATTACATTAGTTTTAACATTGATGTTAACACTTATCCTTCTATAGATCTTTGGTTATGATGAACTAGTACATTATGTTCACCAGCATGTTCAGTGACTTATGCACGGTCACCGGTATATTATTCACGGATAGGTTATATTGTTCACTGACACTAAGGATGACTTGTTATCATCTAGAGATCACTTGGTTATGTCGAAGACATGGTTTGGATACTTGGTTTTAGTATTTCAGTTATTGGTCTAATCAGGTTGACATATTTGTTGTTACTGGCAAATTGGTCTAAGTTATGGACTGGAATGCATTATCTATTCCAGATCAACACGACACATTATGAAGATGATTGATTAATTGGATATTGTTGTAAATGTATTGAGCTGACATGATGCATCACATCTTGACTTATTTGTAATTGATTTTATTGTAATATTCTTAGTAAGCTGACCTACACATTTGGTCTTAGGTTTTGGTATTTATGTAAGATCTCATTTGTGAGATGAAGGGAGAGAAGAATATTGTAAGTAAGGTTATGGTATTGTAACATGGTATGTGTGAATATTGAAGATCATATGAGAAGACCATAGAGAAGGTTCAAGGAAGGTTTGAAGGTGATTATCAGAGCTTAACCGGTACTGAATCCAACATACTTTGAGCAATACATTATCATTGGATTTAACCATCCAATTGTAGCCAGTGTGACTCCTATTTTATGATTGAGCAGTGAGCTCTAGGTGGTTGGCCTTTCTACATCTGCAGTCTCCATTTGTATACACATACTATCTATAGTAGTATCATCTGATTGTGGGTAAGGTTTCCCACAGTGGTTTTTCCCCTTACAAGGTTTCCACGTACAAATCTATGTGTTATGTGTTGTGGATATTGTTTCTCTTTTTGTTTTATGCATTAAACTTCACATATATTAATACTAACTACTAATATGTCAACCGACATTAAGTTTGGTTTATTGGTATTATGCATCAAGTTTGATTAAGTTATATTTGGGTTGAAATTAATAGACAACTGATTCACCCCCCCCCCCCTCTCAGTTGCCTCCGGGTCCTAACAATTGGTATCAGAGCCAAGTCCTCTTTTTGTAGAAGTTTAACAACTTGAGGAGATCCTGTGGCAACAAACTTTTTCAGGAAGGACGGTCTGAAACTTGATGGAACTAACTATGGTATATGGAAAATCAGAATGGAGACTCATCTGAATTGAATTGGAAGAGACATATGGGATATTACAAAGAATGGCTATGTTGGTCCTACACCGAATCAACCTAATCTACCAACATTGGGTAAGGATCAAGAGAATGATTGCAAAGCAAGATAAGCACTTTTGAGCACATTATCAGATCAGCAAATCATGGGATTATTAGACTGATCTACTGCTAAAGCTATTTGGGATAAATTGGAGACACTAAATGAAGGTGATAGCATTGTCAAAATTACAAAACTGGAATGCTTCTGGGTCAGGTATGAAAATTTGAAAATGGAAGAAGGTGAAAGCATTTCTACTTTTATGGAAAGGGTTAATGAAATTATTTTGGGAATACAATGTTGTGGAGGATCCTTAAGTGAAGATGAAATTGTTTCTAAAGTTTTAAGAGATTTTCCACTGGCATACAAAATGAAAGTAACTGCTATTAATGAGTTGAGAACAATGCCTAATACATCAGTATCTCGAGATACCTTGGTTGGAAAACTTTCAGCATTTGAGCTTGAGGAATTTGGTCCTGTTGCTACAATTAAAATAGATTTGGCCTTCAAAGAATCATCATCTGCAGCATCATCATCATCATCTGAGAATTCTGATTGGAAAGCACTTTATGCAAAAGAACTTGAAGATATCAGAAAGGAAAATGAAGAATTCGAAGAACTTGAAGCACTATTTGCAAGGAAAATGCCTAAAGGTCCTATTGGAAGTAAGTATGATGGTAAAGCACCATTTAAATGTTTTAACTACAATAGAGTTGGTCATATGGCATCTAGATGTCCTAATAGACATGCAAGATTGAGAGAAGAAGCTAAAAGGACATATAAGCCTAACCCCGAATATCAGAGATACAAATTTAAGAAGAACATAGACAAATTATGTTACTATGTTGATGAAGGAGTTACTGATGATTCTGATGAAGAACTGACAGACAATGGATGAGCTTTTTTTGCAATAAAATAAGATCAATCGACACCTACTGTTCAACCGGTAGGGTAGCCCTGGCAGCTAAAATTGAAGAAAAAGATGAATGGATTATAGATTCCGGATGTTCACATCATATGACTGGTGATAAAAGTAAATTCTTATCTTTTCAAGAATATAGTGGAGGTCTAGTAAGATTTGGGGATGAGAAAGTTTGTTTGAACAAAGGACAAGGCACTATATATTTTGATGGTAAGCACAATATTGACAACATTTATTATGTTGAAGGTTTGAAGCATAATATTTTGAGTATTGGTCAATTAGTTGAAAAGAGTTTTCAGTTACAATTCAAGAATGGTAAATGCAAAATCATGAATAGAACTGGATTGGAGATTGCAACCGGTAGTCTGACTAGAGGTAATATCTTTCATTTGAATAAAAGTGAAAAGACATGCTTGATTGCACATATTGATGAAAGTTGGTTATGGCATAAGAGACTTTGTCATGTGAATTTTGATTGCATTATAAAGATTAGTTCAACTAAGGCAGTAAGGGATTTACCTAAGATTTTGAAACATCATAACCCAATATGTAAGGAATGTCAAATGGGAAAGCAAGTTAGAACAACTTTTAAAATTATTTCTGAGAAATCCAATAATGTTCTTGATTTAATTCATACTGACTTGTGTGGTCCGACAAGAACAAGAATTCTAAAGCGAGATAGATACTTTATGCTAATTATTGATGATTATTCTAGAATGTGTTGGGTTACTTTTATTAGGGAGAAATCATAAGCTTTTGGAAAATTCAAACTATTCAAGGCAATGGTAGAGAATGAAACCGGTAAGAAAATCAAATGTTTAAGATCAGATCAAGGAGGAGAATTTACATCTAAGGAGTTTAATACATTTTGTGAAGTGAATGGAATCAAAAGACAACTATCAGCACCTCGGACACCTTAGCAGAATGGAATTGTGGAAAGGAAGAATAGAACTATTCTGGATGCAGCTAGAAGCATTACATTGGAAGAAAATCTACCTCATGTGTATTGGAGAGAAGCAGTGAATACAGCGGTTTACACTTTTAATAGAGTTCTCATCAAAGGTGAAACCAGTAAGACCCCTTATGAACTATGGTTTGGTAATATTCCTACTCTTAAATACTTTAGAATATTTGGAAGCAAATGTTATATTAGGAGAGATGAGTACGTTGGTAAATTTGATCCTAGAAGTGATGAAGGAATATTTCTTGGTTATTAATCTAAGAGCAAGGCATATAGATGTTTTAATAAAAGATTGCAGAAAATCAATGAGAGTGCTAATGTGAAGATAAATGAACACTTTAGAGGAAATTCAAGGTCTAAAGATTCTGAACCGGTAGTTGAGATGATCATAAATGAACCTAGACAGAGTGCACCGGTACATAATGTGGATCCATTCACACTCACATCATCACAGAATTCCACAATGACTGAAGAACAACAACAAGTGGACACACCCAAGTATGTAAGACTGAATCACTCTAAAAGTTAGATAATTGGGAATAAGTATCAAGGTGTTATGACAAGAGGAAGACTAGAAAATGAAGAGGTGTGTTTAATTTCTCAAATTGAACCAACATTTGTTATTGAGGCATGTGAAGATAAACATTGGATCAAAGCTATGGAAGATGAACTAGAACAAATTGAAAAGAATAATACATGGATATTAGTTCCCCGGCTTAAAGACAAAAATGTAATTGGAACTAAATGGGTATTCAGAAACAAACTTAATGAAGATGGTAAGGTAATTGGAAACAAAGCAAGATTAGTGTGTAAAGGATATTCACAGAAAGAGGGAATTGATTATAATGAAACCTTTGCACCGGTAGCTAGAATTGAGGCAGTCAGATTATTTCTTGCATTTGCAGTGCACAAGAACTATAAAGTATATCAAATGGATGTTAAATGTGCATTTCTGAATGGTGATCTTGAAGAGGAAATTTACATTGAACATCCTGATAGATTTTCATTGACAAATAATGAAGATATGGTTTGCAGATTAAAGAAAGCTTTGTATGGATTGAAGCAAGCTCCTAGAGCTTGGTATGCTAGATTAGACAAATATCTCTTGAAGCTTGGTTACACCAAAGGTAATGCTAACAACAACTTATATTTCAAAGTGACTAATGATGACATCTTGGTTATTGAAGTTTTTGTTGATGATATCATTTTTGGAGGAGAAGATGGATTATGTAAAGATTTTTCTAATAAGATGCAGGAAGAATTTGAAATGTCTATGATTGGGGAGATAAAATTCTTTTTAGGATTGTAGATTTCATAGACTTATAAAGGTATATTCATATGTAAAACAAAATACTTGAAGGAACTATTGAAGAAATTTGGTATGGAAAATTCCAAACCGGTAAGTACTCCTATGACTACAACTGATAAATTGACATTGAAGGATGATTCAGCTTCTGTTAATCCAATAAGATATAAATCTATGATTGGAGATTTACTGTATTTGAAACAAACAAGACCTAATATAATGAATGCAATATGTATTGTTTCAATATTTTAGAGTAATCCTAGAGAAAATCATGAACCGGCAGTTAAAAGGATTTTTCGGTATCTACAAAGCACAACAAATCTTGGTTTATGGTATCCTAAAGATGACAATTTTGAATTATGTGCATACACCGATGCAAATTGGGCATGAGATGCAGATGATAGGAAGAACACCACTGGCAGAGCATTCTTTCTTGGTAGCAGATTGATTTCATGGTTGAGCAAGAAACGGAGTTGTACATCACTATCAACAGCAGAATCAGTGTTGGCGTTTTGATGATTTTTTTATTGTCATTGATGGACACTCACTTTCTAGATGATGGACACACACTTTCTTGATGTATGATTTATGCTCAACTGGTAATTGTTCCAACTAGTATTGTGTATTATTGTGTATGTATAGTCTTTAGACTATCAGTATTTTGCAGAAGATGTTTACCAGTCACAGACTGATTGAAGACCTCAAGCGGTATGGAAACCTCAAGCGGTATAGAAACCTCAAGCGGTTCGAGGATCACAAGTGGTACGAAGGACCCAAGCGATAGTTAACTTTTTATCGGAACACTTTGATCTACCAGTCTTCATTTTTGACAAACTAGTAATCGGTATATTGTATTAGCCGGTATTACTCTGTGATGAGTTACCAACCGATATTTCTGTAATATGTGATGAATTATCATCCACCGACACTTTGGCAGTGATTTTATGTCATGTTACCAAATGTGTCCAGATGCACAGAACCTAGGAACTTGTAATCTAATCTTATTGGACCGACATGAAGTCAGTTTCCTTTATAAGGACATCATGTCTAGGGTTTGTGTGTATGAGAGATATATGAGTATGTGAGATAGACAAGGTTATGTGCGATCATTGAAGAGAAGATTAGGTCTGTGTGAAGAAACAGAGTGTGGAGATATTGAAGACTAAAGTAATGCTAAAATGCATTAACAATGAGCTATTAAGGATCTAATTAAGAAAAATGTGTTATTAGCTAGATCACTCACTTGTTGATTACTCATATCTTCAACAAGTCTGAAACCCTTAACCGGGTAGGCCAAGAAAAGCCTTTGTAAATCCTCTAACAAGGTGGTTCACAACTGTGGATCTGAAATCCTCTCACAAGGTAGTCTTTAACAGGACTTGTCTCCTAACAGAGATCTAGATTCCTAACAGGATCTATTCTGGTGAAGAACATTGTATGACCTTAACCGGTCTTGTTTCTATTCTATAGATAGTTACTTGTGAGATTCTGCTCACCATGGTTTTTTCCCATTTGGGTTTCCACATCAAATATCTTGTGTTATCGTGATTATGCTATTGTGGGTGAATGCTTTGTTTTTTATTTGGTTTGCATTTATCTTAATTAGTTTATTAGTAAAAAAGTTTTACCAATTATCTGCTAAACTGTTTAAGAATTTGTTTACAATATTTTTTGGTATACTAATTCACCCCCCCTCTTAGTATTCATCAATTGGTATCAGAGCCAACCTTTCTATAAGTCTAACCACTTGGAAGGAGATATGCGGGAATACAGTGTGAGGGAACTTACTCATCATCTCACTCAGACTAAGAGAGCCTATGATGAACTCAAAGTCAAGTATAAAGCCTCTTTGGCCAAAAGAAGAGAGCATGCTGAGAGACTGATGGAACTTACTAAAAATAGCTCCTCTGATGAAGCATACATGGATGCCCTAGTTGAAGAAATTGAAAAACTGAATGAATCTAAAGCCAACCTAAGAAAGGAGTTGGAAGGACTAACTATCAGAATGTGTCAAGAGCTTGAGAATAGAAGGAAAGTTGAAGATCTGGTAAAAGACAAAGATCATGAGATCTCCAAGCTGAAGCAAGAAATCAGTGCCCTTACCACTCATCTCCAAGAGAGTAAAGTAGATAAAGAAGAAATGCAAGGTGAACTAAACATGGCTATTTCTAAGAATGCAACCTTGATGGAATCTAATGCTGCTATTTCCAAGGAACATACTGAGTCAAAGGAGATACTTGCCAAATTCAATCAGAGTACTACTAAGCTAGAGCAAAAGCTAGAATCGGCAAAACCAGTAAAGAATACCACTGGACTTGGTTTCTCTGGGTATGAAGAAGGTGAAACCTCTGGAACAAAATCTGAAGCATCAAAGAAGCAACCAACATCCAAGGATAAAGGTAAGAAAAAGTTTAAACATGTTTGCTTTAATTGTCTCAAAGAAGGACATACTGCTAATGTGTGTAGAAGCAAGGCCTACAACAATTTTCCTTATATTCTAAACAATAAGCCTAGATCCAATAGATTCAATGGTAACTATTATGCATGCAATAAGTTTGGGCATAGAGCATTTGAATGCAGGTCTATTTTGCACAACACTAGGAGACATCCTCCAAGGACTCAAGGAGATATCCTGGAACCTTCTGTGAACTGGAATCCCAACCAGTACAATACCTATGACCATCGGTCAGGTGGTTATCAAGCGGCAACTAGTTGGAGAGCAACTTGTTTGATCTGTCATGGTAGTGGTCATACTGCTGCAACATGCAAAAGAAAGAATGGAAGTATGAATAATGGACCATGGAGAACACCTGGAATGGTATGCTACCATTGCAACAAACCAGGACACACTGCTAGAACGTGCAGACTGAGAAAGAACCTATCGAATGATATACCGATCACTCCAGAAGAGAAGATTGATGTTGAAACCGTTCAAACAGATATGAATAAAACTTGGAAAAAGAAAATAGAAGAAGTGTCACAGGATGATCTGGTTTCTGCACCTAGTGTGGAAGTCTCTGAACCAGCAAACTGAGCTTCAGAAAAGCTTAGGGGGAACATATCAGTGAAATATTTTCAAACCCCCGGTTTATATCGGTAAAGACCTTAACTGGTATAGGTTACCTATCAATCGATAGAAGGTTTTGAAGTGGTAAAAGGTAAAATTAGGGTTTGTGCCCTAACGGTGATGCATTTATTATGGTAGATGAAAAAAACTGTTTAAAAAGAATTTTGGTCATCATTTTCACTTATCTGTTTTCGAGAAAAGAATTTTCAAAGAGCAGAGAAACAAAGAGCGATTCACCTAGTAATTCAGAGTGAATCCAAAAATCTTGCAGAGGAATCTAGCAAACTTTCAATCTACCAGTGAATAACACTAAGTGGTGTTCTAAGCAACCGAAGTGGTGTATTGTGGGAGATATTTGCAAAACCCTAAATTTTGGATTGTGAAGGTATTTCTCAAATTTCTTTCTTATCATGGCTTCTGCATCACACTCTAGTTCTAGTGCACTTGTAGATTCAGCTAAATTTCTTCAAAAGAAAGAAAAATACAATGCCCTATCTCAAATACCCGCCGGAGTCATTGTTGAAGAAGATATTTCAAGGTATATTGATTGTAAACTGGAAGACCTAGGATCCATAGTGATTCATTCCCAGCTAGGTCTGTTCTATGGGGATGACAAGAAAATCCAACCTGAATATAGCATCCTAGAGAAGATGAAACTGCATAATGCGGTGTATTTTCTGGAAGAATTCTCAGAAGAACACATCTGCAACATTCTTAGTAGGGTACATGGTGACAAGATGTACCTCGAGCGAACGCATGATATCACACCTGAAGCAATTCATGTTGTCACCGGTTTCTGTAATGTCGGATAGGTGCTAGCTCTTCGAAAGGTCACTAAAACAGAAATGACAAAGCTCACCAGTTCTTTGAGCGACCAATGGGCGATGACTGTCAACACCATCAAAGATGATCTAGTTAAATATGCTTGCATGGTGATTGGATATCGGATATTCTATGCTAGCAGAATGAATTTTGTCCCTACTGCTATGGTGAATGCCGCTTACAGAATGATCAAGGAAGACACCACATTTGATCTTTGTACCTATTTGCAGAAGCAATTGCTATTAAACCTAAAGTCCATTAAACAGGATAATGCTTTAAGTTTTAGGTTTGGACAACTTCTGGTTGGCCTATTCTTTTATTTTCAAGGTTATTTCACTGGAATAGGTGATGTACAATGGTCTGCTGACTTACCAGTCTATAGACAAATCAAGGAAAGTCTTCAAGTAGTGGGAACTTCACATCCCGAGGTTCTGAACAAATACTTCGGTGAATTCAAGTGGAAGATGAGCCAGAATATAAGGATATCTAGTGATATTATGAAGAAATATCTAGATGACATCTGCTTCACCATAAAGGTAGATGAATGCATAATGGAAGTGGTGGAACCAAGAAAAGAAGCAGTTGAACCAATGGGGTATGAAGTGATGTATGATATGTTGATCGGGTATGCCTCTACCCTGCTTTCCTCACCACTAGATGCTAAGAAAAAGAGAACTAGCACCCACATAGAGAGGGTAACATTGGTTGAAGAACCAAAATAGAAGAAGGACAAAGTAGTGCCATCAGCATCTACACCGGTTACCTTTGCCAGTCCCAAAGTGACCAAGCGGTCACCAACTAAGAAAACAGTTGAGGCTATTCCTACTAAAGTTTTTGAGAGGAAGTAGAAAACCAAACCCGGCTCATCGGAGTCAGAGGATACTGAACTGGAGGCTCAACCTAAGAAGACAAGACAATCAAGCAAGAAGGCAAAATCTACCTGTAATGTTCCTGCGACTTCTATACCAGTAAACATAGATATTTCCTCTTATAAGCCGATGACACATTGTCAGAGGACTTTAAAGAATATAAAGAGGAAAGTGCTTGATAATTTAAAAGAGTATTTTGATGAATTTTCTGATAGTGAGAAAGAAGTAGAGAAAGAAGTTATCAAATATTTGTGTGTTAATGACCGGTCGCTGTCAGAAATTAGATCAGTTACAACAGATTCTTTGTACAATTCTTTGGATAATAAATGGCGCATCGCCATTGAGAAAGAACAGAAGATCAGGGAGAAGATTTTTGCTCAATACTTTCCTGATGCTTCTAATTCAGAATTATTTGAGATAATGGATAAGGACAAAGGCCTCTTCTTCATGAGAAGGAGAAGACTCAAACTACTAGAAGGTAAAACTTCTGAAGTAGAAAAGGATACTCATTTACATGCTAAATTTTTTGTTAGGTTACACCAAGTGTCTGAGGCTAATAAGAAGGCCGAACAAGAATCGGATCTATCGTCAGGCAAACCGGATGAAGCATTTGACAATGAAGGGGAAAGAGTGACAAAGCAAAATGATCCCATTTATGTGGATGCATTAGATGTTGAGGATGTCACTCTGGACATAGAGAAAGAGAAATAGGATAAAGAAAAAGCAAAAAAAGAAAAATAGTACAAAGAAAAAGTAGAGAGAGAGAAACGGGACAAGGAAAAGGCTGATAAAAAGAAAGAGGAAGAGAAGAGGAAAGAGGAAGAGAAAAGGAAAGAGGAGGAGAAGAGGAAACAAGAAGAAGAAAATAGGAAACAAGAAGAAGAGAAGAGGAAACAAGAAGAAGAGAAGAGGAAACAAGAGGAGAAGAGGAAACAAGAAGAGGAGAAGAGGAAACAAGAGGAGAAGAGGAAACAAGAAGAGGAGAAGAGGAAAGAAATGGAGAAGCAGAAAGAGGAGAAAAAGAAGAAAGAAGAGGATAAGAAGAAAGCAAAAGAGGAGAAGGAAGCAAAGAAAAATATACAAGCAAAGACTCCTAAGGCAACCGGTGGTTAGGCCAAACCGGTTGACACAACAGATGAGTCTGAGCTGCTGCAAGGCATCAAACTGGAATAGGAAAGACTAGAAGAGTTGCAGAGGAAGAAGGAAAGGGATGTCATACAAACTGCGGTTGACACCCTCACCAGTCTGATTCCTAGTACCAACCTCCCTAGTACCGATTCCTCTTTGTCCAAGCTTAAACTTCTATGTACCGTTGTGGAGGACTAGGTACAAATCCTAGAAGATGTTGCTGAAGAAAATGCAAAAAAGAAGTATGAAAAGGCACTCAATGTTGCCTTAGTCAAGAAATTGAATGAGCTCCGGTCACAACTTTTGAAATAGCAGAAGGATATCAGTGTTGCTATGGATGAGGGCAAATTACTTTTGAGTAAAATCTGCCAACCCCATCTATTTTGTAATGATGTGCTCAAACAGAAAGATAAACTCCAATCAAAGTTACAGGCATATATAAGAAACTTCAAGATGCCATATGATTCCTTCACTACATATGGGCAAATAATTCATCATTATTAGCTTCAGACTGTCAGGATGGAATCCAAAATTTGCAATCAGACCATAGATTTGTAGGAGCTTCAACTGGTCTTATTCCCAAGACTACAGATCTTTAGAAATGTTTTCTCAATCTGGAAGCTATCACGGTAACTCAAGAGATGAGTACCATTGATGTTATGGAAGAACTGGTATTCCAGATGCAGACAGAAAGTGAGGTTTCTACCTCATTACTTGAGTCATGGACATTGGCCATGAAAACTTTTATGCAGGACTTTAAATATGTTTTTGATAAGTTTCATTCCTTATTGTCATGAACATTTACTCTATTTTTATATATATAAGGAAACAGGGGTTATTCTGCATTACTTTGTCATTGTTGGCAAAGGGGGAGTAGTATATAGTAAAATTTTGGTGAATGTTACCATTTCATGTATACTTTCATGTTACCATTTTGGGAAGTAGTGTATATTGTAATTTCTGCAAAAAGGGATAGTGTATATGCTAAGGGGGAGTAATTTTGATTATGGCAATTTTTTGTTGTAAAACACTTAGATGTCAAAATTTTCCTAAGTGTTGCCATCAATGCCAAAGGGGGAGATTGTTGGCATTTTGATGATGTTTTGATTGTCATTGATGGACACACATTTTCTAGATGATGGACACACACTTTCTTGATGTATGAGTTATGCTAAACCGATAATTGTTCCAACCGGTATTGTCTATTATTGTGTATGTATAGTCTTTAGACTGTCAGTATTTTGCAGAAGATGTTTACCGGTCACAGACTGACTAAAGACCTCAAGCGGTACGAAGGACCCAAGGAGATAGTTAACTTTTGATCAGAACACTTCAATCTACGAGTCTTCATTTTTGAAAAACCAGTAATTGGTATATTGTATTAACTAGTATTACTTTGTGATGAGTTACCAACTGGTATTTTTGTAATATGTGATGAGTTATCATCCACTAACACTTTGGTGGTGATTTTGTACCATGTTAGAAAATGTGTCCAGATGCACAGAACCTAGGAACTTGTAATCTAATCCTATTGGATCGACATGAAATCAGTTTCCTTTATAAGGACATCATGTCTACGGTTTGTGTGTATGAGAGATATATGTGTATGTGAGATAGACAAGGTTATGTGTGATCATTGAAGAGAAGATTAGGTCTGTGTGAAGAAACACAGTGTGGAGATATTGAAGACTGAAGTAATGCTGAAATGCATTAACAATGAGCTATCAAGGATCTAATTAAGCAGACTATGCTATTAGCTAGATCACTTAATTATTGATTACTCATATCTTCAACAAGTCTGAAACCCTTAACCGGGTAGGCCAAGAAAATCCTTTGTAAATCCTCTAACAAGGTGGTTCACAATGGTGGATCTGAAATCCTCTCACAAGGTAGTCTTTAATAGGACTTGTCTCCTAACAGAGATCTAGATTCCTAACAGGATCTGTTCTGGTGAAGAGCATTGTATGACCTTAACAGTCTGGTTTCTATTATGCAGATAGTTACTTGTGAGTTTCTGCTCACCGTGTTTTTTTCCCATTTGGGTTTCCACATCAAATATCTTGTGTTATGGTGATTATGCTCTTGTGGGTGAATTCTTTGTTTGCTATTTGGTTTGCATTTATCTTAATCAGTTTATTAGTAAATAGTTTTACCGATTATCTGCTAAATTGTTTAAGAATTTGTTTACAGTATTATTTGGTATACTAATTCACCCCCCTCATCTTAGTATTCATCAATCAAAATATGTTGCAGCAGCAACTAATTGTACTCAGGTATTATGGATTTAGAAAATGTTGAAGGACATCAAGGTAAAATACAAAGAACCTATAATCATTTATTGTGATAATTCAGCAGCAATTGATATATCAAATAATCTGGTATTTCACTCTAATACTAAACATGTTTCTATCAAATATAATTTTCTGAAAGAGAATGTTGAAGCAAAAGAAGTAAGATTGGTTTATGTGAATACTAAAGAGCAGATTGCATATATCTTTACTAAACCTTTTCCTAAGGAAACTTTTGAATATCTTAGAGAACAACTTGGGGTAATACCCTCACCAATACAGACTTATATAGTTGATTGGCATCAAACCGACATAAATTAACAGAGAAACCTTTTTCTGGCTTTGATGGAGGAGAGCTACTTCTCAAGGGGAGTAGTTGGTTATTGTAATTGGTTTTATGAGTTGGTTCTATGTTCTGGTATTTGTATTGCTTTGGAATTTGATGTCAAAGGGAGAGAGATATCTATGGAAAAACTTTGCATTTAGACATTATCCTTTGGGGAGATATTATTCATTGGGGGAGAGAGATATACTCTCTGTATTAATCTATTCTGGAGATTGTTGGTTTTTGGTTTTTTTTGGCATTCTATTTTGGCACTTAGATGTTTTTCCATCTTGTGTTGCCATCAATGCCAAAGGGGGAGATTGGTGGTATTATGGATGTGTTGCATTAGT
This sequence comes from Cryptomeria japonica, assembly GCF_030272615.1. Lineage (NCBI taxonomy): Eukaryota > Viridiplantae > Streptophyta > Pinopsida > Cupressales > Cupressaceae > Cryptomeria > Cryptomeria japonica. The sequence continues at coordinate 566,773,547 of NC_081406.1, read as the reverse complement.
TTTGTCATTGATGTCAACACTTATCCTTCTAGAGATCTTTGGTTATGATGAACCGACACATTATGTTCACCAGTATACTATTCACTAGTAGGTTATATTGTTCACTGGCACTAAGGATGACTTGTTATCATCTAGAGATCACTTGGTTATGTCGAAGACATGGTTTGGATACTTGGTTTTGATATTTTGGTTATTGGTCTAATCGGGTTGACATATTTGTTGTTACCGGCAAATTGGTCTAGGTTATGGACCGGCATGCATTATATATTCCAGATCAGCACGATACATTATGAAGATGATTTATTAATTGGATATTGTTGTAAATGTATTGAGCCGACATGATGCATCGCATCTTGACTTCTTTGTAATTGATTTTATTGTAATATTCTTAGTAAGCCGACCTACACATTTGGTCTTAGGTTTTGGTATATATGTAAGATCTCATTTGTGAGATGAAGGGAGAGAAGAATATTGTAAGTAAGGTTATGGTATTGTAACATGGTATGTGCAAATATTGAAGATCATATGAGCAAACCATACAGAAGGTTCAAGGAAGGTTTGAAGGTGATTATCAGAGCTTAATCGGTACTGAAACCAACATTGAAGATGCTACTTTGAGAAGTACATTATCATTGGATTTAACCATCCAATTGTAGTTAGTGTGACTCCTATTTTGTGATTTAGTAGTGAGCTCTAGGTGGTTGGCCTTTCTGCATGTGCAGACCCCATTTGTATACACATACTATCTACAGTAGTATCATCTAATTGTGGGTAAGGTTTCCCACAGTGGTTTTTCCCCTTATAGGGTTTCCACGTACAAATCTATGTGTTATGTGTTGTGGTCGATGTTGTTTCTCTTTCTGTTTTATGCATTAAGCTTCACCAGTATTAATACTAACTGCTAATCTGTCAACCGATATTATGCATCAAGTTTGATTAAGTTATATTTGGGTTGAAATTAATAGACAACTGATTCACCCCCCCCCCCTCTCAGTTGCCTCCCAGGTCCTAACACTAACATCATAAGAAATCATTATGGAGCAGCTCAACAGTCATTAGGTATACCAGTAAGTTCTCTGCATACTCTTCTTTCATCTATAGGCTCTTTAGATTCTCCTATAGCCACAAACATGTTTCACACATTGCTACCATAGGAGATTCAAACCTCTTGTTTGTCTTAAATATTTAATGTTGAGTTAGTAACTCAAATAGAGGTTGATGCAGGAAAAAATCTAAGTATCAATAGTCAATTAGCAGCAGATCAAAGATTGTCATTAACAGAGTTACTCAAAGCCCAACAACAAGCTTTCACATGGGATTATCATGATATGAAAGGATTAAATCCTACATTGTGTACCCATAGGATTTATATCAGAGAGGATTGTAAACCAATTAGACAGCCTCAGCAAAGAATTAATTCTGCTTTAAGGGAAATAGTTAAAGAGGACAAAAGTTGCTTAATGCAGGATTCATTTACCCTATTTCAGACATTCAATGGTTTTCTCCTCTGGTTATAGTTCCAAAGAAAGGAGGGAAATGGAGAGTTTGTGTGGACTATAGGGAGCTCAATACTGGTACCAAAAAGGATCACTTCCCACTTCCATTCATAGATCAAGTGTTAGATTTTCTAGCAGGTAAGCAATACTTTTCATTTTTGGATGGGTTTAGTAGTTATAATCAGATCAGAATAGCTCTGGACAATCGGGAAAAGACCACCTTTACCTACCCTTGGGGAACATATGCCTATTTAGTTCTCCCTTTTGGTTTATGTAATGCTCCTACAACCATTCAAAGGGTTGTCCTCAGTGTATTTTCAGATATATCCAATGATTGTATGGAAATTTACATGGATGATTTTACTACTTATGGGACTACATTTAAGGAGGCATTACAAAATCTGACCAAAGGGTTGCAGTGGTGTGAAGATCACAATTTATCCCTAAATAGTGAAAATTGTTTTATGATGATACAAGAAGGAATAGTGTTGGGGCATCGTATTTCTCAATTAGGTATTCAAGTAGATCCTGCTAAAATTGAAGTAATATTTGCTCTTCCTACCCCTGTCAAACAAAAGGATGTAAGAAGTTTTCTAGGCCATGCAGGGTACTATAGGAGATTTATCAAGGACTTTAGTCAAATAGCAAGACCATTGTATTCTCTATTGACAAAGGATGCTGAGTTTGAATGGACAACTGCATGTGAAGAAGCATTTTCTAAACTAAAAGGAGCCCTAATCTAGGCCCCTATGCTTAAAGGACCTGATTGGTCAATTCCTTTTCACATTCATACAGATCCATCTGATTTTGCAATAGGAGTAGTTTTGGGGTAGAAGAAAGGAGTCTTGGAAAATACAATTTATTATATCAGTAAAAATTTGCAAGGACTAGAATTGAATTATACTATCACTGAAAAGGAAATGTTACCTGTCATCTATGCCCTCAATAAATTCAAACACTATATAACTGGTTATCAAATCTTTGTGCATACTAATCATGCAACCATCAGGTACCTCATGAACAAAGCCTCCATTACAGGTAGATTGGCAAGATGGTTGTTGTTAATGCAAGAATTTGATATTACTATCATAGATAAACTAGGAAAAGAAAATGTAGTGGCAGATTTTCTATCTAGGATTCAAACACCAGACAATGCTAAGGTCATTGATGATTCCTTTCCAGATGAGCATTTGTTTTCCATCACTTTGAATAGTCCAAGGTATGCTGACATAGCTAACTACCTAGAAACTAACAAGATACCTCCACATTTCTCACCCAAAGAAAAAAGATTGCTAGTAGAAAAGAGTTTCAACTTCTCATGGATAGCATATTGCTTATTTTATACAGGGCCAGATCAATTTATATGGCGATGTGTAAGGGAAGATAAGACATATGATATACTTCACTCCTGTCATGATGAGCCTTGTGGAGGTCACTTTGTAGCCAAAAGAATAGCTCTCAAGATATTAACTACAAGTTACTATTGGTCAACCTTGCACATGGATGCAGTCAAATACACTAGGAAATGTGACAGATGTCAAAGAATGGGAAGACCAACTTGGTCTGATGAAATGCCTCTACATCCCCAAGTGGTTGTTACGCCATTTGACAAATGGGGCTTAGACTTTGTTGGGCCAATTGATCCATCATCAAATAGTCGGTCCTACCTTCTTGTTTGTATTGACTATGTCACTAAATGGGTAGAGGTCAAAGCCTTCAAGTATGCTAGAGATAATAAGGTAGCAGAATTTTTATATGAATAAATCTTCACTCGGTATGGAGTTCCTAGAGAAATAGTAACAGATCAAGGAGCACAATTCACTTCCACTTTGATCACAGTCCTGGTTATTGAATACAATGTCAAGCATAGGAAATCCACTCCTTATCATCCTCAAGCTAATGGATAAACAGAGATCACTAATAGGGAGCTTGAATCAATATTGACCAAAATAGTAGCTCTCAACCGAAAAGATTGGTCTAGCAGATTATTTGAAGTAGTATGGGCTTATAGAACCACTTGGAAAACTACAAAAGGGTTTACACCATTTGAAATGGTATATGGGACAAAAGAAATGATGCCTGTAGAATTTGAGCATAAAACCTTGAGAACAACTATTTCCTTAGATATGACTCTTTCGGCAGCACAAGTGGAAAGGCTCCTGTAGCTTAATGCCTTAGATGAGATAAGAAAGTCCACCCTGCACCATACCAAATCTGTTCAAAACCAACGCATAAAGTGGCATGATCGCTATATCAAAGATAAATCATTCAAGCCAGGTGATTGGGCTCTTCTCTATGATTCGAGGTATAAAGATAATTTGGGAAAATTATAGACAAGGTGGTTAGGACCTTATGAGATAGTTGAAACATTCTCTAATGGTGTTGTCAGATTATCTACAATAGATCCTATTATGTTTAAATTGTTAGTCAATGCTCATCGATTGCGCTTGTACCATAAACCTCTTAGCAAAGATGACTTTCTATAGTAGTTTTCCGCTGCTGAGCATGTCGAGATTCCTACAGCAACTGGCAATGGCTTTGTCGTCACCACTCCATCTTAAAATCTTTGTCACATGATCACAATAAATACTTCCACATCTAGAGGAAGTACTTTTCTATGTAATAAATATTCCATTCCGTATTCACTCATTTCTTTCCTTTCACTCCATCCATTTCCGCCTCATTTTCCATGCATGACGGCTCAATGTCTTTAGCTGCAGTCATTCTTGCGTGATGTTAGGTACGCTCGAGTGTATTTATTTTTGTTGCATGTATATAATTAAATCATATTAACTATAATTATGATATTTTGTATAGTGTCCTTTTTCGGTCCTCCTCCGCATGTGTGGACACATGTTAAACCTTAGGTTGGGGGGCAAAAGTATGCTAATAATAACTCTAGCAGATAATTCTTATGTCCTCTCGGATTGCGTTTTATTTTTCAAATTTCTAGTTTGAGGTGATATCTTGTATTCTGATTTTTTGTCTGCTTAGAGCTATTTTTAGATTGCAGCTAGGTTCCGACAAAGTAAAGGCACATTGAGTATATTGTAGTGCAGAACTTAGTGCAAAAATTGGGCAGATTTATGCCATTATAGAGTAGAAAGTGTTATCACTGCAATGGGTGGTCCACCTATTCGTCATGAGCCGACAGTCCATGAAGTCCTTCTTCATGACCAAGAATGTGAGCCAGTATTCCATAACAGTGGATGGCTAGATTATTTTTTGAAGATGACAAAGTTTAATGAGGAAATTGCAAGGGAATTTACCCACACACTTTCAAATGGAGAAGCTCAAGTAAAAGGTTTGAGAGTGGTGGTTACAGAGGAACGGATTGCAGAGGTAACTAAGTTACCAATAGATGGAGAAAAGTACTCAGAATCCAAGGATGCACATAGTGCAAGAGAAGAATTTACACGTCCGGGAGACCCACCATTAGTAGTAGATAGACAAGGAGCTAGGCGAGAATCTCTTCCGCCTGAATGGAAAGCAATAGAATTGTATGTTTTAAAGTATTTAACCTATGAAAGAAGGTTCTCATGTCTGCATTCCCATCACTTCAAGCTTCTAAGTTATCTATGCCACGGAAGAAGGATGAGTGTTCGAAGCCTATTGTACAACCTTCTTTCCATAAGTGCAACAGAGACCTAGAAAGGTAGGCCTCACTTTGTTTCTCATCATTGCCTAATTAAGCTATTAGTTAAAAGATCTTTGAGAGATGTCTCTCCAATGCTTTGGAATGAATTTGTTGAAATTAGAATATTTAGGGTAGAAAACATGGTTATAGAGGAGCCACTTCCATCTCAAGAACAAGAAAATTTGGAAAACCTTGAAAAACCCGGTTCCCCTCTTGAACCCCCATCCTCCAGGATATCATCAGAACAAAATATTCGTGCAGCAGAGGAACCCTTACAAAAAGAAGCTACAATAGGGGTTCCTTCTCAAAGTATAGAAAAAACTAGGGCTGCCACATGAAAGGAAAAGGGCAAAGAAAAATAGGTTGACATAGAACATAAGGAAGAGAAAGGTAAAAGTGAGATTTTACCCTCTCCTGCGGCCAAGAAAAGAAAAGTTGTAAAACTATTTTCTCCAGTAACCATTGAAGTGTTTGAAGAGTTGGCTACATAAAGTAGTCCTGTAGTCGAAAAAGGGAAATCTCGGAGAAGCAGTGGTAGGCTCGGTAAAAATCTTAAAAACCAAGACCAATCAACGGAGCCAAATGTTACCATCCTGGTTTACTCTCCAAAACAAGAACAACACAGTCCACTTCACAATGATGTCCCTCCTTCTCCACCTAATGAACCCCAAAGGAAACAAGAAAAAGAGGAAGAACTACAAAATATGGAGGAAGAATAGGAACTGAAATTGCAAGAAGAGGGGGAACTCCAGAATATTGAGTAGCCTCAAAAAGAAGTAGGTTTTGAAAGGTTGGACAGCTTAGCATCTATTGTAGAACAATTTATTAAAGCAGGGAGCAAATTTGGAAAGAAGAAACCTAGGGAACCTATTCATGGGCCACGTACTTCCCTTACTAGTCATGTGGTGGGACTTGCTCTCTATAAGGATTGGGAATTGGAAAAGGTAAAAATGCGGATGATAATCAACTGACAGAAGAAAATTATTGAATAAAAGGATGAGGAAATTGCTTAGCTTAAAGCTAAGGTGGAAACAGTAGCCACCATGGTACCACAAATAATGCAATGATGAGATCCTCCTTGTGTTTACTCTCTGTATTTAAGAGAATAGCATATCGGTTTCAAGATGATGAGAATTGTCAGGGATTTAAGTCCCTCATTACAGACACCAGAGGAATTCTACAATGCTTATCAAACATCTCCTACAACAATTAAAAATCTACTTTGTGAATTTTATGTACATAACTATGTTGTTCCTAATGGTGTCGATTCGAACCCTCTCCTCTACATTGGAGATATCCAATTGAGAGCTCTTATGTCATGGATGTTGAACGAAATATCAAGGGGAAAGCAGTTTCAGGTGCATAACAAGGAAGAACTTGAGCTTTCATTGCCCTTAAGGGCTGAATCAAGGGAACCTAGGTGACTTTATTTTGATTGGAAAAAGATTGTATATGAGCCAGATTATGCAAAGGATATCCTACCCTTAAGGGAAGAAGTGTATAAAGAATACGAATAAATGGTTCCAAGGGAAGGACAAGTAGCAATAGGACATATGGTCTAATGCTGGAATAGCCTGCCAAATGAGTTAAGGAAATCTGAGCCACACTTTGTGCAAAACTACCATGCAGCCTTAAACAAAGCACCCAGGTATATGCACTTGGGAAGAACAAAGGGATGACATTGGTTGCCTTTCAGTTTTCAGCCTCCAATCCTCCTATGGCCATTGATGGGATGCAGGGACAATGACCCACCATACAATGAAGTAGCAAAACATACCAGGTGGAAGAAATTATAGAAAATGAAAGGATTCTACTAGTGTTTGTCTACATGTGGTTCTGGATAGGTTACTCTAGGCAATTTCTGAATCAATGCCAAAATCTAAAATTTTCCTATTGCTGGAGGATCAACGAGAAGTTAGGTTAGGGGGAGATGATGAGCCTAAATAATGGCTCTATTTTGATAGATTTTTTATATAATAATCCTGCTCAGGTCTTGTACTCTCCTAGTTGATAGCTTTTAAGTGTTTTTGAAACTGGTTTGACTTATACGTAAGGATGTCATATAATGGTTTTAAATGATTTATCTATGCAAATATCTAAAATCAATTTTAAATATGGTTTACATTATATCATGTTAGCATTAGTATATACACATGTTTTTTGTGCACATTAATATCGTGATGCAGGGTCGGCAAAGGAGAAGTAAAGACTAAATGGCGGTTTAAAGGAGCACCAAGTATATAACCGCAATGGAGACCTAGTCAGATAAATACAGTAATGATCGAAGCCACTTGACCGGTTCTTCAGCAGACTGATTTATGAAACATTTATAACCAATCTTAGTGGAGCTTAGATCCAGGAAGTGAGTCATGCTATATTTTCTCAGTTGCGGGACAAATGTTGTTCTGTTTTCCTGAGCTGACTTCTTCTTCTTCTCTTGTTAATAAATCTTGTTCACCTATTCCGTAGGAATGTGGTCAATCAGTTAGAAGTTTGTTATAAGTTTTCTTCTAAATAAAGGGATCTCTCTCCTCTCGGGGGATAGTAGAGAATGACCATAATATTTGTAATACGCAGTCTTTTGGTATTTTATGTATTTTTCATAGTCAAGATAAAATAAAGAGATCAATATGATTTTCAATGCTTAAACAATTGTAATCTGAAGTTTTGGAGATACTCACTCAAGGGGGGCCACTTGGTGAGTAATCCTTTGTATGTTCCAGTTAGTTTTCATACTTTGTAATAGTTGTTTCTACAATTGTCTATTCCTGCAGCCATTGGAAATAGTTCTTATGTCTATTTCTGCAGCCACAACAACAGAGTAGTTCATTTTGCTTGCTAGAACTTTATCATTTAATAATAGTTGTTTAAAAATAATTTCCAGTTGTAAGATTAAGTATTAGTTCATTGAGATTTTGGGTGTTTACTTTAGAAGAATTTCCTTTCCTGCAGTAATATAGAATGGTTGTGATATGAACTTGGTGCACATACAATGCTGGCCCATTTTAAGTTTACGTCCCTCTTTGATAAATAAATGAGCCTTTGCCATAGGAAAGTTAGCTATTCAAGGATATTCAATCTCTGAATTGTGCTTTATTACCTAGCTGCCATTCTAGTTGTGAGGACCAGCAATATTCGGCTTGTTATTTATCTTCATTTGATCTTGGCTTTTTTCATAATGAATTGCAAAATAGATTAAACAATCACTTTCTCTTATCAATATCCAAAAATGATTTTGATGCATTGGAAGCATTTGCATGTGAATTGCATCTAGATATCTTGAATGAAATGTATAGTTTAAATGATGTCACAACATCTATAACAAAAATGAGATTAAATCCTCTTGATTTTTTAAAACTTTGGGGTGATAGGTTTTGTGTATGATGGGTGTCAAAATGGATGAATATACCATATATGTTGTGGTCAACAACTCAAAAAAAAATATTTACATTTCAACAACAACAAACATGAACAAACCTATTCTATTTCATTTCATTATGATAACCCAAATTGTGCTCATTATAAGCCACTAATTTGCAAAAAAAAAGTTATATTTTAGAATACTACATTATCAAATCATCTCTCAAATATTTGTACAACATTGCAAAGCTCTTGGGAACACATTGCACCTGAAATGGTTATTCATGGTTTTAAAAAAGGATATTTTTGTGACAAGAAAGTGTGGTGATGACCTTTTTAATACTATATATGTTATTTAATGGCCAAAAAAATTGATATTCTATCTCTAATATTATACATCATACAGTCTTTTTGTAATGCATCAAAAGAGAATGCTATAAATTCAAAATATTATGTAGAGCATTACTTAACAAAAAAAAATATTACAATCAATCCCATGTGTTGCAACTTAGAAAGACTATATTATCAACATGGAAAAGCCTTACTTACAAGGCAAAATTGAAAGAAGTCCTTTTTATTTACAATGGTTAGCAACAATATTGAAAACTACTATTCATTTATTGTTTTCAACAAGTAAACAAATTGAACAAGTTTAATAATCTAACAAAAGCACAAAGAAAACATTAAACATAATAATATCATTTAAATCATATACAACACATATACACTATGAACCATTAATAAAAATGCATATTATGTGACTAGTTAAAATAAACTATTCAAGTTCAACATCTATAATTATAAAAAAAAAAAAAAAACAAAGAACAAAGATCAAAGAAAGAGGAAATTCGTAAAAGTTTATAAACCAAAGAATAAAATAGTATGAAAAAATAAAATTAGTCAAAAAACAACAATATCACTAAATCAATTTAAAAGAATGTTACATAATAATAAACAGAAAAAATTGGTTGATGTAATTGTTGATCTTGATAGTTATAGAAAAGTACAGAATATCTTGTACCTAACATAGATATTGCTTTAAAAAATGAAAACTTATTTAGGTTACAATCATTTTCCTATACTTTAGGAGATTGTTTGTTTGATAATCTTGAAGTTTTTATTCATTTTCATTGCCCTTCAATTGAGTTACACGAAATGGATTAATTCATCACTTCTTGTTATCACTGTCAACAAATAATTTTGATGCATTGCAAACATTCACATATGAATTACATCTAGATTTTCTAAGTGAAATGCATGGTTTAAATGATTTCATAACATATTTAGCAAAAATGAGATGATCTACCTCAATAACTTTACCAAAAATAGAACAAGGACTTTTCGGTGATATGTTTTGTAAATGATGGGTGTCAAAATAGTTGAATATACCAATTACATTATGCTTAATAATGAGGGAAAAATATTCACATTTCAAAAATACTCACAACCATACATATTCTATTTTAGTCCATGATGAAAACCCCATTTGTGGTCATTATGAGCCACTAACATGTAAAATAAATTTCATATGTAGTATTACTAGATCATGAAATAACCTCTCAAATTTTTATCCAACATTAGAAAGCCATTGGCAACAGCCTACATCTAAAATGGTAATTCATGGTGTCAAAAAAGACACAATTGCAACAAATAATTATGGTGAGAGTCTTTTTCAAGCAATTTTTTATTGAATGGATAAAGAATTTGATATTCAATCTTTAAGACTATACATTGCACAATATTTTGTAATTTAAGAAAATCTAATGATAAAAATACTTGAATCATTGCATAGAGTATTAACAAAAAATATATTGCAAACAATCCCCTATGCTGCAAATTGGCAAGACTATATTATCAACATCTTGTGATGCCTTATTTAGAAGGAAAATGTGAAGGAGGGCATTTTTTTACAATGTTTAGCAACTATATTAAAGATAAGTATTAATTTATGCTCCTCAACATTAAAAAAGTTGAGCAAGTTTTCAAAAATGAAAAAAACACAAAACAAAACATTAACATAATATCATTTCAAATAAATACTACATACATACGAGTCACTAGTAGTAACACATATCTTGCAACCAATTCAAACTAATCATTCAAGTTATACGTGTTTGTTTATAAAATAAAAAGAAAGAGATAAAGCAAAAAATAGTGTACCATTTTCTAGACTAAATAATAACACAACAGAAGAAGAGAAAAACCACTCAAAATAAAATAATATCACACAATCAATTGAAAATATATATATGTAATGCTCAAACAAATGAACAACATTATATTAAAAAGGAAAAAAGAAAGAAAAAGAATCCAATAGAATTATATTTGAAAGCAATTTATGATACTCCTCAACATAAATGCTAAAATTTCAAAGATTCCAATTTCATCATAGCATTAAAAAACTTACTAAAAAGGAACAAGAAACCTACCAAAATTTTGGTAACTTGAAAATTGCACATTCCATCATAAATGTTTAGAAACATTATAAACAAATATTGCAAATTAGTACATTGTCACTCTTTTCTACAATACAATTGATAAGATGAAACGAACCTATTCATATTTTTGTTAGGCCCAACATGGAAAGCTAATGTACTGAGAGGGGAGGGGTGAATCAGTACTTCAAATCCTTTTATCAACAATATCTTTACTGTTATGCATAGACCAAAAACTGTTGTAACATAACATAAAGCTAAAACAAATAAGTAACAATCATACATGATTCACTCCATAATACATATATTTTGGTTATGCAGAAACTCTTGGTTAGAGAGAAAAACTGCGGTGGGGATGGCACCCACAACTTCAATACTGCAATAATAAAGAGTGCTAGGTTAGAGCTACATTTAGCTATTTTTGATAGCTTACCCTGTTAGGAGTAACAAGATCAATTAGATCTACCTTGCTAAAGGATTTTACAACACTTTATATAATTGTTGCACCTGGTTAGAGGATTTACAATTTATAGACTTGATTAGAGTCTTTTACCCTGTTAAAGGTTTCTCTTACAACTTCAAAATATTACAATAAGACTTTACAAATATCTGCAACTTTACATCTGAAATGTTGTAGCAGATTCTATGTGCTCAAAATAAGATTACCTTGCCTATAGCATACCTCGGTAACTCATAAAGTAACTCGGTAAACCCTTCTGTTTACTCTGTTCTTTGACTGTTCTCTGATAACCTTCTTGGTGACCTCTGTGTCTCTGTAATAGTCATAATACTCTGTGATTTCTCATGTATCACATAAGTCTTGCTTCATACACATATGCACACACATTTCTCTCATTCACATATATCTCTAACTCTAAATACATGTTGTATAAATAGATTTCTTATGTCGGTGATCTGATTCATTGCGTCGATCTTACAAACATGATTTCTCAAATAAATAACCATGCAAAATATTTCATTGGTTAGATGACCTCAAAATTATACAAAATCTATATGTGCAATTTCCAATGCAATAATGGTTATATGTGCCTCGATTTTGTAACACATTTTCATATGTGTGTCCAGGTTCAATGAATCTGGTAACATGTTTCACTCGGTGTATTATCTTTACTACTCGGTAGACATAAAATAACACTCGATAGACAGCTTGGTGTATACTGCACTCTGTGACTGCTTTCTTCTGTAACCGACTAGACTGTTCATACTGACTTCTCTATGTGTACTGACTGCATGATTTAGTAATGCTAACCGACTAGAATATATAGAATGACTTTGGATATAAAACTAATGGCAATTTGATAAGTAGTAACAATCTCCCCTTTTGACATTAGTTGAGATGTTTGACAAAACTACTTTCAAAGTCATTACTCAAAAATCTATATACTTTACAAAATTTGACTAAACAAACAGTATATACATTAGTCAATGAAATAGTATAATCAAATATACTCCCCTTATCAATATGTTGTACAAAACTCTGATTATGTGTGCTCAGTGATCAATACTCTGTAATCATTGTTCTTTCCTCTGTTCACTGCTCGGTTCACTGCTCTTGGATACTCTGCTTATTCTGCTCGGTATACTCCCCTTGTATACTATACTCTGGTTGTTTGATACTTTGAATACTATACACTCCCCCTATGTACTTTGATGATATACTCCCCCTTTTTGACAAACATCAAATTTTAGTTACCATTTGGAGGTGGCAACTGATCAAAAATGGATTTGTACTTTGTCTTGGCTTCGGTGAGAGCGACAAAGAGTGCATCCTTTACACTGTCCATTAAAGAATTATGTGCATTAATAGCAGCCAATAATGAAATTAAGCCATCTAAAGTGCTTCCCTCTTATGTAGTAGAGAGGTAAGTGGCTCGGTTTAGCTGTTCTTGAACGAATGAAAGATGAGGAAGGAATAATGTTTGAAGTGTCATTATGTCCATCCTGATCTTGTGTTCTTCATTCCTCAGTTCCAGTTGTTGAGGCATGAGCTGTTGTAGCTTAGTATAAAAATTCTAAACTAAATTGGGCTCGAGGGTCAACTTATTTGAGAGATCGGTGATCTCTTTCTCAATTGCTTCTATTTTATTCTTAATGTCCTTAAGGAATAAAGAAAATGTGCAGAGTTTTTGAAATAATGAAAGAATGTGCTTGAGTTGAGGGGACAACTCAGCAATAAATTTGACAAGTTTTACCTTGCCAACAGCAATGGATTTCTATACTTCCTCTATCATTTTAGCAATTAGCTCCTTGTCTTTTAGTTTTCTCAAGTATTCAGATGCATCTACTCCAGATGTCTCAATCTGATTTAGGAGTTCATCCACTTGAATATGGATGGCTGCATCGGTTGATACTGTAGCTGAAGGTAGCATATGTGATAGTAAGGTCTCTACCTTCTAAAGTACTTTATTCTTCTTTTGTATGGCCAGTTGCTTTTCCTATTTGGCCTTTGCTTTGTAGAATTCACCGAATTCAGTGAGTGCTTGCCCTTTCAATTTGGAGATGTCTACATTGGGCAACACTATCGGTTTTGATAAATAAATTTTGAAACTATGCTTTTTCAACTTCTTTTCTTTACCTTTCATCGGGTGAACCACTACAATAGCTTGAGAGGCTTGAGGACCCTCGGTAGGTTGCTTGGTAGAGACAACACTTTGGTCGGTTTCTTTAGCCTCAGTAGTGTCCTTCGGTGTCTCGGTGCTTGGTGTCTCAGTTGTAACATTTTTCGTGCTAGAAGGTGCTTGAGAGGTTTGTTCTTGTGAAGTACCTTCTATTGTAGACTTTTGACCTTCGGTGCCTTCACCTGTATCCTGAAGAGCTTCGGTTGTAGTAGGTTGATTGATCAGTGGGTAAGGCTGAACTTGTTCCAAAATAGATTCACTAGAGACAAGTTTTACATAAGCATTGCCTTCTATCATTTCTTGTTCAGGTGCCTCTGCATCCATGATATCTTCATCTATTTGAATGGTGTCAGCAAGATCTTGCTCAGTGACATCAGGCTCTTGGTCGGTGACATCGACTATTTCCACTGTAGATTGTTCACCAGCATTCTTTCTTGGAAAGATGTCCTTCCATTGTTCTTTTGTTTCCTTCTCTACTTCTATATACAGGCCATTCATCAATTTCAAGGCCTTTTGTTTTACTGTAAATTATGTTTGGCTGTTTGTCAGATGTTCTTTTATTTCACCAACCGACATATCAGGAAAGAGATGCACCAGACTTCTTTCTCTGATTTGATTCTCCGAGTCTAGGGCATATTGCCATCTGGTTTCAATATGTGCATATAATTCCTTAGGAATTGAATTACATACTTCTAATGGGACCACTCAAAATTTTAGAAGTGTGCAAATGACAGCTTCTTCAATTTGCCTCTTTTCATCAGCAGATCTGGATTCATATTTGACAAATCTGAATCCACCAAATCCACCATATTCCTTCAGATTTTTACAAAAAATTTCTACACTATGTACATCTACCTTCTTGCTTTTCACAATCTGAAATTTATTTGCATCTTCAGATTCGGTATCACTCGACTCTTTTGGCAAATGAGTCTCCGAGTATATTTCTTGTAAGTTCTAGTTACCTTAGGAACAACAACAGTCTTTTGTTTCTTACTCGGTGACATAGTAGATGCCCTTGTGTTAGGTCTCTTTGTTGGAGGGGTTGGTAGGGCCATTGAAGTGTCTTGTTTCTTTCTCTTCAACACTTTTCCCTTAGGTAATTCGGTGCTAAGTGTTATGGCTGCTTCTTGGGCTTCTGTCTCCTCTTCGGTGATGGCTAGAACACCTTTGACAGGTGTGGAGGAAGACTCTTCTCCGAATTTCTTAGTTAATGCCTTAATCATCTTTGTATCTTTTCTTGTAGCCTTAGGTACTACAATGCTCATTTTTACTTTTTCCTTCACCTCTTCATAGGTTCCATACCTTAGCTCGGCGGTATGCCTTGGCAATGATAGATAGGAATCAATTTGTTGTTGTGTGATATCAAAATCAATCTCATAACCCATTGGTGGCAAAGATTGAGTCCTCGGTTCAACAACATTCATATAACAATAATCGGTGTTGACCTCAAAACATATTTCATCTTTGTATTTTTCTACTAGCTATGGTGGAATCTGGTACCTGTTATGCATTTTCTCTTGGAACTTGCTAAAGTAATCATCCATTATATCATTAAAGTTCTCAACCTAACTTCTTGATGAAGTCATCTGATGGGTGATTGGTTGGTGTAGTTCCCAAACAACTTTACCGACTGTTGGAAAAAACTTCTCAAAGTAGAAAAACATACATACAAGTAGTGATCCAAATTTTAGAGTATTTGCCGAGTTTTTCTTCTTCGGCTTCCTGATTGTGTTCAGATTTTCAAATAAGTTCTTCAACAATACTTCACACAAGTCAATTTTCATGCCTTTCTTAACAATTTTGTATGCTAAGTCTATTGCTGCACAGGGTACACTGTTTTCCCTTGCCGATTGGAAGAAACAGTAACCAATTACTCTAATGGAAAATTTGAGTTCAGGATCGGTGACATTGTTCAACTTCAGACCTCTACAATCAGATTCTACTCCAGTCAAACTGATCAATTCCTTCTGTGATATCATTTTCTATGCTCGGGCATGATCATAGATAGGATAACCGGTGATTAGATGAGTGATTTCTTTAGTGATCTTAAATGGTTGCTCTTGTAGCCACATGAAATCATCATGCACTCGACTTAGTACAAACTTGACCCACTAGGGTTTGAACACACAGGGATAGGTTAGGGCTTCAGTCAATCCCTTGATTTTGATATGCTCATACTTGCTATCCATTTTACCATTTGTGCATAATTCATCATATGCATCTTTGATCTCAACATGACCGAGTTCTTCAACACAACATTTTGTGAAGAATCTCACATCCTCGACTAACAAGACTCGATCCGGGATAAGTGAAAAGGCAGTTTTGTCATTCGGTTTAGATGCAATTTTGGGAGTCAAAGAGTATTTTAGTGAGGGCTTCTCTACATTCTTGACAACAATGGGGTCTTGGATCTTAGGTGCCATTTTGATTTCAGATAAAAATTGACATAGGAACCTTAGGGTTTGAGAACTTAACAAACGGTAGACGCTTCACACTTAGCAGATAATAACAACTTAATGAGTTCGATAAACCAGCTTAGCAATGCGATGAGATTTGATGTAAATACCTTAGATTTTGCTTTGAAGATGGTTTGATCACCTTGATTCGCTCTACTCTGCTTCTCGAAAACTTGGTGAATGAAAATGACCACAAAAATACCTTTAAGTACTCAAAAATACCTTATCGGGCTCCATGCAAGTTAGCTCAAGACATTAAATGCACTTGGTTCTACTTAACTTTCTTTCCCTTTTTGTGCTTTAACCAAGTAACCAAATTTCCTTCATATACCGACTTGACAGGCTTCCTGAATTCACCGACTTGACAGATTTCCTGTAAAGTACTCCAAAAGACTTTGATAAAATTTCAAACTTACTACTACATCTTACTCTACAGATTTTGAATTCAATACATACTAAAATAGGAACTGTTTAAGATTTAACCTTGTGAGAATGCAGTCCCTTCATACCTTTACCGATTAATTTGGAGTGGGAGCACCTAACTCGGTAGGTAAGGTGCTTTCTTTATTTGACACAATTTCCTTCTTTCTCCAAATCATCTTTAATTTCTCTTTTATTTCGTCAGTGTCTTCTCTAGGTTGATCTCTGCAATCTCCAGCCAAGTGTCCAACTTTGTGACAATGAAAACATGCCATACCAGGATTTCTCCATGATCTTCGGTTATTCATTCCAAACCTTATAAAGCAGTTGGCACTTATATGTCCATATCTTCCACAACATTCACACCATATCCTTGTATTGTAATCCCATGGTACTGCAGAATATTGCCGGTAAGGATCTGTGTGAGTTCGGTAACCTCTAGTATTTGCTCAGTGTGCAGACCACATGTGGTTCTTTTGCTTAAACCAACACTTCTCGGTACTATGTCCATATCTGTTGCAGTTTTTACAAAACCCTTTGAATTTTGCCTTCTGATAATTGTTAATAGACTTTGTCCTACATTGATTAGATGTGTGACCATATTTATTGCAATTGTAACAATAACCAATGGTTTTAGTGGCATTCGGTTGCTTACCTTTTCTGATTTGACACATGTTGGTAGTATGACCTTGATTTCCACAATAGTTGCAAATAGGCTTCTTCCTTTTGATGTTATTCCTTTTTCCAGCCTGTTTTGATGATTCTCCTTTCTCAGTAGTGCAGATTCCCTTCTCGGTAGAGTCTTTTCCTTTGTAACCGAGTCCTCCTTCTTTGTAGGGTCATCTTGTGTTCAGTTGCTCATCCAACATCTTTGATGCTTCATAACTCTTCTTTAGTGTTTCCTTGGATTTCCTCTCTGTTTCAAGTTCATTGCTCAACCTTGATACTTCAAGTTTCAATGCTTGATTCTCATCATCTTTCAGATTTGCTTTATGATGTGCATAACCTAGTTGGTCTGTCATATTTTGTTGAATCCCAGTCAACCTTATGATTTCATCATCCTTATCAGATACTAAAGCTTCAAGTTGTTGTTTCTCTCTTTCTAGATCTCTTACTTTGTCCTCGGTTGTCCTTAATGCATCAAGATTTTCAGTCATCTGTGTACTGAAATGTTCCTGTTCTCTTTTCATTGCTTTTAGTTGATCAACTAGTGCTTTGTTCTTTTCTTTCAATTGTCCAATCATTTCTTCAGTCTCTTCAGACATACTGTTCTCAGATGATGTCTCAATTTGTTCCACTAACTCTTGAGAGTCCTGCAAATCATCAGATAATCTTCTTCTCACTTTCAGAGATTTTTGCATTTGCCTTTGCATGTCTGCAATCACTTGATTATCATGATCCAATTCTTCTTGCAAATACACAATCCTCCAAGATTGTTTGTAGCCTTCCATTGATAAGATCTTTCTCTTTAGGCAGTTAAAGCCTTTTCCAAGATTCAAGCTCTGATACCAATTGCTAGACCCAATATGGAAAGCTAATGTACTGAGAGGGAGGGGTGAATCAGTACTTCAAATCCTTTTATCAACAATATCTGTTATACATAAACCAAAAATTGTTGTAACATAACATAAAGCTAAAACAAATAAGTAACAATCATACATGATTCACTCCATAACACATATATTTTGGTTACGCAGAAACTCTTGGTTAGAGAGAAAAACTGCGGTGGGGATGGCACCCACAACTTCAATACTACAATAATAAAGAGTGCTCGGTTAGAACTACATTTAGCTATTTTTGATAGCTTACCCTGTTAGGAGTAACAAGATCAGTTAGATCTACCTTGCTAAAGGATTTTACAACACTTTATATAAATGTTGCACCTGGTTAGAGGATTTACGATTAGAGTCTTTTACCCTGTTAAAGGTTTCTCTTACAACTTCAAAATATTACAATAAGACTTTACAAATATCTGCAACTTTACATCTGAAATGTTGTAGCAGATTCTATGTGCTCAAAATAAGATTACCTTGCCTATAGCATACCTCGATAACTCATAAAGTAACTCGGTAAACCCTTCTATTTACTTTGTTCTTTGATTGTTCTCTGATAACCTTCTCGGTGACCTCTGTATCTCTGTAATAGTCATAATACTCTGTGATTTCTCATGTATCACATAAGTCTTGCTTCATACACATATGCACACACATTTCTCTCATTCACATATATCTCTAACTCTAAATACATGTATAAATAGATTTCTTATGTCAGTGATCTGATTCATTGCTTCGATCTTACAAACATGATTTCTCGAATAAATAGCCATGCAAAATATTTCATTGGTTAAATGACCTCAAAATTATACAAAATCTATATGTGCAATTTCCAATGCAATAACGGTTCTATGTGCCTCGATCTTGTAACACGTTTTCATATGTGTGTCCAGGTTCAATGAATCTGGTAACACGTTTCACTCGGTGTATTATCTTTACTGCTCGGTAGACATAAAATAACACTCGGTAGACAGCACGATGTATACTGCGTTCTGTGACTGCTTTCTTCTGTAACCGACTAGACTATTCATACCGACTTCTCTGTGTGTACCAACTGCATTATTCAGTAATGCTAACTGACTAGAATATATAGAATGACTTTGGATATAAAACTAATGGCAATTTGATAAGTAGTAACAATTTTATCATCTAAATCAAATCTTGAATAAATACTTATATCGCCACTTCTCACTTTTGCACAAATTAGAGAATGGGGCCATAAAAGGTCTTAATTTGGATTAATTGGTTCCATTACTAATGTGCCTACAAATATAAACATTATACAACACAGTCAATAAATAAGACAATAACGATTGTTATTGCATTAAAAAGGAAACTCAATTACAAAAATTCATATCAAATTGGAATTGTTCATCCTAAATTAATAATGAAAGCATTAAAAAAATTGTGTAAAAGACAATTATATAGATAAGAAAATATTTCAATAGACAATACTTGAAAAATAAATTTTGAAAAAACAAATACTATAAATTATAAATTATAAACACCGATTCAAATGGTGAAGACAACAATAGTGATGAATTACAAACACAATCTGACACACTTGTACATTAATGGATACAAAATCTCAATCTATATATAACTTACATGACGATAAAATAATTGAAATAACACCTAGTGAAGGAAAGTAACGCCTTGGAATTTTTAAGGATATATATGCAAAAGAAACGAATTTCCCAACTCCTTTCTTTGGTGATCTAGGAGATGAAGACATAGCAAAAAAACTAAAGTATAAAAAAATTATGCAAGGGTGGTGATTTTCCAAGTCATACAAGTAATCTATTTTCAAAGTAATGTGTATCATCATAGACTAGATCATTTCAACTATATCAATAAGAATTAGAAAAGGTTAATTGAAAGAATAAACCCTACTTGCAAAAGACATCAAACACAAGCCAAATGCAGACAAAATTCTAAAATAAAATATTAGATAAATGGATTTCAATCATATTCGTATCTCTCCAATTAATCTACATCAAACAAAGAAAACATATTTATAATGATAACAAAACTAGATCCTCCAACTTTCTTCTTGACCTTTGTAAGTGTATAGAATGTACTGCCACCATTATTATCAATATTAACAAGGTTGTTCAAAAATTGACAAACAAAGACAAACTCTTAGCAAGAAAATTAACCTGATATTGACTTGCTTATTCAAAAAGATCCAGTCACATGTCCTAATTATTATAGACATAGAATTAATTGCCTTGAAAAATTATAACTTAGAGATGACATAATTCTAGGACATATCAGTGATTTCTTCTTTGTCATAGAATTCCAAAAAGAGGAAATGAACATGATTGTGCTTAAATATGGGTTAGAGATGCTCCTATATATGGAAAATAAATTAAAAATTAGAAATTGAAATATTTCTTGATAAGAATAAATATTACATGTAAATAATATATGAAAGACTTGATAAGCTACATCCACACTACCAAACAAAAAGTTGTAGAGATTCAAAAAAGCACATAAATATAATTTTCCCCAACCACCTATGAAAACACAATAATACTTGAACCAATTGTATCAATTGATAAAACTATAACAACTAATACTATTAAAATATCCAAATGTTTAGACCAAAAAAATCATGATGAATCTATGACAATTGAAAAATTATTAAATGAAATTAGCATAAACAAATACAACTATGTACAAGAAGTACTAACAAAAGAAACATATTTTATAAAAATAAATCCACCATATGTTTGGAATAACATTTTGGTAAAAAAAACTGCATTGTGGGAAGCTAACGATGATGCACAATTTGTTCTAAATGCATATGTTGTTGCAGCATATTATTCATCATACATGACAAAAATTGACAAATCTATGACAACAACTTTCAAATAACTAAGAATAAACCATGAAACAACAAAATTTGATGTTATACAAATAATGTGTACCCTAAAAAAATAATACATGCTCAACCTACAAAAATTTCTACTCAACTTAAGGTACACATAGCACTTCGATGCTACCTTTAAATTCGAGTTCAAGAACATGTGTGTTCATGAACACATCTCCACAAGAGGAACACACTTTTATTCTAAATTTCAACTCACTCTTGAACATGGAACTTAATGATTCAATCCAATAATATGTAAATCAGTTATAAATCACTACATGGATCCTCCAAACAAATTGAAAGCAATTTGTATTGCTCAATTTGCATAAGAGTATAAAATCAGTAAAGGAAAAATAGCAAAGCGAAAAAATATACAATCATCAAATTTGTTAAATATAACAAGCACAATAACTATGAAAACTATTATAGAGGAAAATGTCAGTTTGAAGAATCCGAAGGAAGTTAGATTTTTTAAAGTCGTGAGCAAAGGCGTCATAGAAGTGATGAAATGTTAAAGTGCCAGTAAAAGGAAGAAATCTTTGGTTGTTCTCACATAGTTTTCATCTCCAAAGTTTGAAGATTGAAGATCATTGGCAAAAAAAATTGTGAAATAAAATCCTTAAAGACAACATTTGAAAATGATAAATGCTAAAGCATACGTGGTTGAAATTAAGGGGGAGTGTTGGTAGATATAATTTATACCACCACATAAAAGAAAATTGTCAACCTCTGCATTTAAATCAAAAGCTTCCACATTGAATTCTAGATGTCTTTTCCAATAAATATTCTAGATGACATAATTAGTACCTTTACAATTCACACATGATTGACTAATTGCAATTGAAATTAAAAATACTTTGTAGTCACGACAAAGTTAATACATCTACAGAGCCATTCTATTGACACCAAAGGATTCACTTTGAAATTATAAAAATACTTTGCAACATTCACATTAGAGAACACTGATTGACAACACTTGAAATCTATATGGATGCAAAAAAATTCTTGCATGATGAATATGGTATGTGGTGATCAGCGTAATACCTACAATTTGAAATATACAAATTAGAAAAGTAGTTAACACATTTTCACAACACACTATTGATTTATTGCACTTGGAAACATTATGTAACATTCATGACATAATTAGTACCTTTACAATTAACACACGATTGACTAATTGCAATTGAAATTAAAAATACTTTGTTGTCATGGCCAAGTTAATGCATCTACAGGGCCATTCTATTGACACCAGAGCATTTGACTTTGAAATTTTGAAAAATCCGAAGGAAGTTAGATTCGTTAAAGTCATGAGGCAAGGTGTTACAGAAGTAAGTGATGAAATGTTAAAGTGCTAGTAAAAGGAAGAAATCTTTGGTTGTTCTCACATAGTTTTCATCACCAAAGTTTGAAGATTGAAGATCATTGGCAAAAGAATTTGTGAAAGAGAATCCTGAAAGACAACATTTAAAAATGATAAATGCTAAAGCATACGTGTTTGAAATTAAGGGGGAGTGTTGGTAGATATAATTTCTACCACCAAATAAAATAAAATTGTCAACCTCTACATTTAAATCAAAAGCTTCCACGTTGAATTCTAGATGTCTTTTCCAATAAATATTCTAGATGACATAATTAGTGCCTTTACAATTCACACATGATTGACTAATTGCAATTGAAATTAAAAATACTTTGTAGTCACGGCAAAGTTAATACATTGAAACTATTATAGAGGAAAATATCATTTTGAAGAATCCGAAGGAAGTTAGATTTGTTAAAGTCATGAGCCAGGGTGTCATAGAAGTAAGTGATGAAATGTTAAAGTGCCAGTAAAAGGAAGAAATATTTGGTTATTCTCACATAGTTTTCATCTCCAAAGTTTGAAGAATGAAATTCATTGGCAAAAGAATTTGTGAAAGAGAATCCTTAAAGACAACATTTGAAAATGATAAATGCTAAAGCATACGTGGTTTAAATTAAGGGGGAGTGTTGGTAGATATAATTTATACCACCAAATAAAATAAAATTGTCTACCTCTACATTTAAATCAAAAGCTTCCACATTGAATTCTAGATGTCTTTTCCAATAAATATTCTAGATGACATAATTAGTACCTTTACAATTCACACATGATTGACTAATTGCAATTGAAATTAAAAATACTTTGTAGTCACGGCAAAGTTAATACATTGAAACTATTATAGAGGAAAATGTCATTTTGAAGAATCCGAAAGAAGTTAGATTTGTTAAAGTCATGAGGCAAGGTGTCACATAAGTGATGAAATGTTAAAGTGCCAGTAAAAGGAAGAAATCTTTGGTTGTTCTCACATAGTTTTCATCTCCAAAGTTTGAAGATTGAAGATCATTGGCAAAAGAATTTGTGAAAGAGAATCCTTAAAGACAACATTTGAAAATTATAAATGCTAAAGCATACGTGGTTGAAATTAAGGGGGAGTGTTGGTAGATATAATTTATGTAGTACCCCTGCTCTAATCAATTTCTAATCTCGGTTTGACCTTGGTTAGTTTATCATGTTATAATGTTATAGTCAGATGTTTTGATTATTGTGCGTACCGGTTAATGTGGTTTTCGCATCAATTTGTATGTAATCTTATTAGTTCTCCTGATTCGTGTTATTAATCTCGGGCTAACACTTTTATTAAATATATATATGTATGCATGTATGACTCTTGGTTGCAAGAGATTTCAGGTACAATACCACATGGGTGTGAGGTTTGTCTCCACCTGGATTCACAGGTTTGAGTGTACCTCTTTGGCCCTTAGAGTTTAGATTAGGTGGTCGTAAGACCCTCGTTTGACCACAGTCATGTCCAAGCGAGCATCATCAGTCGTTGTCGGTATTCCCTTTGGTTGGGTATGCAGGGCGTCTGTCTGTTTGGCTTTCTTGGGTTGTGTGTTTGTGTGGTTAAATTGAGTATTTAATCTTTAGTATTTAATTTGATTAAATGTGTGTTTTCGCATTAGTGTTTTTGGGATTAAACTAAATGGGTTCCCTTTTTAGGCGATTAATCACTAATTAGAATTACTCAATTCATGTTGGTAGCAAGTTCAATTAAATGGTTAATTTTAAATGATAAATTTATTCATCTTATGCTTTTGGAAAGGAAAGATTTAAATTTATTTGAAATAGAATTAATTTAATTTCTTTGCCCTTTAAAAAAAAAATAGAAAGGTTGATTTCAATTATTTAAGAAAATCAATTTTGATTAGAAAAACAAGTTTAATATATATTTGATATAGTTTGAAAGAATGATTTTTTTTGAGATTTTTTTTTAAATGAAAATATTTTAAATCCAAAAATGAATTTTTGGTCCAACTTTTTCCATTTAACCTAGGTTTTGGAGAAATATTGGGGGGATTATTTTTAGAGTATTTTTGGAAAAATATTTTTGGATGGTGAAAGTTTTTGGGCATATTGGGGGAAGAAGGATTTTTGGAGCTTGCAGGTTGGGCTCTCCTTCAATCTTGCTAGGATTGCTGAATAAGGTAGGTCTCTAGTTTACCTCTTTAGTTTATTTGCTAAATGGAGATTTTTTTTATGGATTTTAAAGTTTCTAGTTGTGTTTGTTGATAGTCTCTCTTTTTTGTGGAAAAATGGAAGACTTGTAATGAAATCACAAACTCAAACCCTCCTTGCTTATTTCCCAACTTCCAGATTTAATTTTCGTTGCTCGGATTGATTTTCAAAATATATATATATATTAGGGTTGGTTGTTCAGGATGAAATTTTGTTTAAATCTCCATTGAATGTTCTCTAATTTAAGTTTCATATTGGAATTCAGTTTGGAATTTGGCAGATTGGTTGAATAGATTTGTGAGAAATGATTCTTTGCCCAAATATGGTTTGATTGAAAAGAAATTGCTTATTTGGAAGGTTATTCAACAAAATTTTATCATTTTGAAAACAATGAGTTTGTTGGGAGTTGTTTTAAGTCTCAGTTTGAGACTGTTTTAAAATTGGGGTTTATTTATTTTAAAAGTTATATTTAAAGAATAAAAATTAAAAATTAAAAATTAAAAAATAAAATAAATTACTTTACCATCCCACATGGTAGGGTCCCCCCCCACCACGTGGAAGGGTGGCTCCTGCTACCTTCGGGTAGCATCGCTACCATTTGGTAGTAGTGCTACCATTTGGTAGCGAGTGCTACCAAAGGGTAGCGCCTGCTACCATTTGGTAGCAGCTTTACCAATGGGTAGCATCTGCTACCTCTTGGTAGCAACGCTACCAATGAAGCAACCTGCACACCCATGTTGGGACGTGGGCCCCACGTTTTTCCCTTTTTGCTAATTTGTAATAAAATAAAATAAAAATATATTAATTTATTGGAGTTTATAACTTTGGTTTATTTAAAACTTTTTTAATATTAATTATTAAAAAGGTTTTAAACAGTACTTTGATTTAATGATTAAGCTATTAATTTGTATATATTTTATTAATTGTATATATATATATATATATTAGTTAATATTTAATTTGTGTTTATGTTTGTAGATATATATATCTATGAAACGGCATTACCTGATTTTTGAAAGGTTAAATTAGGTATTTCTGTTTGAGGGAAATAGAAATGATTATCTATCTTAGTTTCTTTTAATGTGAATTTTCATATTTTGGAAAGTGTAACTCGGTTTTGGAAAAAAATAAGCTTCAATAAATTGTTTCGTTCAAGTATGGAATAATGGTTTTATTTTGGAAATTAAATATCAAATTTTGGGTTAATTAATATATATTTAATTATATCTTTATATGTTGTGCATATAATTACAATTATATTAATGTGTTTATGATTTGAAAACTCATTAGGAAGTATTCATGTTAATTTATGATGCAAATGAACTTAGCGAGTTAGAAAACCATGAACGACCTGTACCTAGATGAGGTAGATAACTGCAATCAAACTTAGACCCCTTAGAAAACTGGATTTTGTTGTGTGAAAACAATAGGAAAGAAGGTTGTCTTTTCCAATCTATGCCTATGCATGTTTAATTTTTTGTATTCGCATTTGCTTAAGAAATGACAAGTCAATGATTTTGTTTGTTGGACCCTGTCATATGATTGATTTGGGTACCTGCTTATGTCCTTGATCTCAAGTTTTGACTGTTGTCTTGTGATGGTGTTGTAACTGGTCATGTCCTTTATGCGGGTTTCGAATTTTGATTCATGGTTGACCATAGCTGGTCAAGTCTCTAGTTAGAGTATCGTCAGTTAGTGCACCTTGTATGAAGTCTTGTTTGACCAAGTGGGTATTCCTACCATTTTGAATTTTGTTTGCTTGAACTTGTGTATTCATGGGTTTTAGGAGTTGTTGGTTTATGGTCTAGTGTCATATGGGAAAGTGGATTTCGATTGGGGGTCGCGCCCAAAGTGGTTGTTGGGTAACCCATCAAAAGTATGTCTAAATAAGTGATAACCTAATAGCATATTAGAGAGTTAGTTAATGAATCACTAAGGAAGATAATTGTGCCTCACGTATGAGATGAGTGCTAGTACAAACTCGACATGCAATGAGAAGGCCTGAAATGGCAAACCATCAACCTTGTCTTCACGAAAGGTTGTGTTGGGTCCACATAAGGCTTGGATGGGCTGGAGGTTCGGATTAGGTTGCTAGGGTAACCCAATGGATGGGGCCGGAACCTATGAAGACCTACCATGGTAACCATACCAGGTTATGTGATGACACTTGTCCCTTATGTTCGCAAGTGTGTTGTTTTGTTGTCTTTGATAGGAGCAATGTTGAGGAGTCATCATGTTGTCTATGCCCTTGTGAGAATCTAATATTCATGTTAGACCTTGGGTTGCAAAGATTTAGTTTCGCGGATGCTCCAGTTGATCTTTTGTAATTGCTTCTTATTATGTTCAGTTGGATCCTTTCCTATTCAGACTTTATTCATGTATTTATTGGACCAATGTGGTAGTATGTATTATTGGTTTATGTTCGCCTTGATGGTAGGATTTTAAATGATGTGAGCTTATGTATTCTTCACTATTATTTAATTATTAGAGGGGTCTTGCAGTTGAGCAAACCTGGAGATGTAGCCCTCTAGGGGTGAAGTCCGATATCAATTTGGTGTTATGTGATGCTTATGTCCTTATGTTTCCTTTTTAATTTAGCATGTATGGATGGCATTATGTTAGAATGTATAATGTGGATTAGATGAAGTTAATCTTAAAAGCATGTATGTAGTCATCTTATTAAAATCAATAATTTGGATTATGAAGGAATGTAGATTAGAATAATGGAATATATTCAGTTATTGATAATGAAATTAAGTATGTATGGAAAGAACTCATTAGTTTATGATGAAATTGAAGTATGTTATAAAATTGGATGCATGGCTTATGTTTTAATGAAATGTTTGAACGAAAGGTATGGTTAAATCTTATTGGATGAACCCTATCATGTTACCTATACTTTTAACCTCTATGGATGAACCTTATCATGTTATCTATATTTTTATCTTACTGAAAAAAAATTATCTTTGTTTAAGTATTATCTTGTCATTAAGTTAATCAACTTAATTGGATTAATTAGCATGAGTTAAGTGTTGAATTAAGTAATCACATTGGGAAACTTTTTAGGTGTTATTTGAGTCTTCCGCTGTATATTTTGAACTTGTGATATCTCATTATATCATTGTGTTGTGTTTAATGTTAAAAAAAAAAAAAAAAAATTGCACTCTATTCTTTTGTTTTAGCTTAATCCCTTTGGGGTTTGCTGGCGGGGCATTACAATTTCTACCACCAAATATAATAAAATTGTCAACCTCTGCATTTAAATCAAAAGCTTCCACATTGAATTCTAGATGTCTTTTCCAATAAATATTCTAGATGACATAATTAGTACCTTTACAATTCACACATGATTGACTAATTGCAATTGAAATTAAAAATACTTTGTAGTCACGACAAAGTTAATACATTGAAACTATTATAGAGGAAAATGTCATTTTGAAGAATCCGAAGGAAGTTAGATTTGTTAAAGTCATGAGGCAAGGTGTCACATAAGTAAGTGATGAAATGTTAAAGTGTCAATAAAAGGAAGAAATCTTTGGTTTTTCTCACATAGTTTTCATCTCCAAAGTTTGAAGATTGAAGATCATTGGCAAAATAATTTGTGAAAGAGAATCCTTAAAGACAACATTTGAAAATGAGAAATGCTAAAGCATACGTGGTTGAAATTAAGGGGGAGTGTTGGTAGATATAATTTCTACCACCGAATAAAAGAAATTGTTAACCTCTACATTTAAATCAAAAGCTTCCACATTGAATTCTACATGTCTTTTCTAGTAAATAGTCTAGATATTTCTATTTATTGTTGTCTTATCCTCACAACTATTGTGTAGACCAACATATCAATGTTACCTACCTCACATTGGTTATAAATATAATGTAAAATAAAATTTTACTCAATCCCTGTTGAGCCCAGCTTTGTAGAGCTCTAATAAGAGGTTGTGAAAAGTAGCAGAATGTAATGGTGTTTGGGAGTTGAAGAGTTGAAGCTCTATCAAAAGTTTGTGAGATGTAACATGTTATTCTAATCAATATTAAATGTTTTGTTTTCTTTATTTTATTTATGCTTCTATTTTCTACAATCTCTTTATAGGAAAATGTTGGGATACGAAGCCCAATGGTTGTGACTGTTCATTTCTGACTCTTTACTCCTTATTCGAAAGCCTCTTAACTGAATGGATAATGTTATTTAAATGTAATGGATGAGCCTTATGAGGCTGTAACAAAACATATATAGATACAAACATATCAATAAGAGATTTCCCCTTCTTAGAAAGTGGATGTAGCCAAATTGGTGAACCACTATAAATCTATGTGTTGTGTCTCCTTTGTTCTATTCTTGTTTTTTTTGTTTTCCACATTTATTCTACTTCTTTTTCTCTTCCAAAATTTACAATTGGTATCAGACCAAGGTGGTATAGCATGTTGGGAATCAGTGTGGAATTTCTTAAGTTATGGAGGAAGCAAAGATAGAGAAATTCTTAGGTCAAAATTTTGATCAAAGGAAGGTGCAAATGGAGTCATTGATAATAAAGAAAGATCTCTCACTCGCACTTGAAGGGAAAGAGAAGAAGCCAACTACGATGGCTGATGAAGATTGGGAGAAATTGGACAAGAAGGAAAGAGCTACAATCTTCCTCTCGCTATCCAATAACATGTTGTTCAATATTTCAATAGAGAAGGCTTCAAAAGAATTGTGGGACAAACTTTCCTCAATGCATGAGATTGTTTCAGCCTCAAATAAGGTATTTATTATGAAGAATTTATATAATCTAAAAATGAAAGGAGGTGGAATTGTGTCCAACCATCTTAATGAGTTTAAGACATTGGTTACTCAATTGATTTTAGTGGGTATTAACCTCAATGATGAAATTAAGGTAATTTTATGAGTGTCATTACCTAATAGATGGAAAGGAGTTGTAATGGCAAATAAGCACTTTAGTGGATCCCAAAAGTAAATTGAAGTTTGACGATGTTGTAGCTACACTTCTCAGCAAAGATATACGAAGGAAGAACCAAGAAACTTATTTTGATGAAGCCCTAATTGTTGTTAGTTGGGGAAAGCCTCAAAATAGAGACAAAAATAATAATACAAGAAGATCAAAATCTGCTCAAAGGTCAAAATCTAGATGCAAAATTGGCAATTGTTGGTTTTGTGGTAAGGTTGGCCACACCAAAATAAATTGGCATTCCTTCAAGAAGGCACAAGAGAAGTTAAAAGATGGCAAGGCTAATATTTCCTATGACAAGGATGATAGTGTTTTGATTTTATCCATAAGTGAAACTATTTCAGATTCATGGGTATTAGATTCTCGTGCCTCTTTCCATGCTACCCCTTATACAGAGGCCTTCGTAAATTACCAAGAAGGACAATTCGAAAAATTTAATTTAGGGGATAATAAATCATGTGAGATCATTGGAAGAGATGACGGTGTGTTGCAATTAAAGAATGGAGGCAAATGGTTGTTAGAAGATGTTAGACATGTTCCAAAACTTAAGAGAAATCTAATCTCTGTATGCCAGCTTTTTACACAAGGCTACAATATATTTTTCTCCTTAGATTCATGGAAAGTAACCAAGGGAGCCTTGTTGATTTCCAAATGAAATAAGGTGGGCAGCCTATATGTATTTGAGAATGACTCTCAAGTGGTAGCTGCTATGGCAGTTGTAGATAGTGAAACGGAGCTTTGGCATCAAATGATCAGACATATGAGCAAAAAAGGACTCAAGGTTATGGTCAAAAGAGAACAATTACCAGGTCTGAAATCAATGAATTTGGAATTTTTCCAAAATTGTCTTTATGGAAAGCAGAATAGAGTCATCTTCTTCAAGATGGGTCATGAGAAGAGTACCTCACCTTTAGAGATTGTTTACTTGGATTTCTTTGGACCAACTAAGGTAACCTCTCTTGGAGGTGCTAATTATTTTGTAAATTTCCTTGATGATTGCACTAGGAAGGTTTGTATTTTTATGAGAAATAGTAAATCTAAAGTGTCATATATATCCCCATCCATCAAACGTGTCTTTCAACTCCTCCTCTTGTGGAAGTAAGGTGTTGCTTGTCCTTCCCATGAACGATTTATTTATTATAATGCTTCTTGCTTATATATTTTGTCATTACATTGAACTCCTCCTTATCTTCACTTCTTTACATATGCATGATGTTTTGTAATGTTCTCATATGTTCTGATTTAAAATGTTCTATTATTTTTGTTCAATATGTCACTATTATTTAAATCATCTTCATAATTTTGGATGTCCACAATGTTTCTCCAAGTTGCTATAACCTTTCTTGTATATGATATACCAATGTATGTTTATTTAAGCATTTGCATGACTAGATTGTTTCTCTTTTGTTTCATTAATATAAGTGGGGAAGGGTCCCAACCATTATAAATGAAAAAAAAACATTAGAGAACAAAAGGTTGTTATGGAAATAGAACAATAGAGTTATCAAAGAGGTAACCAAAGTTAGTACCAAGTAAAACCTTTACATCTTTCTTCCTTTTTTCAATTAGAAATAACCTTAGCCAATTTTACATCTTTCTTCCTTCTTTGTACTACTATCCAACCAGATTTGTCTTCAACATACAAATATCCAAGTGAAGGGGATGATGAAACATCATTAACAACCCCAAAAAAGGAAACAATGAAAGAGGTTACGGCAGAAAAAGTACAATAACAAAGAACAACACCATTAATGATAACAACTTTACCAAAACAAACAACATAAGAATCCTTTAACCTAGTATGAGCATTAAAAGAAACCACTTTATTGTTTGAAATAGTTTATTAAACAACAAAAGGAGAAACAACAGAAGAAACTTTAATCATGTTTCTCTTTATTGCTATTATATTGGTGGGATATTGAATATAATTCCACCTTTCAAAAGTCCATGTGAGTGTATTTTTAGTAATTCAATATGGGTTGTTATATTGTATTATAATCTCATATTTTTCTTTTTAAAATTATATTTAGGAGTGAAACATTAAATCACCTCGCAATCTAGTTGGAAGATGTATGACAAAATGAAAATGCCAATATGACAATGATACCTATTAGAAACAATCTAATCTAGTGCATAGAAGGGATGACAATTATATTTACAAAAATAAGTTTGATGTTCCACTGTAAACTGTTGGATATCACTGGCATATGATGAACCGGTATGTTGATATGATGATAATGTATGTTGTCATTGATGTCAATAAGTGTAAGTGAACCAATATGCAGATTGAAGAAGTTGGTAAACCGGTATGAAGAGGCATGAGGAGATTTAGTGAGCCAGTGTTGGGGTTTCACTAAGTGCGATTACCAGTTGGTAGTCTCAGCTCTATGGTTATTGGTTTGGCAATCCGGCTTGTGTGATGAACCGATGATACTCTGTGATGAGTTAGCTAAGAGATCTGATCGAGATGCCACGCCAGCTTTGTGTGTGTGAAGGATTGAGGCATAAGAAGATCGACCGCATTTGAAGTCTACCTTGGGAATGATCATTCTTCTTAGTGGTATAAGAAGAAAGCATGATGGGTTACTAATTCTCATGACCAATGATGAATGAATGATGCAGATTGTCTTGTGATCTGTTTGAAATTGTAATGCTCTATGCAATATGTTTGGACGGTCAGGATTGGACCGCCTGTGTTGTAAACCTAAGATACTTAGGGTTTAGGGTTTATGCTACCGACCTATCTGTTGTCTATAAGGTTGATGATGTTTGTTTTTGTAAAGTTGTTGGCAAATGTTGTGTGTATGTATCCGAGTGAAGAGATACTTGATACTTGCCAGACCAGTAAGAGGTAAACTACAGAGTGTGATTGCAGAGTAGAGGATATGAAAAGGATTTGCCTTGGCATGTAGTGTTGTTATCAGATCGTAGTTTTTCCTGTTGTCTTCTAATCATTTCAATAGATGGAAAGTCCCTTTACCAGGTAGCTTTAATAGGCTTATTGTAAAACCTGTAACTAGGTGACTCAAGGTCATTGAGCTCTTTAAATCCTCTAGCGAGGTAACCTTTAATAGGGTTTCAACATTTAACAGGGTATATAGCCATCCCTTAATCGGTTGATATCGAACAGGATCGATTCCTAGTAGAACCTTATTGTAAATTCTTTAACCGAACTAGGCTCCTAACAGGGCGAGCTTCAAAAGAGTTAAAAACAAGCTTGTGGGTATTCATCCCCACCATGGTTTTTCCCATTTGGGTTTCCATGTGAAAAATCTGTGTGTTATGTGTTATGCATTTTTCATGTGATGTTTATGAAGTATTTGGTTGAAAGATTATGCATGTAGGGTTAATAGGTTATGGTATTTTTAGTATACCACATGCATATGTTTTTGGGTGAAGTTGATGTTGCATAATCGATCGTATTTGAAGTATTCAGACCTATCAGCTTATGGTGTATTGTGTCTTACTGTGTTTAACTGGTATTACCATGGTTAAGTTCTGTAATGGTGATAACCAGTTAGTTTTGTTTTAGCAAGATAAGTTGTTAAGAGAGTTTTTATCTGTACTGATTCACCCCCCCCCCCCCTCCCCCCGCTCTCTCAATACCGGTTGGGGTATCTGTTGTTAATCATTATTCATCAATTGGTATCAAAGCACCTCTAGGTCCTCAGTGATATAAGCTTAACCGCTTGAGGTAAAAGATCCTATTGTAATGATGAAGAGGGAAGGTCCTAAGTTCAATAGAGATAACTTTAAGATATGGAAGGACAGAATGAAGATTTACATCAAGAGTATGTGTGCTCAACACTGGAGCTATATTAAGAATGCCTATGTGATTCCTACTAGCACTTTGACTAATGATCACAAGAGAGAAATCCAAGAAAATGGGCAAGTCATGGAAGCCCTTATCAGCAGCCTGTCAGATATTGAGTTTATTGATGTTCAAGACAAGGACACGCCTAAGGAAGTATGGGATGCATTGGAAACCATTTATGGTGGTGATGAGCATGGAAAGCAAGCTAAGGAAGAAATCCTTAGAGGAAAATTTGAAGACATGAGGATGGTTGAAGGAGAGACCATTCAGCAATATGGTATTAGGATTAAGACAGTAGTTGGAGATATCAAAAGCACTGGTGGAACTATTGATGATTCCACTATTGTTAGTAAAGTTCTTAGATCATTGTTACCAATCTATGCAATCAGAGTTGTTGCTATCTAGGAGCTAAGGTCTATTGATAAGACCAAGGTATCCTTAGATTCTATTATTGCAAAGTTAATTGCATATGAGTTGAATAGATATGATGGTAGTGTTCAGAAGACTGAGTCAGCTTTTAAAGCATCTATTGTACTGTCTAGAAAAGTAAAAGAAACTAGTACCAGTTATGAATCCAGACAATGCAAAGATATGGATGATGAAGAGATTCTGATGGAGTTCAAAGCTCTTCTTGCTAAAATAATTCTGAAGGGAACCAGAAAATATAGAGGTAAACTTCCTTTGAAATGTTTTTCCTGCAACAAGATAAGATATATAGTTGTTAGCTGTCCTAACAATGACAATAAGGATAAACCAGAGAGGTTCAGAAAATATAAAAGTAGAATTGAAGAAATTGTCTAGTTGTTGTGGATGAAGGTGTCACTGATGAAGAATCAGAAAATGAAGAAAATGAAGACATAGTGTTTGTAGTAGTAAAGGAAGAATTGTCAAACAAGAAATCTCTTGTCTCCCGCATTGACAACTCTAATGAGTGGATAATTGATAGTGGTTGTTCTCACCACATCGGTGACCAGAGAAAGTTTCTGTCTTTGGAAGAATATGATGGTGGTGTTGTCAAATTTGGCAATGATTCACCATACTTGGTGAAAGGTAAAGGATCCATCTCACTGAATGGTAAA
Source organism: Cryptomeria japonica (assembly GCF_030272615.1). Taxonomy (NCBI): domain Eukaryota; kingdom Viridiplantae; phylum Streptophyta; class Pinopsida; order Cupressales; family Cupressaceae; genus Cryptomeria; species Cryptomeria japonica. The sequence goes on along the minus strand of NC_081406.1, from coordinate 566,739,299 downwards.
AGTAGTACAGCTGATGTTTACTGGGTAGAAGGTCTTAAGCATAACATGTTGAGTGTTGCTCAACTAAATGACATAGGATTAGTTATGGAATTCAAAGGTGGAATTTGCAGTATAATCAGGAAGAATGGTGAAGTTATTGTCACTACTAAACAGACCAAAGGTAACCCATTTTAGTTGAATGCCGAGATAAGCCGGTGTCTAATGGCTCAGTTTGATGATAGTTGGATATGGCATAGAAGACTCTATCATATGAACTTTGACAACATTGTTAAATCTGGAAAGATCAAGGTGGTAAGAGGATTACCGTTGCTGGACAAACCTGAGAATTTTGTGTAGAGAATGACAACTTGGGAAGATGTCTTCCTCAACTTTTAAAGGTAAGTCTTTTTCAGCATAAAATTTACTTGATCTTGTGCATACTGATTTGTGTGGTCCTATGAAAACTAGAAGTATTCAAGGAGATAGGTATTTTATTATTCTTACTGATAACTGCTCAAGAATGATGTGGGTCACATTCTTGAAAGACAAGTCTAAAGCATTTGGAAAGTTCAAATATTTTAGAGCATTAGTAGAGAAAGAAAGTGGTAAAAAGATAAAATGCCTGAGAACTGATCAAGGAGGAGAATTCACTTCTGATGAATTCAATAATTACTATGAAGATAATGGTATCAAGAGACAGTTGTCTTCCCCAAGGACACCACAATAAAATGGCGTAGTAGAAATAAATAACATGATCGTAGTTGAAGCGGCAAGAACAATGTTGATCCAAGGAAAGGTTGCTCACACTTTTTGGAGAGAAGCGGTGAGCACTGCAGTTTACACTATGAATCGGGTACTCATCAAGAAAGGCAAAGATAAAACCCCTTATGAGTATTGGACCGGGAAAACTCCCACTATGAGTTACTTTAAAGTGTTTGGTAGTAAGTGTTATATCAAGAGAGGGGAGCATTTGACAAAATTTGATGCAAAATGTGATGAAGGAGGAATATTTCTAAGATATTCCACTAAGAGCAAAGCTCTCAAGTGCTACAACAATAGAACACATAAGTTTGTTAAAAGTATCAATGCCAGGGTTGATGAATCCCTTGAGGAACATGAGGTAACATGTTTCGAAGAAGTAGAAGATGAACCGGGTATAGACTTCTCGGAATCAGTTAAGAAAGAAACTTGCAAAGATCTTAGTGTTCCTGTACCAGTAGAAGCCACAGTAAGAGAAGAAGAAGAGGTTAGTGAGGAAGAAGAATAAAAACAAGCAGATCAGGCTAGAATCATTCCTAGATATGTAAAGTTGCACCACGATCCAAAGAAAATCATAGGAGGTAAAGATGCAGGGATACTCACTAGAAGAAAAGTGAAAGAAAACTCTTGCATAATTTATGAATTTGAACCCAACTTCAAAAGAAACTCTTACAGATGAAGACTGGATTAAAGCAATGGAAGAGGAGCTAGATCAGATAAAAAAGAATGCAACATGGTCTTTGGTGCCCAGACCGGAACATAAAAATGTCATAGGTACCAAATGGGTCTTCGGGAATAAGCTAAATGAAGAAGGCACAGTTGTCAGGAACAACACTAGGCTTGTATGTAAGGGATATGCTCAGGAGGAAGGAGAAGACTATGGAGAAACTTTTTCTCCTGCAGCTAGATTAGAAGGTGTTTGAATGCTACTTGCATTTGCAGCATTTAAGGAATTTGAGGTCTATCAAATGGATGTGAAGTCTGCTTTTCTGAATGGAATCCTAAAAGAAGAAGTGTACATAGAGCAACCAGAAGGGTTTGTCTTATCAAGAGATAGTGAAATGGTGTGTAGATTACACAAAGCCCTGTATGGACTAAAACAAGCACCTAGGGCATGGTATGAAAGACTACACTCTCATCTTGTGAAGATTGGATTTCAAAGAACAAGTGAAGATAGCAAAATCTACTTAAAATCAAAAAGTGATCAGGTTCCAATTTGTGAAGTGTTTGTGGATGACATAATCCTTGGAGGAAATGATAGAATGAGTCATGTGTTTGCAGATGAAATGAAGAAAGAGTTTGAGATGTCTTTGATAGGAGAAATAAAATACTTCATTGGTTTACAGATTCAGCAAATGAGAGAGGGTATCTTTATTACCCAGTCCAAGTATGTCAAAGAGGTATTTAATACTTTTGGCATGGAGGAAAGCAAACCGGTTGGTACACCGATGGTAACTGGCTGTAAATTGACTAAAGAAGATGATTCAACACTAGTGAATGAAAAGGAGTATCGGTCAATGATCGGTAAACTACACTATGTGGTGCACAACAAACCAAATATTGCTCATGCAGTGGGCATAGTAGCTCATTTTCATAAATGTCTGAGAGAATCCCACTTGGTAGCTGTGAAGAGGATTCTTAGATATCTGAAAGGAATAGTTGATTATGGACTGTGGTATCCATATAATGGTGACTATAATCTCAAAGTATATACTAATGTCGATTGGGCAGGTAATGTGGATGACCGGAAGAGCACAATCGATGGAGCGTTCTTTCTCAGTGGAAGATTAGTATCGTGGACAAGCAAGAAGTAGAGTTGTACTTCTCAATCTATAGCTGAAGCAGAATATGTGGTAGCATTTATGAACTGCACACAAGCAATTTGGATGAAACATGTATTGGAAGGTTTCAAGGTACCTGTATATGAATCGTTGAACATATTTTGTGATAATACAAGTGCAATAAACATTTCCAAGAATCTGGTATTGCATGCTAGAACTAAGCACATTGAACTTAAGTATCATTTCTTGAGAGAGAAAGTTCAGAATAAGGAGGTTGTATTACAACATGTTTCCAGTAAGGAGTAGCTAGCAGATGTATTCACTAAGCCCTTACCGAAGACTACATTTACCTATTTGAGAGGTGAATTAGGGGTTATGCCCCTTCATGAAGTCAACTAAGGTTGTGTGCTCCACATCAGTCAAATACTAAAGTGACAAATATTTCAGGATTGATGTATTGAAGGATGCTACTCCTTAGGGGGAGCGACATAGTAGATTTTGGAAGCTTATGCCTCCACTTTGGCATTGTTGTCAAAGGGGGAGAAGATATGATAGATGTATGGGGAGAATATATCTGATAATGTAGATACACTGATCTATGAGGTTTTCAGTTGCAATGCTACACCGAGTATTGCCATCAATGCCAAAGGGGGAGATTGTTGGATATCATTGGCATATGATGAACTGGTATGTTGATATGACAATAATGTATGTTGTCATTGATGTCAATAAGTGTAAGTGAACCGGTATACAGATTGAAGAAGTTGGTAAACCGGTATGAAGAGGCATGAGAAGATTCAATGAACTGATGTCAGGGTTTCACTAAGTGTGATAACCGATTGGTAGTCTCAGCTCTATGGTTATTGGTTTGGCAATCTAGCTGGTGTGATGAATTGACGATACTCTATGATGAGTTAGCTAAGAGATGTGATTGAGGTGCCAGGTTAGCTTTATGTGCATGAAGGATTGAGGCATAAGAAGATCGACTGTGTTTGAAGTCTACCTTGGTAATGATCATTCTTCTTAGTGGTATAAGAAGAAAGCGTGATGGGTTACTGATTCCCATGAGCGGTGATAAATGAACGATGCAAATTGTCTTGTGATCTATTTGAAATTGTAATTCTCTATGCAATATGTTTGGACAGTCGAGATTGGACCGCCTGTGTTGTAAACCTAAGATACTTAGGGTTTAGGGTTTATTATACCGACCTATCTATTGTCTATAAGGTCGATGATGTTTGTTTTTGTAAAGTTGTTGGCAAATGTTGTGTGTATGTATCCGAGTGAAGAGATACTTGATACTTGCCAGACCCGTGAGAAGTAAACTGCAGAGTGTGATTGCAGAGTAGAGGATATGAAAAGGATATGCCTTGGCATGTAATGTTGTTATCAGATCATAGTTTTTCCTGTTGTCTTCTAATCATTTCAATAGATGGAAAATCCCTTTACCAGGTAGCTTTAACATGCTTATTGTAAAACCTGTAATCAGGTGACTCAAGGTCATTGAGCTCTTTAAATCCTCTAGCGAGGTAACCTTTAACAAGGTTTCAACCTTAAGTAGGGTATATAGCCATCCCTTAACCGGGTGATCTCTAACAGGGTTGGTTCCTAGCAGAACCTTATTGTAAAGTCTTTAACCGAACTAGGCTCCTAACAAGGCGAGCTTCGAAAGAGTTAAAAACAAGCTTGTGGGTATTCATCCCCACTGTGGTTTTTCCCATTTGGGTTTCCACATGAAAAATCTATGTGTTATGTGTTATGCATTTTTCATGTGATGTTTATGAAGTATTTGGTTGAAGGATTATGCATGCAGGGTTAATAGGTTATGGTATTTTTAGTATACCACATGCATATGTTTTTGGGTGAAGTTGATGTTGCATAATCGACCGTATTTGAAGTATTCAGACCTATCAGTTTATGGTGTCTTGTGTCTTACTATGTTTAACCGGTATTGCCATGGTTAAGTTCGGTAATGGTGATAACCAGTTAGTTTTTCTTTAGCAAGATAAGTTGTTAAGAGAGTTTTTATCTATATTGATTCACCCCCCTCCCCCCCTCTTAGTACCGGTCGGGGTATTTGTTGCTTATCATTATTCATCATAAACATCTCAAGCAAGTCGTATAAAAGTTGGATATTTTGGTGTTGTACAAAGTGGAGCAAGTAGAGATGCACTAGCTACCTAAAGAGGAGGCTATATTGTAGTTGAGTATTTGATAGTTCCAAGGAGATGTTCATATTAGAGTTTATTTGTAATAAATGGATTTACTATGTTGTATTATGTATAAGAATTTTATATTTTAACATTTTCATATAAAAATAAATTATTATTTTTCAAATAAAAATGAAAAGGACAATTCAATAAATATAATATTTATTAAATAAAAATATATTCTAAAATTGTTGAACTTCAACAAGTGTATGTCAATGTATTTTTTTGGAACTGTAAATTGTATTAAGAGATTAGTTTGTGTAATATTTCTTTTCCTTTCTAACCTTTTAAAACTTGGCAGTTATTTTTTATATGGAAATGCTATGTCTAGAGGAATGGTTGCTAAATTTGTGTATGTTCATATGTGTTGCATGTTTCCAATGGTTTGTAATTTAAGCATAGAACAAAATGACAAGGAAAATATGTTAAAAATGGGACTCTCGCAATCTTTCTATAGAGAAAAATAAAAATACCAAACATAACAAAAGTATAAGAATTTATAATGCATATAAAATATTTCAACAATTTTTTTTTTTTTTTTTTATTTATTACTTTTAGTTATCATTTGCAAGAAGATGCACGAGTAGCAAGGTGATTTTGCAAACAATGTCTTTATTTCAATTTTATAATCTTACTTAAAGATGGATAAAACTATTTATTGGGTATATTAGCTCAATCTTATAATAAAGAATTATATTTTTTCTTTCAAATCTATTGACAAATAATTAAAATACATCTAAATTATAAATTCTTAAACAAAAATTGAAAAACCCGAAAAATAAGAGACAAATGTATATTCAGCATTATTTTCCAAAGAAAAGTCTAGTTTCCTTGTACTTACAAACAATCTATATAATAGATATTTAAATTTTATATAAAACATTAATTAATAATAAGAATTGAGATAGTCATAGTATTAAATTTATTTTTATTTGAAAAACATATTACAAATTTAAATCAATTTATAAAAATAGAAATCAAGATATTTACTATAGAAGTTCCACCATGAATTCCAAGAAACAAACTTCAATTATGCCAATCAAAACCATCCAGACCAGAATTTTAGAAGGTATGTTGCTGAGGCCATTGTTGGTGAGCTGCAGGGAAGACATCTTTTCAACAGGAAGGTCCCTCTGATCCTTCATAATTGTCTAGACTAGAGTTTTAGAAGGTATGTTGTCAAACCAAATGCCCACTACGTAGAGATCAATTGTCAGTAGCTCATAGAATCCAAAAGAAAATTGTTCATTTGGTGAAACCCTTTTGGGATTTTAATGAGGACTAAGAGTTGAGCCAACCGGGATATTCTACTTTTGGGTCGAGGTGCAAATGAGCATCAGAATAACAAAAGTAAGAGGAAGTATTTTAAGAGTAGCCATTGATGAAGGGATGGAAGCTTATAATCAAATCAATCAAAGTTGTTCATTATGTAGCATAGGTATTACGCTTAACACCACATATCGTATTCATCGGGCAAGAAAATTTTGCACCTACACAGTAGTCAATGTGGGGCACAATCCCGGTCTCATCTCTTATGATGTTGGAGTCTTGCACTCAGCAAGACTTGATCACTGGTGGGCTCATTTGGAGCCATTCAACTTCACCAGTAGACCAAGGGCCCATTGACTTATCTGATATTTTTAATAGTTAAGTCAATGTTGTGGTGTCAATAGATTGGCCTTGTAGATGAGATGAATTAACTTTGTGGTGACTACAAATTAGTTTTAATTTCAATCTTTCAATTGAAGTGTGACAACATGTTTCAAGTGCAATAAATCAATATTGTGGTGTGTGAATGTATTAACTATGTTGTGACTATAAAGTATTTCTAATTTGAATATTTCCAATTGTATTTAGCCAATAGCATCTAGATGCACTAATTATATCACGAATGTTGCAAAGTTTTTTTAATATTTTAATTATAATGTGACATCACAGTACTTTTAATATTTCAAGTACAATGAACCAATAGTGTGGCCTGTAAATGTATTAATTGTGCAAGTGATTACAAAGTAATTTTAATTTTAATATATTCAATTACAATTACTCAATAGTGTGTAGATGCACTAACTATGCAGTGAATGTTACAAATTACTTTTAATATTTCAATTCTAGTGTAACAATATATGAATTTTAATATCTCAAGTGCAAAAAAATCAAAGGTATGGTGTGTAAATATATTAACTATCTTGTGACTACTTTTAATATTCGTATCAAGAGAGCATTTTTATGTCAAAGTCATTCCTTCTATGAATTAAGACAACTTGTCAAAATGCATCATAGCCACCAAATTTTATTTCATCATTTTTTTCTCTATTCACAATTTTTTCTTCGCACTAAATTTTAGCTATAGTTTACCTCCCAACACATCTCCCTTATTTCACCCTTCCCAATGATCTTACACCCTATTTTTGTTTTGCGTAATGTACATATCCCCTAAATTTAAAGGGGTTTCTCTTCTAGTGAAAACTAAAGCATAGATCTTTCATATATTAGATATATTATGTGGGATAGTATACGTGCACTTTGTGCACTACAAAATGCAAACTCTCTAATTGAATCTACACATAACCTACACATTTATTTTGTTATTTCCTCCAAGTTGAGAAATTTAAATTCTGTTTGTACATGAAAAGAAGCTCCACTGCCACCCTCTCCTTTTTTCTTTTGGAAATAAAAATTTTCCAAGAGTTTTTAGAAATAAATTATACCTAATAAATATTAGTATATGTTTTAAAATAAAATAAAAAATATTTAATTAAAAATTAATGAATGTATGTTGGTTAATATATTAATTAAACTATGAAATGATTATTTAATAAATATCTAAGATTATTTGTTATGATTAATGTAGGTGTAAAAATTAAATAAAATAATAAAATTTAATAAGAAATTTGATAATGACATGTTGATTATGTTGGTATTTTGGTATGGTTTTGTCATTGATGTCAACACCTACTAATACTTATCAACTCTGGGACTTTGGAGAATCAGCAACATTCACCGGCAGGCAAGTGACTTATGCACAGTCACCGGTATCTGGTACACCAGTAGGATATGATGTTCACCGGCACTTGGAATGGCATGGAAATCACCTGGTTATGTCTAAGATATCATTTGGACATTTTGTCTTGGAGTTTTGTTCATCAACATATTCGTAATTGCATATTTGTTGTTACCGGCAAATAGGTCCAGGTTAAGCACCGGTAGACTTATCTATTCTAAATCAGCACGCCACGCTTTGGAGATGATTTAGTTGTTATTGTAAATGCATTAAAGCTGACATGCTGTATCGGTTATTGCATCGGACATTGTTCTTGTAAATTGATTTTATTGTAATATCCTTTAGAGCCGACCTACTAAAATTGGTCTTAGGTTATGATATAAATGTAAGATCTTATTTGTAAGATCATGTGTGGAATGCGAAAAAGAATTGTGTGAAGGTATATGCGAGATTAAGCATAACTATAAACGTAGACATCATTTAGAAGGTGAAGCAAAGTTTTTGTAAAAGCAATCAGAACTACACGGTATTGAATCCAGCATAGAAAGATGTAGATTTGAATAGTACATTCTTATTGGATTTAACCATCCAATTGTAGTCAATGTGACTCCCATTTGTGATTGAGCAGTGAGCTCTAGGTGCTTGGCCTTTCTGCATGTGCAGACCCCATTTGTATACACATACTATCTGTAGTAGTATCATCTGATTGTGGGTAAGGTTTCCCACCGTGGTTTTTCCCCTTACAGGGTTTCTACGTACAAATATTGGTGGCATGTGTTGTGGATGTTATTATCTTTCTATTTCATTCATTAAGCTTTACCGGTACTATAATTAACTACTGAAACCGTCTACCGGCATAAAAGACTGGTTTACCAGTATTAAGCATTAAAGTTGTTTAAATTGTTTTTGGTTTAAATTTATTTGACAAATGATTCACCCCCCCCCCCTTAGTTGTCTCTAGGACCTAACAATTGGTATCAGAGTTGAGTCCTCTTTTTGTGGAAGTTTAACAACTTGAGGAGATCAAATGTCTTCTAACTATTTTAGGAAGGACAGTCCTAAACTTGATGGAACCAACTATGGGATATGGAAGATCAGGATGGAGACACATCTGAATTGCATTGGGAAGGATATCTAGGAAGTTACAAAGAATGGTTTTACTGCTCCTACTCAAGGCCAACCTAACCCACCTAGCTTGGCTAAAGATGAAGAGAATGATTGCAAGGCAAGAGAAGCACTCTTGAGCACATTATCTGATTAGCAAATCATAGGATTATTAGATAGGTCTACTACTAAAGCTATTTGGGATCATTTGGAAACATTGAATGAAGGAGATTCCATAGTTAAAATTGCAAAACTAGAAAGCTTCCAGGTCAGGTATGAAAATTTGAAAATGGAAGAAGATGAAAGAATTTCTGCTTTTATGGAAAGAGTCAATGAAATTGTTTTGGGTATTAAATGTTGTGGAGGAACCTTAAGTGAAGATGAAATTGTTTCAAAAGTTTTAAGAGGATTGCCACCAGCATACAAAATGAAAGTTACTACTATAAATGAACTAAGAACAATGCCTAACACATCAGTAACTAGGGATACATTGATTGGAAAACTTTCAGCCTTTGAAATTGAGGAATTTGGTCATGTTGCTACTATAAAAATAGACTTAGCTTTTAAGGCATCAACATCATCTGCACCACCATTTGACAAATCTGATTGGAAAGCCTTTTATGCAAGAGAACTTGAAGAAAGCAAGAGAGAAAATGAAGAACTTGAAGAACTTGAAGCATTATTTGCAATAAAAATGCCTAAAGGTCCAGTTGGGAGTAAGTATGAAGGTAAAGCACCCTTTAAATGTTTTAACTGTAATAAGATTGGTCATATGGCTTCAAGATTCCCTGATAGACATGCTAGACTAAGAGAAGAAGCTAGAAGAACATACAAACCTAACCCTGAATATCAGAGATACAAATTTAAGAAGAATAAAGACAAATCTTGTTATCTTGCTGATGAAGGAGTCACTGATGATTTTGATGAGGATTCGGCAGACAATGGATGGGTCTTTGTTGCTATAACAGAAGATCAACCGGCACCTACTGTTCAACCGGTAGAGCAGGCCCTAGCAGCTAAAATTGAAACTAAAGATGAATGGATCATTGATTCAATATTCTCACATCACATGACTAGTGATAAAAGTAAATTCTTGACTTTTCAAGAACATAATGGAGGTCTGGTAAGATTTGGAGATGATAAAGCTTGTTTGATCAAAGGAAAAGGTACAATATCTCTTGATGGTAAGCACAATACTGATAATGTTTACTATGTTGAAGGTTTAAAACATAATCTTTTGAGTGTTGGTCAATTAGTTGAAAAAGGATTTCAATTACAATTCAAAAATGGTAAATGCAAAATTATGAACAGATCTGGTTTGGAAATTACAACCGGTAGTCAGACTAGAGGTAATATCTTTCATCTGAATAATAATGAAAAGACATGCTTGATTGCACATATTGATGAAAGTTGGCTATGGCATAAGAGACTCTGTCATGTAAATTTTGATTGCATTGTGAAGATCAGTACTACTAAGGCAATTAGAGATTTACCTAAGATTGTTAAACCTCACAATCCGGTATGTAAGGAATGTCAATTTGGAAAACAAGTTAGAGCTACTTTTAAAAGCATTCTAGAAAAATATAATAATGCTCTTGACTTAATTCATACTGACTTATGTGGTCCAGGTAGAACTAAAATTTTACAAGGTGATAGATATTTCATGCTAATCATTGATGACTATTCTAGAATGTGTTGGGTTACCTTTCTCAGAGAAAAATCAGAAGCACTTGGGAAATTCAAACTGTTCAAAGCAATGGTAGAAAATGAAACCGGTAAGAAAATCAAATGTCTAAGATCAGATCAAGGAGGAGAATTTACATCTAAGGAATTTAATGCATTCTTTGAAGTAAATGGAATCAGAAGACAGCTATCAGCACCCTGGAGACCACAACAAAATGGAGTTGTGGAAAGGAAAAACATAACTATCTTGGATGCAGCTAGAAGTATGTTGTCTGAATAATATCTACCACATGTATATTGGAGAGAAACAGTAAGCATAGCAGTCTACACATTTAACAAAGTTCACATCAAAGGTGAAACCGATAAGACCCCTCATGAACTATGGTTTGGTATTACTCCTACTCTTAAATATTTCAGAATTTTTGGAAGTAAATGCTATATTAGAAGAGATGAGTATATTGGAAAATTTGATCCTAGAAGTGATGAAGGAATATTTCTTGGTTATTCATCTAAGAGAAAGACATATAGATGTTTTAACAAAAGATTGCAGAAAATTGTTGAGAGTACAAATGTAAAGATTGATGAACAATTCAGAGGAACTTCAAGGTATATAGACTCTGAATCAGCAATAGAGATTTTGATAGATGAATCTACATTGAATCCACCAACACAAAATCCAGATCCAGTTACACCGGTATCATCTGAAAATTCCACTGTAACATAGGAACAATAGCGAATGAAGACACCCCAGTATGTAAGATTGAATCACTCTGAAGATCAGATAATTGGAAACAAGTATAAAGGAGTTATGATGAGAGGAAGATTGGCAAATGAAGAGGTATGTATTATTTCTCAAATTGAACCAGCATCAATTAATGAATCATATGAGGATAAACACTGGATTAAAGCTATGGAAGAAGAATTAGAACAACTTGAGAAAAATAACACATGGACATTAGTTCCTCGGCCTAAAGACAAAAATGTAATTGGAAATAAATGGGTATTTAGAAAAAAACTTAATGAAGCTGGTAAAGTAATCAGAAATAAAGCAAGACTAGTATGTAAGGGATATTCACAGAAAGAAGGAATTGATTACAATGAAACCTTTGCACCGGTAGCTAGAATTGAGGCAGTTAGATTATTCTTGGCTTTTGCAGCACATAAGAACTACAAAGTATATCAAATGGATGTCAAATATGCATTTCTAAATGGAGATCTTGAAGAAGAAGTTTACATTGAACAACCTGATGGATTTTCCTTGACAGAAAACAAAGATATGGTTTGCAGATTAAGGAAAGCTTTGTATGGATTGAAGCAAGCTCCAAGAGCTTGGTATGCTAGATTAGATAAGTATCTTTTGAAGATTGGTTTTTCTAAAGGTAATGTTGACAACAATTTATACTATAAAGTAACTAATGATGACATCTTGGTTATAGAAGTTTTTGTTGATGATATAATCTTTGGAGGAGAAGATGGATTATGTAAAGATTTTTCTATTGAAATGCAGCAAGAATTTGAAATGTCAATGATTGGAGAAGTAAAATTATTTTTAGGATTGCAGATTTCACAGACTTATAAAGGCATATTCTTAAGTCAATCCAAGTACTTAAAGGAGTTACTAAAGAAATTTGGCATGGAAAACTCTAAACCGGTAAGCACACCAATGACTACAAATGACAAATTATCACTAAGGGATGAGTCAACACATGTTAATCCAACCAGGTACAAATCTATGATAGGAGGTTTATTGTATTTAACATAAATAAGACCTGATATTATGAATGCAGTATTTATTGTTTCAAGATTTCAAAGTAATCCTAGAGAAAATCACGAATCAGCAGTACTACAAATCTTGGTTTATGGTACCCTAAAGATGAAAACTTTGAGTTATGTGCATACACAGATGCAAATTGGGCAAAAGATGTGGATGATAGAAAAAGTACCACCGGCGGAGCATTTTTCCTTGGTAGCACATTAATTTCTTGGTTGAGTAAGAAACAAAGTTGTACATCTTTATCAACAGCAGAATCAGAATATGTTGCAGTAGCAACAAACTGTACACAGGTATTATGGCTTAAACAAATGTTGAAGGACATAAAAGTAAAATGCAAGGAACCTATAACTATCTATTGTGATAACACTGCAGCAATTGATATATCTAAGAATCTGGTACTACATTCTAAAATTAAACATATTTCTATCAAATTGAATTTTTTGAAAGAGAATGTTGAAGCAAAAGAAGTAAAACTGGTCTATGTGAATACTAAAGAGCATATTGCAGATATCTTCACCAAACCTCTGCCTAAGGAGACTTTTGAATATCTAAGAGAGCAGCTTGGGGCCATACACTCACCAGTAGTGACTTAGACAGTTGATGATTGTCATCAACCGGCAGAGTTAATAGAGAAATCTTTTACTCTAGCTTTGATGAGGAAGCTACTTCTCAGGGGGAGTAGTTGGTGATGCTCTGCAAAAAGGATTAGAAAATCTGTTTGATGGCAACACACACAAGAGCACAAGAAACAAACATTAGTGTTAGCAACAAAAGATTATCCTAAACAGGCATATCAAGAGAGATATTAAGCATGAAATAGAAAGCATATAAACATAGAATGAAATAGCTAATCAAGATGCTCATAGTTGCTCCTCCCTTGTTCCTCTCCTCTCCAAGTCCCAAATGAGTGTAGCTCTCAGCATCTTTTTGCACTATGGATGCTTATGGAGGATTGAGATTTAATATTAAGCTTCAAATATGAAATGAAAAGCTAAATACTATGCTATTTATGCTAAAATGATTGATTTTACCAAAAAGACAAGATTTTAGTTATGCTATGCTAAATGCTCTCTAAAAATGTCTATAGCCTAAATGCATACAAGTTTTCAGGATCTGGATTATGAAGGAATGGGCTCTATTTATAGGAAAAATGGAGCAATGGATGGCCAGGATTGAAAGTTTTAATCAAGGGTCAAGCTTGAAAGTTGGGGATCCATGTGCACAATTTGCACCAATGAAATGGTGACAAGTGTCAACATAAGATTGGGTTGAGAGAAGAGGTTGGAGGCATTAAATGCCTGAGGAGACCTCATGGTTATCTAGAAGGTAAGGGTCAAGCCTAAATTAGGATTACCCACTGGATTAGGAGTTAATGCAAGGATAAACCTTTGTGCAAATGATTAAGAGATAATCATGGTCAAAGCATTAAAGGCTTGATGAGACCCTTGGGTTGGGTAGAGGTTGAGTCAAAACAAATGTTTTAACCATGTGGGAGGGTTTGAGGTAACCATTAATGGTTATTGGAGACTTTGGGGATTAAGTGGTTGAAGGTTGAAAGCCTTCAATGGTTATCAAAGACTTTGAGCTATTTAGTGGTTGAAGGTTGAAAGCTTTCAAAGGTTATCCAAGACTTTGAGACATTTAGTGGTTGAAGGTTGAAAGTCTTTAATGGTTATCAAAGACTTTTAGGCTTTGAGAAGTGACTCCATTTTGCTTAGGAATGTGACAATAATTAGGGGATGGATTAAGTTAATTAGGAAGGGGTTAGAAGAATCTAGAAGGGGATTAGATTTTGCAAGTGGATTTGGTGGGTGAGGGAAAATAGGATTTTATTAAAATAAAAATTCATTTATTTCAATAAATGTGTGCAAGTTGTATTTGGATAAATATTCAAATAAATATTAATTTATTTAAATGAGAAAAAGGAAGATAAAACATTAAAATGTTTGAAGACTTTGAGGGGAACCATTAAAGGCTTGAAGACTTTAAGGAAAACCATTAAAGTCTTAAGAAGACTATAGAAGGAAGCCATCAAGTTTGAAGACTTTAAAGCCATCAAGTTTGAATACTTTAAGGAAAACCATTAAAGGCTTCAAGTGGGTGAGGATAAATAGGATTTTAAATAAATAATTTATTTAAAATAGTTGTGCAACTTGCTTTTGTAGGAAAATACAAGTGGGTGGAGGATAAAGGTGATTTAAATAAATGATTTATTTATTTAAATGTGAGAGGTGGGATTTTGGGGGATTTAAATAAATATTAATTTATTTAAATGTGAGAGGTGGGATTTTGGGGGATTTAAATAAATATTAATTTATTTAAATGTGAAAGAAGATTTAATTAAACAAATATGATTTATTTATTTAATTAATGGTATGAATTTGGTTAAGTGAATTAAATCAAATAAATTGAATAATTTATTTAATTAATAGGAGAAGAGGGTTAAGATGAATTAATTAAATATTAATTTAATTAATTATTAATTGATGGTTAAATAATCAAATAAATACTAAGTATTCATTTAATTAAGTGGACAGATTTATGTGACTACAGTTGGTATAGTGAATTGGTTGGTATTTTGTATCTGAAAAATAGTTTTTATATCGCTTTGGCATTTGACATCAAAGGGGGAGAGATTGGTATATGCAAAAACACAAAAATTCATGTCACTCTCAGGGGGAGAGATTGTTACTTTGGGGAGAGATTGTTTTTTTGGGTTATAATCTCTTTTAGGAGATTGTTGGTTTTTGGTATTTGGCATTTCTGTTTTGGCACTTTGATGGTTTTTCCATCTTGTGTTGCCATCAATGCCAAAGGGGGAGATTGTTGGTATTTTGGTATGGTTTTGTCATTGATGTCAACACCTACTAACACTTATCAACTCTGGGACTTTGGAGAATCAGCAACATTCACCAGCAAGCAAGTGACTTATGCACAGTCACCGGTATCTGGTACACCTGCAGGATATGATGTTCATCAACACTTGGAATGGCATGGAAATCACTTGGTTATGTCTAAGATATCATTTGGACACTTTGTCATGGAGTTTTGTTCATCGGCATATTCGTAATTGCATATTTGTTGTTACCGGCAAATAGGTCCAGGTTAAGCACCAACAAACTTATCTATTCCAGATCAGCATGGCACACTTTGGAGATGATTTAGTTGTTATTGTAAATGCATTAAAGACGACATATTGTATTGGTTATTGCATCAGACATTGTTCTTGTAAATTGATTTTATTGTAATATCCTTTAGAGCCGACCTACTAAAATTGGTCTTAGGTTATGATATAAATGTAAGATCTTATTTGTAAGATCATGTATGGAATACAAAAAAGAATTGTGTGAAGGTATATGCGAGATTAAGCATAACTATTCATGCAGACATCATTTAGAAGGTGAAGCAAGGTTTTTGTAAAAGCAATCAGAACTACATGGTACTGAATCTAGCATAGAAAGATGCAGATTTGAACAATACATTCTTATTGGATTTAACCATCCAATTTTAGTCAGTGTGACTCCCATTTGTGATTGAGCAGTGAGCTCTAGGCACTTGGCCTTTCGGCATGTGCAGACCCCATTTGTATACACATACTATCTGCAGTAGTATCATCTGATTGTGGGTAAGGTTTCCCACCGTGGTTTTTCCCCTTACAGGGTTTCCACGTACAAATATTGGTGTCATGTGTTGTGGATGTTATTATCTTTCTATTTCATGCATTAACCTTTACCAGTACTGTAATTAACTAATGAAACCATCTACCGGCATTAAAGACTGGTTTACCGGTATTAAGCATTAAAGTTGTTTAAATTGTTTTTGGTTTAAATTTATTTGACAACTGATTCACCCCCCCCCCCCCCTCTCAGTTTTCTCCGGGACCAAACAGATTAATTTATCAATTTTTTAAAATGTCAAGATAAATTTTTTTTAATAAGTAATTTTTTTTATTTATTATATAAGATTAATTTTTCAACTACGAAATTAAATTTTTTCATTGTGAATTTGAACCTATTTATAGATTTGAATTCTACACATGGATTTGAATTAAATTTTATTTGAAATTTGGAACTTGTTTGTCTTAATATTTCTACCCATATCTAAAAAAGTGTGGTTTTGATGAATATCTAGCATTTTGAGCCAATTCTAATAATAAGAGGTAATAAGAATCTCTACTATAATGACTACACAATTAGGGTGCTCGATGACCTATAACAAGTCATCATGTCATCAAATTGTTTATATCATTTATAGTATGTGGATGATGTAATTTATTTTTATTGAAAATGTGTATGAGGTAACAATTCTTGTTTTCTATTACAATTTATCTTATGTGTAAATATTTCATGATTGTTGTGGACCCCAATCCACGATCTCTGATAGTTTTGTGGACCCCACCCTTTCTTTATTGGTTAATCGATCTTCGATGCAAATGTACCCACTATTTTTTGTAGTCATTAAGTCTCGTTCCACCCAATCCCTAATCTCTGATACTGTCATGTCAAAGGGATCCTCACAAGTCCCATATTGATCAAGATTAGGATTTTTGTGCACACACACTTTGTTGTTCCATGATTCCTGAGGTGCCCGATAGCTGACTCTCTGATTGAAGCAATCCCATAGTTGACAACTTGTGTGGTAAGGTAGAAACAAGTGGACCCCACCTCAGCCAAGCTAGCAACTATTGATTGGTATGGAAGATGGAGAAGATGTTGGTGTGGCAAGTATGAGATGAATAAGAAGAGACTTTGTCGACAGAGAATAACTATGTGGATGCACAAAACACAGAGATTATTCAAGAGTATGATGATGTCAATAGAAAATTTGCCCACATGTGTTGGAATCAAGGAAAATTGAGAGGGAGGTGAATCGATGTTCTGCAATTTTTAACTTTATTAACTTGTTCTTTCAACCACTTAATGCAAATGGAAAAAAAAAAGATATGAAAACATAAAACAATCAGCAGCAACACCATAAGACCAAGATTTTATACATGGAAAACCTGGTCAAGAGAAAAACCACGGTGGGGATGAGACCCAAAAAATAAGTATACTCAAATATAATGTTTACAATGGAATGCACATGCATTCAAGCACATTGCCTAGAGCTCACTGCTCAAAATGAGAAGGGCTACAACCCTAAGAAGACTCAATGTCTTACAATATATTTTACAAAAGATGATTGGAATGTCTAAATTAAAAAACAACATCTACAAATGCTAAAATATAGTTCCAGTTAAGCACAAAACACTTATTCTCAAATGCTCCGTTACACTACTCTATTCCACTGTTATGCAATATTCTGAAGCACAAATCCTTTACTTGTGCACGTGAAACTGCTCACAATCGACCACACACACTTATCACACATCCATTGATATATAAAATGATCATACCCATTGGTCTTATATCTCCACAAAATGAAATTAGGTCTTCTACATGTCAACCTCAAGAACACTATACAAATAATGAAATATGCATACATAGTTGGCTCAATCTGAAATCCAATGCATATGCGGACCAAAAATAATTATTCACATGCTTCCCAAATGTTGGCTAAACATCCTCGAGCATAAAAACAATCACCAAAATTACTCTTGTACAACGATCGACTATCCAAGTCGTCCATACCATATTGTTCAACCCAAAAACCTGTTAATCTTAGAGGATCTGATAAATACTGAGAGGGGGGGTGAATCAATATTAATACTGATAGGACCTAAAATTATGTCTTGTCAAATTCTGTTCATCTTGGTTTTATAATGCCCTCTATCAAGGTTTCAAGGTTTAGGGTTTTAGGGGTTATGATTTATGGTTAAGTCTTGGTATAAAAGAAAAATCTTTGAACCTTTTATGTTTTGTGGCTACCTTTTTTCCCACTTAAGACCAAGGGTTGTATTTCGTTGGTGGGGCCATTTTATTTCCTAAGCACTAGGTTGTCTTAGACCGGTCTATGAAATGATTTTCCTAATTCGCTTAAATTTTTCCCTATAGTCAGTCTCCTTTTAATGTATGTGCCTGCACCCATAATTTTCCTAAGTCCAAAATTCCTAAATATTTCAGCCAGTTGATATAGACAGGACAGATCTAACGATCTACACTTCCCTGTGATTGAAAGTACAAGGATGATAAAGACCATAGCATCACGAGATGATGCCATGTGTGCTCGATGAAGAAAGGTGACCCGGCGGTTTGAATTTTCAAATGCTTGATATTATCGGTTCCTAGCGGTTAAAACCCGAGTTACTAGAAATGAATATTTTTGCATGTGCTTATATCAAATGATAATATTTTAATTACGGTCTAAGAAATGCTCGAGAGTTAGCAGCCTTTGTTAAGTGACTGGTGCAGATAGGAGGTAAACAGAAAGCAGATCCAACGACTTTCGTGACCCCACGATCAAAAGATGCAAGGAAATTATGGACCACTTTCGTGACCCCACGATCAAAAGATGCAAGGAAATTATGGACCACAGTATCACGAGATGATGCCACGTGTCCAAGGAGGGCCAAGGAAAGCCGATGGTGGGGTCACTGAAGGTGGTGAAATAGGCGATGAGTTGGACGTGCCACATCATGCCAAGGATGGACCCGCTTGTCACATTGGAGAGTAACTGTCAGATTGAATGGTTTGGTCCATAAAATTTGCCAACTTAAAAGATGATCAACGGTCAGGTTTTAAACATTTCAAATGCAAGTCAAGAGTCGTTGTTTCGTTCGCGCGAGTAGTAATGGCGGATGAGACATTGGCGTTTCATTCCAGGCAGTAATAAAAGTACTTTTAAAAGTTGTTCTTCATCCGTAAAGGATTTTATAGCGATCCAGAAGATATTCCTTCTGCTAAAGAAGGTTGAAACGATTCCTTGCAATACAGAATTGCTATCCCTCAGGTGTAATCAAAACAATAAGTTTGTTTGAGCTCCTTCATCTGTTCTTGAAACAAATTGATGTCATAAATTGTGTATGAAATTATAAGAAAAGAATTTCAATTGTTCTAGGGTTAAAAGCTAAATAGAGAAGAGTGAAATTTTCTTAAATTACTGTTGTAATTTAAATCTCGTGTTAGCCCTAGTCTTTTCTTCCAGTAAAGACATAAATTAATCTATAAGACATAATCTACTCTTTATTCATAAATAAACTCATAGGTCAATTAAGAAGTCTATTTCATTCATAATATAAGGAAATATCAGTAAGTTGATAAAAGAATCATAGATATACAATTTTCATGTAAAATGAAAGATACAAATTTCTCAATATGTAAATCCTTATTCCCTACTTAGGCTTCCATATTGCCTTAAGTAATATACAAATAGAAAGAAGGTGAGATAAATCCATTGATCTCCATTATGAGTCACTTCCTTTCAGTCCTTTGAATGAAGAAGAGAACAAGATTCAGGCATTTTTTCCGCCCAACCTTGAAGCTTACGCTTCCTCGGAATTCTTGGTCAATCAAGAATACCCGACCCTGCACGAATTTTTTTAACCAAAGAATTTGAAAGGCAAGAGGGAATCTGGTGCGTGCCTAGATGATACAAGCATTTTCATTTTTCTAATTCTTTTAAGAAACAAGCATTCATTATCAATCAAGGATATGGTAGAGAGCATAAAATAAAGAATTCCATCTATTTCTATGGATAATTCAAATAATTACTCGGCCGAGTATAATGCCATACATAGCAAAAATAAATAGTTGGAAAAAGCAACTATTCTCTCTAAGATTCCACATTCGGCACTCGTCCCGGAAGGTAACTTTCTATACACAAGCCTATCCATAGCTTGGTTCCCACAAACAAGAATACATTTTAAGAATACAATCTTTTGACTATTTGAAATAACATCTTCCCTATTACTTTTGTAAAATAAACACTATTTCATCTCTTTCACCTAATTGAATACAATCTTTCAAAATTTGGAAAGCAATATAATCTCATCAACAATTTTTGAATAGATACAATGTAAAAGAAGGTGTAACACAAGTATGATTTTCTTTCATATAAGGAATAAAGTATGAGAACGCATTCTTTAATTGAAAATATAACCTAATCACTTTGACAATAATCACTATTTTAAGCAATTAAATTAACTATCTTAATTATTTCAACATATATTTCTCCTAATGATTTCCTTCTTCATCTTTTCAAAGAATAATAACACATATTCAAATAACATATGGAAAATCATAAAAGAAATCGTATACTATATATAAAGCTTTTATTTTCTAACTTCCTTATTTCAAATATAACCAAAAATAAAGAAGATTCCGACCTCTTTACGCTTGAAACTGGTTTGAAAGATCTCTGACGTGCTTCCTCTAAATGGATCTACATCTTCCTTGATTGCTCGAAAAAATATCACTGATCTCTTATCCTTCTTCTATCTATGTTCTAAAACAGCTCTCTCTCTCTTTCTCTCTGCAATACTATCTTAAAATCTTTTCTATCTTCTTTGCTATTTTCTATCTCTTTTCTTCCTCTCTCCATGTGTCCATCTATCTATCCTATGTCTCTATTTATTCTAAATTCCCCTATGATGTCTCCTAAATTTGAGGCTCGGTAAGGGTTATTAAGTTGAAGTCTTCTCCTGCATTACAATAGGTCTTCAACTTAACTATTTCACATATTTATTGGGCTATCAGTTTATCTACATCTCTGGTCTACACGTCTTGGAGAGATGGCAGCTTTATTTACATCTTCTGCAGTTTGGAGTAGATGAGTCGACCACGCATCGAGGAGTTTGCAGCTTCCTATCATTGGCATCTCTAACTCCATGGCACCACGTTCCTGCTAATTCTTCCCTCTGCGGTTACATGCCAAATATTGTGGACTACTTCCAAGTTATCACCATGGAAAACTATCAGTTGACTATAGTCACCGTTAGAGGAGTGTCTTCTATTACGTGGCCGATTGCTTGCTTGGTGGGGGGGGGGGGGGGGGGGGTCGACAACGTTGAATACAACTACAAACACTTAAGTATTTGTTATATGTGAGATTATCGCCTTCGCTGCTAAGTTTACTGCCATGATTATCCACGTCAATGGATATCCAAACTCTTAGTCTGCGTTAACCGTTAGTCTTTGTGCCTAGTCGGCCACCTTTATCAACTCCCTAACTAACATGCAACATAGTCGCTATCTTATGTTTAATTCAAACCCGCCACCTTGCATATTACATATATAAATATATTATATATATTGTTCATGGTTATATTAAAGAAAGTCTAAACTTAAAACGTTTTTTGAAATCAAGTATATAATCATAATTTTGTATATGTATATTCATAATTACATTATTATGAATAGTCATGTTTATATAATAAGATAATAATCGCATAAGCATAATTCAAATATTCATGCATAATTCATATTCACCTCTGTGTGTGTGTGTGTGTGTGTGTGTGTGTGTGTGTGTGTACGATTCAATCGTAGTTATCTAACTACCATGCATATAAAACTTGTATCATTGTAAACAAAACAATCATTAATAAAATTACATTTTCTTATTCCAAAGACAATAAATCATTCTATATAAAGAACGTTAAGTCGTTAAATCACTAACTCTTTTCCAAATTATTTAACTTATAAATAATCATCGAATTTATATGCATATGAAATTTATACAATTACCTAATCGACGCGACCATAAAACTTGTTTCTCAACGATCAAAATAATCAACTTCATACCGTAGAATTCATGTCGACATATAGTTTGCATTCCAAATCAGATTTAATAAAAATGTTAACTCGCTAACTAATCAATTAACCCTAATTTTCAACTATTGACCATTTTCAAATATGCAATTTAACGTAGCAACTAATTTTTACTCAAATCATTTCAATTTAAAATAAGCATCGACAAAGTCACAATTCAAACAATAATGCTTTAACAAAGTCATATTTGCACAAACAATTTCCTATTGTGGTGTGTGAGATTCCCCTAGTCTACCGAAGTCATTAGTTAAAAACAACTCTACCTAAGTCATGTTCCCTGCATCACTTGCACTCAATAATTCATCAGCATTGACAAACCCCAATTAAGATAATACTAGATATCGAATTACATATAAATTGCATGAATAAAATGCATACATCATTTCCTTACAACTGAATTATCATAAAAATGAATACTCAAATTTGTTTCAATTTCAATGCATAAATAAAAACCTACACATTATCAAGAATACGATTCGTGACATCCTTCCCCTCTTGGAAGAGACATCATCTCGATGTCTTACTATTTAAACATTAATCACATAACAATTATATCTCATAAAAATGTCAACCATACATCAAATTTCAAATAATAACAATAGCATACATGCTATCCAAGTTTACTGATAGTTCTGATACTAAATGTTTAGTACAGATGCCAAGCTAATAAGATGAGAGGTGGGGGGGGTGAATCATACAAACTTAACCTTCAATAAAAACAATAGATTCAACCTCGGTAACATATACTTCAGTAATATACCAAAACTGCTAAACATGCAAACTCATAAGCATATAAACATCATAACACTCATAACACCAGATTTAACGTGGAAACCCAAATAGGGAAAAACCACTGTGGGATTTTGGACCCACTAAGAAATATACTCTTCTAGAGTATGCTCGGTTAAAAGAAAATCTTGTTAAAGATTACAAACACATTGCTAGATGTGACCCGGTTAAGGGATTTCCCTCAGATCTGTTAGGATGTTCACCTTGTTAGAAGTGACCTTGTTAAAGGATTTCAAACACTCAATCAAAATGTCACCTTGCTAGAGGGTTTTACAAATAAGATTGTTAATTCCACTCGGTTAAGAGATTTTCTATCACTTTACAAAATAATAGTAATAAAAATCTATCTGCAACTTCACATCTAAAAATGCTAAAGCAGATTCTTATTTGCTCAATACAATAGGACTTATCTTGTCCATCTGCTGTGCTCTATACTCTATTATTCAAACAGGTCTTCAAGCTTCTGTGCTCGGTAATCACTATGTAGCATCCCTATGCATACACTTGCCGACATACATTGTTTATCAACAGTTCCTTATTTATAAACAACTTGCCAACCGCTTAATCTCCTTGATCACATATCCCATGATCAATCATAGCCATCAGATCTTCAAACTTGGCCAGGTTCAATGTATCTTTCAATCTGAAAATGTTTTACCCCGCCTTGGAACTTGCATACATTTCTTGGAACTTGTGCTAGGGTATTGCGGATCAATCTGAGTTGTATATCTTCCTGTCGATTTTCCTTTTGTCATAGATTCTTTAACAAACTTCATGCACAGCATACAAATCATTTAATCATAACCAGCTCATCATCTTTATTCATTCAATGCATTCTATTATTACTCGGTAAATACTAAACTTCACTCAGTAGACATTCTGCCTTCATTAACCGATAGCGATAACCTTAGGGTTTACCGACTAGGTTCTTTGCTCGGTAACATAGTATAGTATTAACCTTACAATCAATAACATATGTAGGATATCAAAATAATCTAAACATCATGATCTCATCATTGTCTAACTCGGTAATAGTTGCCCATTGAATAATTTATTCCTCCCCTTATTCATCACATTCTTTCTATGTCTTTTACCGACATCTTTATACTCATCAAATCATACTTCTTAAGATATGGCAACATCATACTGAATTAGAAAATCAATTTCTTGACATCAATGACAAAATAATAATATTAAGACAGTAAACATCCTTTAGCAGTTATATCCATAATCATCAACAACCTTCTCAATATCCTTATTGAAATGCCAATAATCTTCCTTGTCTGTTATAATGCCAACATTTACATCATAGAATTAAAATCATTGTTTCAAAGATATCCCAAATAATAAGCAACTATTTCCTAAGAAAGCAAATGAGGAAAATGGTGGTCAATCATCTCAGCATCCTCCCATGTATCACTATCCTCAAAATATTGGTCCCATTGAACCTTATACTGAGTGAAATCTCTGCTACGTAGCTTCATGCTACACTGATCTAAGATTCAAATGGGCTCCACTAGCACCACCCCTGGATCCCGTACCTGTAAAGATTACCAATCAGGAATATGAGATGCATTGGCATGACAAGGTTTGAATAAAGAAACATGAAACACATTGTGGATTCGAGCTAGAGCAAGGGGTAAAGCTAATCTATAAGCAATTGGATTGATAACCTCCAGTACATCAAAGGGTCCCACATATCTTGGTGCCAACTTTGATGATTTTCCAAACGAGATAGAGCTCCTATGAGGTTTGACTCTCAAAAAGACTTTATCTCCTACAGCAAATTGTCTGTAAGTCCTATTTCAATCTGCATAACTCTTCTGTCGGTTAGTTTCTTCCTTCAACCTACCCTTTATCAGCACCATTTTCTCATCCATTTTCTTAAGTAAATCAGGACCAATAATGATCCTATCCTCTATTCTATCCCAAGTGATAGGTGTGCAACACTTTCGCCCATAGAGTGCTTCAAAAGGCATCATCCCTAATGATGCATGAAAGGAGTTGTTATAAGAAAATTCAACTAAAGGCAAGTACTCCTCCCATTTGTACTGTTGATCCATGCAGTACATCCGCAAAAGATCTTCCACTACCTAATTAACCCTTTCTGTTTGTCCGTCAGTCTGAGGATGATATGCTGAGCTAAAATTTAGTCTTGTTCCCAATGCTGCATTCAATGTTGTCCAAAATCTGGAAGTCATCCTAGTATTCCTATTAGATATTATGGTTTCTAGAACACCATGTAACCGAAAAATTTCTTGCACAAATTTCTTGGCAAGAACAAATGATCCATCTTTGAGATTCCCAGGTATGAAATGTGCAACTTTAGTCAGCTTATCCACCACTACTAAGATAGTGTCATGTTTATTCTTGCTCATTGGTAATCCTTGGATAAAATCCATACTGATTACGTGCCACTTGTATTCTGGTATAACATGTTGGAATAAAAGTCCTGCTAGATGAACATGTTCAGCTTTCACTCTTTAACATTCCAAACATTGTGCTACATACTCAACCACTTCTTTTATGAGTTTAGGCCATAAATAAAAAGATTTCATATCAGCTACCATCTTTGTTATTCCAAGGTGTCCTGAATAAGGTGTATTGTGCATCTCATGCAACATTAACTTCCTCAAGTCTCCCCTTTCTGGTATGTACATCCTTCCTTGGTACCTCAAAATACCCTCAGGTTCTATTTCATATCCATCATAACGATGATCTAAAGAATCTTTTTCCAAGGCTTGTCTAACCCTTAGGTAATATTCATCTTCTAGAAGGTTCTACAACACTTGTTGTTTCAAGTTTGTCTTCATTGTAACCATAGCAGATAGGTGTCTTCTTCTGCTGAGAGCATCCGCTACTCTATCTTCCTTCCCTTTGATATATTCAATACCAAAGTCATACTCACTTAGAAATTCAAGCCACCTTCTTTGTCTTGCATTAAGGTTAGGTTGTGTAAAGATATACTTCAATCCTAAATGATCTGTTTTTAGCTCAAAAGGCTTCCCTAAAAGGTAATGCCTCCACATTTGTAATGCATGTACAATCGCTAGGAGTTCTAAATCATGTGGTGCATAATTCATCTCATATTGCTTCAGCTTCTGTGATTCAAATGCAACCACCTTTCCTTCCTACATCAACACTGCTCCCACACCTTCACCCAAGGCATCTGTAATTACTACAAAATGTCCATTGGGATCTAGTATAGTTAATACTGGTGCTATTGTCAATTTATGTTTCAAAAGTTGAAATGATTCCTCGCACTTCTCAATCAATTCAAACCTTTTTTCCTTTTTCTGAAGTGAAGTAATTGGTGCTACTATCCTGGAGAATCCTTCCATATATTTTCTATAATATCCTGCAAGTCCCATAAAACTCTAAACTTCTAAAACACTCTGAGGTGTTGGCCAATCTACTATTGCTTTTATCTTTGTAGGATCAACTGAAATTCCTTCAGCGGATATGACATGACCTAAGTAATGCACCTTTTCCTGAAAGAAGGCACACTTAGAAAATTTCCCATAAAGCTTACGATCTCTCAACCGTTGCAAAACTATCCTCAGGTGCTTCTTATGTTCTTCTTCATTCTTAGAATAGATCAAAATGTCATCAATGAAGATTAGAACAAAATCATCCAAGTATTCTTTGAAAATCATGTTCATGAGGTTGATGAATGTTGTTGGGGCATTGGTTAAACCAAATGGTACAGCTATGAATTCATAGTGCCCATACTGTGTTTGGAATGTAGTCTTAGGAATGTCTTCATCCTTAATCCTTAACTGGTGATATCCTGATCGTAGATCAATCTTGGAGAATATCGATACACCTTTCATTTGATCAAATAATTCATCTATCCTTGGTAGAGGATATCTATTTTTGATAGTTACTTTGTTCAACATCCTATAATCAATGCATAACCTCAAAGTACCATCTTTCTTCTTTACGAAGACCACCGGTGCACCCCACGGGGATATACTTGGTCTAATAAAATCTTGCCTAAGTAACTCTTGCAATTGAGCCTTAAGCTCATATAGTTTTGTTGTTGTCATTCGATATGGAGCCTTAGATTGCGGCTCCGTTCCAGGTAAGATAACTATAGAAAAATTGAACTCTCTCTTAGGTGCTAACTTGGTAAGATCTTCTAGAAAGACATCTAGGAACTCCGCAAGGAAAGGATAATCCTTAGGACTTTCCTCAATATTATTCAAATCATTCACCATGACAGAAATAATGGATCATCCCTTTCTTTGGGCCTTCTTGAGTTGCATTGGTGAAATGTATCTCAATTCAAGTGGCTTTTGAGACCCAAAAATTTCAACGGAATTCCCAAAATCATCAATGCACCTGATGACCTTATCTTCACAGTTCACTATGGATTTATGCTTAGTCAACTAGTTGATACCTAAGATCACATCATATGATCCTAATGGTGCAAGATAAAGGTTAACCTGGGTTTGGAAAATGGAAAGTTCTAATTCACTGCAAAATAGACAAGTATCTACCCTCCATTCTGCTTGATTTCCATATTGAACCATCCATGCATTTTATATATAACCAGGTCTAACAAATATTCTAGAAACTACTTTAGGATCAATAAAGCATTCGATAGCTACTATATCTATTAAAATAGAAACTGATTGTCCAAAAAGCTTACCCGTCATCTGAATAGGTGAGGCTTGGAAATCAGCTTGACAGTTGTCGACTGCAATGTGAATCTGATGTTGAGGGGATCCTTGCTGATTTGCACCTCTCTGTGCAAAGGTACATTGTAGACAATTCAAGGTGTAATGACTTCCTCCACAATTGTAACACCCATCCCTAGGTATAGCCACCTGACTTTCCTCTGTCCATATTCTGTCGGGCATTGGTGTTATTGTTTTCTCTCTTGTTTCCATCCTAATTCACTCTTCCTCTTTCCTGAGTGTTGGGTCCCCTCTTTAGATTTATTATCTACTGATTGTTGCCATTGTTGTTCCTTTGGAAGTTCCTATTCCCAAAATTCAGTCGGTTATTCACATTTTTATAGAAGTTCCCCAACTGCTGGAACTTCTTCTCTTGCTTGATCGCTTTCTCAAATACCTCCTCCATAGTCAGTGGATTACGGATATCCACTTCTGCTCCTATATGGGTTCTCAAACCCAAAATGAACTTCCAGATGCGGAATCACTCATCCATCTGATATTGTGGAACATACTTAAGGAGGTTGGTAAACTTCTCCCAATATTGAGTTACCGACATACTACCTTGAGTTAGGTTCTGAAATTCAATCATCTTCTTATCGAAGAATAATTGAGGAAGCCACCTCTTCCTAAAGGATTGTAAGAACAATTCCCAAGTGATATCTCTTGGTTGCAATTTCCTTTCGGACTTCTCATTATCCCACCAAGTAGCAACTTCGCTAGAAAGCTGATAAGTAGCCCAAACTACCTTGGTTTCATTGGACATGTTGCGAAGACCAAAATTTTTCTCCATTTCTATCACCATGCCTCTGCACCATCACCAATATTTTTTCCATCAAACTTCGGTGGGGCTATTCTTTTCAAATCCTTTGCCATCTCTTCTTCAATCCTTGCTTGGTTATCTAGCTACTCTTCAACCCTTGGAGCTTCCTGTCAGAATTCTCCAACCCTTCAAACCTCTTGTTCAAGTTCATTCATTCTGGCACTTTGTTGGTTAAGTAGATCAAGGATTTGATCCAGCCTTTCTGATGAATAATGATGAACAGTTAGTACCAAACTGGTACTGAGAGGGGGGGTAAATTAGTACAGGAAAAAACTTTCCCTGAACCAGTCTGACTACAAAGACTGCACTTAACTGGTAAATAGTAACACCAGTCTAAATCAGAGCACTACCAGTAAAACACAGTGAGAATGTGAAAGACATAAACCGGTAACGCTTAGATCTCCACACAATCTAATATCTCATTTCCACTTCACCCTTATGCATAAACAAGTAATATATCATCAGAAATATAATGACTGCTGGTTCAACATACTTTACCACTTGACAGAAAATATTAAAGCATCACACATGACACACTGATTTTTCATGTGGAAACCCAATTGGGAAAAACCACGGTGGGGATGAATACCCACAAGCTGTTCTTTGAACTCTTCTGAAGTCCGCTCTGTTAGGAGCCTAGTTCAGTTAAAGACTTTTACAATAGGTTGTGTTAGGAACTGATCCTGCTAGGGATCACCTAGTTAAGGGATGGCTAAATACTCGGTTAAAGGTTAGAACCCTGTTAAAGGTTACCTCGCAAGAGGATTAGAAGAACTCATTGAATTGAGTCACCTTGTTAAAGGATTTACACAAAAGCCTGTTAAAGCTACCCAGTTAGGGGATTTTCCAACTGCTGAAATGGTTAGAAGTCAACAGGTAATACATTGATTTGATAACAACACACAATGCCAAGGCAGATCCTCTTTAGCTCCTTTTCTTCTGCAATCACACTCTACAGGTATCAACCCACTTCTCTGGTCTGGAAAGAATCAAGTATCTCTTCACTTGGATACACATATAACATTTACCAACAACTTCAAAATGAAAACATCATCGACCTTATAGGAAATAGATAGGTCGGTAGCATAAACCCTAAACCCTAAACATTTAAGTTTAACAATTCAGTCGATTCAATCCTGACCATTAATCATACTGCATTGAATACAATAGTCTTGAACAGATCTCAAGACGTTCTCCAACATTCATTCTTTATCGCTTCAGGAAGTTGATAACCCATCACACACTTTCCATCGTTTACAAAGACTTTGCATATTCTCGAGGTAGATAGGATCGATCTTCTTCATGCAAGATCCTCAAGGAAATCCTTCGCGGGCACAAGGCTGACGTGGCAACACGATCTGATCTTCATTACAATGCTAACTCATCACAAGATGTCATCAGTTGAATCACACAGGCTTGGAATGCATCAACCGAAAACCCTGATACAAAACTTCCCATATATTGGTTCTCATTCCAACATACCGGTTCACCTTGAACAAACATACCGCTTCACTTTTTCATATATACCGGTTCACATCATCATACCGGTTCTCTTGCCAGTTTGCTTACTACAATATACTGGTTCATACTTCAGCATATTGACATCAATGACAACATACAATTTCATCATGTCATCAAGCTCTGCACATATGCCAACACTTTCATTCCCATTACTAGACCCAACCCTTGTGGTCCTTGACGCCATTGTTTTTCAACAATTTCTACATTAGGGAAATGTTGATATTTCTTAGTGAAAAAGAAGAATATTTGCAAAGTTATGACTTCCGTAACTTCTATCAATGCTCCCTAACATCTATCCTTATAATATAACTATAGAGATTAATACCCATATTTACTAGTAGAAGGAAACAATATAGAACTATAATAAGGCATAGTTAGATAATTTACAAATCTATTTCATTCAAGTTTATAATATAAGTTAAGGTCAAAAATACATATTTATCATCATAGGTATCATACAAAAAACATAACATTCAACTCAAATTTATTATAGAAAGGAAGACATTTTTATTTATAGATAATAAAAGTGTTATTACACAATACATCACTCTTGTGGAGGATTCATGGGAGTATATCCTTCGGACTCACTAGAACTTAGGGGGGTATAACCTTCAGATTCATTATCACTCAGTGGGGTATATCCGTCAGATTCATTATCACTCAGTGGAGAATAATCCTCGGACTCATCGGAGCTTATCACAATTGGCCTAATTGGACAGTATTCTAACTCAGGCTCTTCTTCCTCTATAGGAATAGTCTTTTCAGTAAGGGATTCAGTAGGGCCTATTACTATGTCAACACTTTCTTTCTCTTCAGAAACTGGTTTCACTTCGTGAGGAACATTTTCCTCTTCACTGATCCATCCTCCACTTGGATGGTTATCCATAACAGGCATGATAGGAGATATACAATCCTTCTTGACCCTTAGATAGTGAGCATACCTAGCTACTGACTTACGAGCTGTCTACTTAGTATGCACCATCTCTGTAAGTTTCAACACAAAACTAGTATTCTCCAAATACAACTTGTGAAGTGACTCATAGGTCCTAGTGTTATAAAACTTAGGCTCTGGTACCAAAATGTAAAGACATAAATTAATCTATAAGACATAACTACTCTTTATTCATAAATAAACTTATAGGTCAATTAAGAAGTCTATTTCATTCATAATATAAGGAAATATCAGTAAGTTGATAAAAGAATCATAGATATACAATTTTCACGTAAAATGAAAGATACAAATTTCTCAATATGTAAATCCTTATTCCCTACTTAGGCTTCCATATTTCCTTAAGTAATATACAAATAGAAAGAAGGTGAGATACATCTGTCGATCTCCATTCTGAGTCACTTCCTTTCAGTCCTTTGAATGAAGACGAGAACAAGATTCGGGCACTTTTTCCACCCAACCTTGAAGCTTACGCTTCCCCGAAATTCTTGGTAAATCAAGAATACCCGACCCTGCACAAATTGTTTTAACCAAATAATTCAAAAGGCAAGAGGGAATCTGGTGCATGCCTAGATGATACAAGCATTTTCATTTTTCTAATTCTTTTAAGAAACAAGCATTCAGTATCAATCAAGGATATGGTAAAGAGAATAAAATAAAGAATTCCATCTATGTATATGGATAATTCAAATAATTACTCGGTCGAGTATAATGCCATGCATAGCAAAAATAAATTGTTGGAAAAAGCAACTATTCTCTCTAAGATTCCACATTCGGCACCCGTCCCGGAAGGTAACTTTCTATACACAAGCCTATCCATAGCTTGGTTCCCACAAACAAGAATACATTTTAAGAATACAATCTTTTGACTATTTGAAATAACATCTTCCCTATTACTTTCATAAAATAAACACTATTTCATCTCTTTCACCTAATTGAATACAATCTTTCAAAATTTGGAAAGCAATATAATTTCATCAACAATTTTTGAATAGATACAATGTAAAAGAAGGTGTAACACAAGTATGATTTTCTTTCATATAAGGAATAAAGTATGAGAACACATTCTTTAATTGAAAATATAACCTAATCACTTTGACAATAATCACTATTTTAAGCAATTAAATTAACTATCTTAATTATTTCAACATATATTTCTCCTAATGATTTCCTTCTTCATCTTTTCAAAGAATAATAACACATATTCAAATAACATATGGAAAATCATAAAAGAAATCGTATACTATATATAAAGCTTTTAATTTCTAACTTCCTTATTAAAAAGGTTTTTGAAATCAAGTATATAATCATAATTTTGTATATGTATATTCATAATTACATTATTATGAATAGTCATGTTAATATAATAAGATAATAATTGCATAAGCATAATTCAAATATTCATGCATAATTCATATTCACCTCTCTCTCTCTCTCTCTCTCTCTCTCTCTCTCTCTCTCTCTCTCTCTCTCTCTCTCTCTCTCTATATATATATATATATATATATATATATTTGTGTGTGTGTGTGTACGTATATGTGTGTACAATTGAATCGTAGTTATCTAACTTCCACGCATATAAAACTTGTATCATTATAAACAAAACAATCATTAATAAAATTACATTTTCTTATTCCAAAGACAATAAATCATTCTATATAAAGAATGTTAAGTCGTTAAATCACTAACTCTTTTCCAAATTATTTAACTTATGAATAATCATCGAATTTATATGCATATGAAATTTATACAATTACCTAATCGACGTGACCATAAAACTTGTTTCTCAACGATCAAAATAATCAACTTCATAACATAGAATTCATGTCAACATATAGTTCGCATTCCAAATGAGATTTAATAAAAATGTTAACTCGCTAACTAATCAATTAACCCTAATTTTCAACTATTGAACATTTTCGAATATGCAATTTAACGTAGCGACTAATTTTTACTCAAATCATTTCAATTTAAAATAAGCATCGACAAAGTCACAATTCAAACAATAATGGTCAAACAAAGTCATATTTGCACAAACAATTTCCTATTGTGGTGTGTGAGATTCCCCTAGTCTACCAAAGTCATTAGTTAAAAACAACTCTACCTAAGTCATGTTCTCGCCTTCAACTTCGTTCACCTATCCCTGCATCACTTGCACTCAATAATTCATCAGCATTGACCATCCCCAATTAAGATAATACTAGATATCGAATTACATATAAATTGCATGAATAAAATGCATACATCATTTCCTTACAACTAAATTATCATAAAAATGAATTCTCAAATCTGTTTCAATTTCAATGCATAAATAAAAACCTACATTACATCTCTTAAATACACATTATCAAGAATACGATTTGTGACATTCCTCAATTGGAAGTTGTAGTAGAAAACCCTAGTTCAAAATATGGCTCCCTCACGAAAACATTCAAGACAAATTTATTACATGAAAAGGAATCTTTATGATGATTTCTTGGACCAATTGAAGCCCTCAACAAATGATATACAGCAAGGGCAGAGATTTTTGGGTGGAAAAACCCTAGGGGAAGGGTTAACTGTTAAAGCATTCCGCTTGGTGCATGTTAGTATACCAATGATTGGACTAGAAATGTTCAAATTGTGGTATAGACAAAGGAACTTGTGTTCCCCATTATCCAGTCCCTGACAGTATGATTTAGGTAAGTTAGTAGTGGTGGGTGTCTTCATTAACGTTGACCTACTCAAAGTTGTTGCAAACAGATATGACCCTATCTTGAGGGTTATTAGGGGAAAAGAAGGAGAAATTTTGTTGACTATCAAAAGGGAAGAATTCCAAGAGGTTTTTGACCTGTATGAACCATTTGCAAACCTGGTGCAGGTAGACCTGAATGCGAATAAAGCAGAGTACTTTAAGATGAGGGAATTCATTAGAAATAATTTCCTTCCAATGCATTTGGCTAGAGCAGGGAGCACAACATACCATATTGGCCCTAGCTCAGAGGAGCTATTCCCAATTGGTGCTTTTGCTCCCTACTTTCAGGCTACCTTTTTCTCTCTATGTCAGATATTGGGTTTTAATCCAATTATAGTGATGCCACCTAATTTTATATATATGGCCATGCAAATTCAACATTCAGATTATACATTGGTTTTTTACTTTGCCCCTTACCTTGAAGAAAAGATTCATGAGGGGTTACAGCATATTAAAAATGAAGTGGCTAGTGCTAAATTCTTCTGGTATTCCTTACTCATGCATATGTTCTTGTTTAGAAACGCAGATTACTTTGAGGATACCATGAACCTCAAAAGGACAATTGATAACAAGGAGATTCTAGTGCAGCATTGGAGCACATATATGTCTTCGGATAGACAGGAGGCCAGCTTTCTAAGATTTAATAATAGTTTTGCTTCTAAGTTGAGGCAAAGGTTGACAGTAAACCCGCCAAGAATTCCCAAAGAATTACATGATTTTGTAAAACCCAAAAAGAGGTTGCCACTTTTCAAGATTGAGCATAATTGGGGGGATTTTATCCCTTATCCTGTAAGTACTGTTATCAGAATCTACGGTTTCTTCGGACAGCCACATGTACTACCTTTCAATGTTCCTTTGAGAATGGGTTTTGCTGAGGTAATGTGGCAGATAGGATGCATTCAGGGCAAAGAATTAAAAGGAAGGGGTAAAGGAACAATTTTCCTAGATTACACTACCATCCCTTATTTTGTAATTCTGAAGGGAGGATATGAACATTTTGATAAATTCTTTGCTCCATATCATTTGGGGTTGAGTATAGGTAGACATAGTTATCCTGAGGGGTTCTACAATATCTTCAAAACAAGAATAAAAGGAAGTCTATTGCCTCGTGAGCTTAACTTTCCTGAGGACATAATTAGAAATGAATTTGATTTCATGGCTCGGGAGTAGAGGAAAGAAAAGTGGATAATCTTCATAAAGTTATGGGCTGCAATCCAAAAGATGGATCCAAAATATGACCCAATGAAGGATTTTACCCCATTTTGTGCCAAGGTTGACTTTGTTATGAACAATTTCGATGAAGCTGACTTTAAAGGAGAAGATAGCCAAACTTGAAGAAGTTCATGGCCAACAACAGTCAAGCTCACAACCTCATTTGTCTCAAAGAGAAGGTGGCATGGTAGGAAGGAGACCTACTCATGATCTTCTCATAAAAGAGCAAGAGAAGAAACAAGTGATGAAGAGGAGAGCAGTAATGATAGTGGAAGGTTAGTAAGAAGAAAGGGTAAAAAGATAATGAGTACAGAGCCTTCCCCTAAAATACAAATCAAGCCTTTTCAAGGAATCAAGATCATTGATCTTGAAGACTCGGACAGAAGTCCTTTGCCATCACATGTATCCTTTTCACTTGTAAGGTGGGATGAATAACAAATGGAGGAAGATATGTTCATAGCAACAAATGCAGAAATGTAACTCGATGTTCCTCCTTTTCCCCCTAATCTACAGTTGGACCTTACTCCTTTAGATCTTGAGGGTAAAGCTTTTAAGGATGTAAGAAAAGAGGCATGTGATAAGTTCCTAGAAGATGACACTTTTGTGAGGAGCCCGGCCTTTCTGCAACTAGTATGGAAGATGAAGATTGAGGAATACAAAAGAAGAATTACTGAGAAAAAGGCTCAAAGGCCAGATAGATCTAATCAAGAAAACCAAGAGGAAGTCAAGAATGAAATGATGGAAGAATTTAAGGAAATCACTTTTGATGAGGGCAGGAAGATTATAAGTCAGACTGGATTCTTGATTTTACCTGAATGGGACATAGCAAATGCAGTGGCTTTTGATACAATCAGGAAGTCAAAAGGTCAACATTTCAATTCAGAAGAAGAAGCAAGGTTGGCATTAAAGGGATCATATTTTGTGGATGATTATGCAACCTTGGCAATATGGGCACTAGAGGAAGGACCTAGAAAGCCTAACATCCGTGACTGAAACCCCAATTTGAGGGGAAGCCTTATTATAAATAGAGCATCTGACACATCAAGTGTAGAGGCTACAAAGTAGAATGTTGATGTTGCTAAGTTGGCACATGAGACTGCAAAAAGAGATGCCTTGGAAAAGGCAGAGATGATAAGAAAGTTTGATAAATTTTTCAATGATTACAATGCATCTTAGCAAAGGTGTGTGGAGTTGCAAATGAGAGTGAAACTCTTTGAGAAGGGACAAATAAAGGTTTCCTTTCCTGTACTTACAGGTCCATCCAAGCCATCAACATCTAGGTCATCACCTATGGTCTAGGGAGGAGAAGCAGTTCAACCTGATACAAGTGTCGGTATGCCTAGTATGGCATTAGTCCCATGTATGATGATGATGATGAGATTGAAGATACAAGATCAACTGAACCAACTCAGTCTCATCTTTTAGAAAATATTGTTGAATTAAAAAATAAGCTAAAAGAATCAAAATATCAATCAGTCGGACAGCAAAAGGATTTACTTAGCTCAGTGCTAACTCATTTAAATGAGAAAGTGTATAGTAGTCTCAATAGTGTTCATGCCTTATATTCTTTGTTATTTAATATTATTCAAAAATTTGATGATGGTAAAGAAGTGGCAATTCCTCTATTTACAAAATGGTTGCAAAGAGGAAATGAGCTCAGAATAATGTCCATGGCCTCGAAGTATCATGTGAGAGACCACATGTACTCCAACCAACATATTTGTTGGTAAAATCAATGCAGGAAGCCCAAATTTTGTCGGAGAATATAGAAAGAAAGGTAAGGGAATTGATGAAAAGTTTCAGTGAATTGAAACAAACTCTTTTGCCAGATATTGAAGATGAAGAAGGGGCAGTCAAGCCTTTACAATCTTGGAAGGAGGAGGCAGAAAGAGTCATCAGTACCCAAGTAGAGTTGATATGTGAAGGGCTCAACATGGATATGTTGGAGGATAGCATGGATAAAATAATTGCCATGGGATCATTTTTTGAAACTTTTGAAAGAGGCAAAAAAAGTAGTGGTTAAATATATTCCATACAAGGCAAAAGTTGATGAAGTCACGAGTTTTGAGTGGCCATTCGATGAAGAATATAGTGCGTGGAGTAGTATGTATCTAAATGATGAATAAAGGTTGCAAACAGTTTGATATAATTGTTTTTGTCTTCTAGTGGCAGATATTTTTGAACCTATATAACAAATGGTGGTAAAACACATCATGAGTTTTAGAGGAGCGATCACAGACTTTGATCCTACATCAGCAAAATCAAGGATGAATGTTTGTGTAATAGAATGTAGTTGTATGTAATCATTTTGAGATGACAGGTGTCTCCTCTATCCTGAAGCTTGTTCGCTCCCTTGATTTTTATAAAAAGGAATTCAGGGCTATGAGATGGAGGTTTAGATTTTTGGTCCCTAGAGTGTTCTGAATTTCTATTTCCAATAGCAAAAGTTTAGGTGAAACAAAAAGTTGTAAAAGGTCATTTGTAGAGCAAAAATAGAAAGAGTCTTATGCCTGTAGTCTTGTAGGTTCTTGAAGGAGTTATGTATGAATTGTATTCTGATAGAGACAGCCGAATTATTCAATAGAAATATAATTCAAACCCATTTCTCTCCAGTGTATTGTTCTATCATGTTTTGAATGCATATTATCAAGTATTTTATCATTCATTTCACTATTGTGTTGTATGCATTTTTTGTTCATGCTTTGGTCTAAGGGGATAATTAAATGCTTGAGTAGAATTGCAGAGTGGTAGGGATATTTGCAGGGGTTTTGATAAGTAGTTTTGGAAATTGGGGTTGCAAATATGATGTATTGCAGGGCAATATTATCTTAGGTTTATATGTTGTTAGATAAATTCTGTCAGAATACATTTTATGCAATATGAATTTGTGTACCCAATGGAGTAATCCACTGATCATAGCTAGGCAACTATCTTGGTGTTGATTTTTTGTTCAGAATAACCACTTATTTGGTATAACTTGTTGAATATCAGAATATTTTCATTTACATGTATGTTCTTTTTTTAATCATCTCATGCTCCAAACTGGTTGAGGATCACTGAGGAATTTGCCATTCTTGAGCATTCTCCCTTTTTGTTGAGTCTTTGTATAAGATTATCTGCTTTGTTTCATGTATAGTTTGTGAGTGTGGTGTAGAAATCATAAATTGGCATGGGGATCACCCTCCCGGGTTTTGTAGAGCCTGAAGTGTAGAAGGATCTTGTATCCTTGTTGAATTTGGTCCAATCCTAAAGGATATTGATAGTTGGAAGTGGCTTTCCATAGGTATTTAGAGGAATCAACTTGGTCTCTTCCATGTGGCAATGTAAACCCATTTATTTTGGGCACCAACAAACACTACTTAAAAACTTAACTTAAATTTATCAAACTTTCACCATATCAAACATAAACTAATAACAAATCCATTTACCAGTACCGGTATCTACTAATAATCATTTGTTAAAGTAATATATCAATGCTCTCATTGAGTGTTCATTATCCATGCATAAACTAAAAGTAAATCATAACATCACATCAAAACATTTACCATATGAACACCATGATTTTCACATGGAAACCCAAAATAGGGAAAAACCATGGTGGGAATTGGAACCCACAAGAATTTTGCACTCTTTCAAAATGCGCCCTGTTAGGATCCTAGCCCGGTTAGGAGTTTACAAAGATGCCCTGTTAGGAGTCACCAGGTTAAGAGATTTAGATGATGACCCCGGTTAGGAGCTTTGACCTGTTAGGATCAACCTTGCAAGAGGATTTAGAACTCGGATGTTGAGTCGCCCTGTTAGGGGATTTACAATGTAAGTCATGTTAGGACCTACCCGATTAAGGGATTTTATCTGTTGCAACTATTAGGGAAGAACAGTGAATGATTTGGGTATAGCATGCAACTACTTGATTGAACAGATCCAATTATGCTCCAAATCTACAACACTCTGGTAGATCTTCTCACACTCTGGTTCGGCTTCACACTCTTCTCAAAAATCACTGACACAAAAAACATCAACTATACCGACATAAATAACTTTTACAACTAGGTCGGCAACTAAAACCCTACATACATCAAGATTTTACAATACAGAATATATCAGACCATTAAATAGATCATTACAACTTTTTTCAAGACAATACTAACCGGTGAGTGATTGTAACTCATCACAACAACTCGATATGATACAAAGTTAAACCCTTAGAACACTCTTCTAAGCACTTCGTTGTTTCCCAAGAAATTCCATCTTCAAACATGCCAAAATAGAAATTCATCCATTTATGTGGGTTTTTCCATGTCACCTCTAACATTTGAACTTGATGTATATCACCACCAAGCCAAAAATCATTACCGGTTAAGAGAATTCTTTATCGGTCCTTAAACCCTAGCAAAACTCAACAGAAATCATAAACATGACTTCTAGTTGTCACAACATGATACGGTTCTAGTCACATACATGTTACAATGATACAAACTCACATTCCAAACCGCAAAACCTCAGTCATCACCAATCACCATATCCAATCAAAACATTTCCTCATTTACCGATTAAGGTCCTAATTCCCAGTCTCTTGTTTCATTACTGGTAAGCTTTCTCTAGTAGATCAAAAAGACTTAGATGACAAATTACAACTTGAGTAAACATCAGTAGTCATAAATAAACATCGGTTGCCATCAATGAAAACACAAATAACTACTCAAAGTCATCCAATCATATAATCTCAATCTCTTCATCACATCATACAATCTCAATCACAATGTTATCACCAACAGTCCTTTACCAGTTTAGTTAGCATTCTCCATCTATGTCAATTATGCCAATCATGCCAACATTCTCCCCCTTTGTCATTGATGGCAATACTAAACATCAACATACTCAACTCATACTGCTCTACTCTGTTCTGGACCTTCTCTATTGCATCTCATCTGTCGGTTACACTTCATCTTCATTCCTTCTCCCCCTTTCTGATAGTTTTGTTTTCCTCCTCAAGCTAATATATTTCTTCTCCCCCTTTGATATCAATACCAAAGGTGCATATGTGTCACTGATCATCAAATTTGTTACTACTACCTTTTACACCTCAGCTAATTGGATATCTAAGTTGCTCCCCCTTTGGAGTATCCTGCATCTCATCAATCCACAGTGAAAAATAGTCATTAAGCCCACTAGATTGATGCAACTCCTGCATCCTAGTTCTTCTTGTGTAGGGGTCTGACCCCTAATTTACCTCTAAGATACTCAAAGGTTGTCTTCGGCAATGGTTTTGTGAAAATGTCTACTAGTTGTTCTTTGCTTGTCACATACTCCATTCTGACTTGCTTCTCCTGTACTCTTTCCCTTAGAAAATGGTATTTCAATTCTATGTACTTTGTTCTTGCATGTAACACAGGATTTTTTGAAATATTAATTACACTAGTATTGTCACAGTAAACAATTATCGATTCAGAAATATCAAATTTAAATCCTTCTAACACATGTCTCATCCAAATTGTGTGTGTGAGATTCATTGATGTTGCAACATACTCTGCCTCTGTTGTTGACTAAGAAACACAAGTTTGTGTTTTTCTTGTCCAAGCAACCAATCTACCTCCAAGAAGAAAAGCTCCACTGGTAGTGTTTTTTTGGTCATCAACATTTCTTGCCCAATTTGCATTAGTAAACACATTCAAAGAAAAATCACCTTTATAGGGATACCATAAACCATAATCTAGTGTACCTTGCAAGTACTAGAATATCCTTTTCACTACTACCAAGTGAGTTTCCTTGGGATCCTTTTGAAATCTAGCAACCAATCCAATAGCATGCGCAATATCAGGCTTGTTGTGAATAACATAATGCAACTTACCAATCATTGACTTGTATTCCTTCTCATCAACAGATGGTGAGTCATCTTGTTTAGATAGTTTGCAGCCTATCACCATCAGAGTACCAACCAGTTTACAATGCTTCATACCAAATATTTTCAACACCTCTTTAACATACTTACTCTAATAGATAAATATTCCACCATCCAGTTGTTGGACCTGCAACCCAATGAAAAATTTAATTTCGTCAATAAGAGACATTTCATATTCTTTCTTCATCTCCTTAGCAAATGCCATACATAAATCATCATCACCACCAAAGACTATATCATCTACAAATACTTCAGCTATCAGCATTTTGTCTCCATCAGTCTTAAGATATATGTTAATATCCTCACTGGTATGCTAGAATCCTATCTTGATCAAGTGAGCATGCAATCTTTCATACCATGCTCTTGGTGCTTGCTTCAATCCATACAGTGCCTTATGTAGTTTGCAAACCATATCTTTATTCTCAAACAAAGAAAATCCATCTAGTTGTTCTATATACACTTCTTCCTCAAGGATTCCATTAAGAAAATCCAATTTAACATCCATCTAGTAGACCTTAAATCCTTTATATGCAACATAAGCAAGTAACATTCTTACTCCTAATCTCACCACCGGTGCAAAGGTTTCTCCATAATCTTCTCCTTCTTCTTGTGCATAGCCTTTGCATACCAACCTTGTTTTATTTCTCACAACCTTGCCTTCTTCATTTAACTTGTTGTAGCCCTTCTTAAACCTTAGCAAAACTCAACAAAAATCATAAACATGACTTCTGGTTGTCACAACATGATGCGGTTCTAGTCAGATACATATTACAATGATACAAACTCAAATTCCAAACCATAAAACCTCAATCATCACCAATCACCAGATCCAATCAAAACATTTCCTCATTTACCTGTTAAGGTCCTAACTCCCAGTTTCTTGTTTCATTACTGATAAGCTTTCTTTGGTAGATCAAAAAGACTTAGATGACAAAATACAACTTGAGTAAACATCAATAGTCATGAATAAACATCAGTTGACATCAATGACAACACAAATAACTGATCAAAGTCATCCAATCATACAATCTCAATCCCTTCATCACATCATACAATCTCAATCACAATGTCATCACCAACAGTCCTTTATCAGTTCAGTCAACATTCTCCATTTTTATTACTTATGTCAATCATGCCAACAAATCCTGTATACTAGATCTTCTAACTCACATGAAAATCATCACTAGAGGCTAAGATTCTAGAATAAGGTACTCCAGACATCAAAATATCTTCCTCTAGCTCCACAACACAAAATATTCAATAGAAATTAAATGCAAACCAAAATACTATGTTCAGTCGGATGTAATGTTCTGTCTCATTGGAATTAACCAAATCTTCAATCTGACTTCTAGTAGGATCATATCACATACTGCGGATGGGATAACTGACTTAGGTTGCCATCAATGACAACACTGGATGACTTATGCAGTGTCTCTTGCCAACAATCTCCCCCCTTTGGCATTGATGGCAACATTTAGTGAAAAATGACTTAAGTGTCAGAATCAATACCAACATATGTACCTTTCAAAACTTCAAAAATTCAACAACTCCAAAACTCCCCCTGAGATGAATACAACATTTTTCACTACCTTACACTCCTCCTTTGACATCAATGGCAAAGGTAGGGATCCGCATGCCAAAAATTTACACAAAATTCTATATACAGTGGCATATGTACATACAAACCTTATGCCTGAAAATATCTACAAAAATGTTTTTCAAAGAGATCAAATGATTGTCCTAGCCCTTCTTGAGACACTCAAGAACATATATGAGGCCACTGAAGAGGTATGCTTGTATCTCTACTGACTTGAGATCAGAGGGATCACCTGTAGAAATGACATCCTAAGCATCCTTCAATGCATTGACTATTATGTCCATCTTGGGAGTGATGTGACTCTAAAGTTCACCAACTCTACCAATAATCTTCTCCTTATCATGGTTTAAGCTCTTTATTTTGTCAAGTAAAGATATTACTTGGTCTTCTTGATTGGACACAAAGACAAACAATGGATAAAGTGACAGAGATATGTCGACTAATTGATTCTCAAGCTCCTTTGACTACTTCTCAATATTCTCAGTGAACTTTAACAATGATAGACAAGATTTGTAAGTATTACCATTGGGGTTTACTTTAGTGGCAAATATTTGCCAAATGGCAAATATTTCACGTCGACGATTTAGAAAATGGTGAATATATTGTACCAATCGAGAGTGGTCATGTCAACCGGACTTTAAAAATATTTATCAAACGCATGGCCCAATCGCTCATTGTTTAATGTAATTAATTGTATCTCTATCAAGATTTCGCTAATAAAATCTACATTTTCCACACAATAAATTTAATATTTCCACCTACACTTTATGAGGTTGTCTTAATAAATGGTCATAATTTGCTAATAGCCATATAAAGATTTATTGCCTAGGAGGACCCAATTCACTTGGCATTTTGCGAAAGCGTGTCTCAATTCACCCCAATTTTTGCCAACTCTATTATAATTGCCAATTAATTGGATGGTCCATAATCGCCTCAAAAATTACATAAAATGTGTTATATCACTTGTCCGTAAATAGTGGATGGTGTAATACCCTAAAAATGGTCATCTAAACCATGAGCCCCTAACCTTGACAATGTCACCAAGGTCCTAACCAAAGGCAATTAAATAAATCTTGAGCACACAATTAATTCTTTAATCATCAAATGTCACATAGCAAACTTAATCACTCAATATTAATTAAATATTTATTTAATTAATTGATCATTCCAAGTAAATCATTTTAAATAATTATCTTATTTGTTTTATTGAATATCCTAGCATATTTAATGAAATAAATCAATTTGCCATCAAATAACCAAAAAAGAGGAATTAATTGACAAAAAAAGAATTAAAATTTGAGAAAAGAAATCAATTGGAGATAATCTTGAAAACAAATTAAAAATTGATAAATAATCTCAAAGAAAGCAATTAAAACAATTAAATATTAAAATTGAATGAAATAGAGGATAAATCAGTTTTTTCCTGATTTTATCTTAATTTTAGTTCAATTTCCTTTAAAACTGAGAAAAGCATCCAATCACATCAATTCACCTAGATTGTGCTTCCTCTTGGAAAATATTGACCGCTCATCATCATTTAATCTCAGCCGATGGTTTCTTTCTAAATTTTCTATAAATTCAGGCTCTCATCTCTCATTCAAAAAAAAAATCCTGGAGAATATATTGTTATTATGTTGTTTTTGCTCTAGGTTCATTGA
Source organism: Cryptomeria japonica (assembly GCF_030272615.1). Taxonomy (NCBI): domain Eukaryota; kingdom Viridiplantae; phylum Streptophyta; class Pinopsida; order Cupressales; family Cupressaceae; genus Cryptomeria; species Cryptomeria japonica. Next base: position 566,695,440 of record NC_081406.1, on the reverse strand, counting down.
GAATTTCAATTGAGATATTGCATATTAGTTATTTCATATTTCTTAAATCATTTAGCTTAAATATTCATATATTGCTTAAATCATGTTAGATTAATCTTGCATTCATCTAGCTTAAATCCATACTCATATAGATTTAAAAAACCTTCGTTTAGGTGTTGTCTAGTCATTGGATAGCTTAGCAATCTTAGAGCAATCTAAACTCACATCTACTAGAAAGCAATGGGTCGCTTTGTAATGGTTTATTATTCATTGATTATTGATTTACTAACCATGCATCTAATGACTTAATTGAAGTGTTGTGTATTTCATATACAGATACAGGTCCACTTTTCACACACACATTTTTGGCGCCCACCATGGGGCAGAAGACTATTGTTTCGGCCTCAAAATCATTTTATTTTTTTTCAAACCTACAGGGTTCGTCCTACAATCTCTATGAAATATCGTACGAGTGGTATTACTGCATCATATGACATTCTGTCGAAGCCTTTTATTTGTCGTACGAATCAGAAAATGGTATCGTATGACATTTTGTTCTGATTATCTGATTTTGTCTTCTATCGTCCTATGCTTAGTTCTAACTCGTATGATAAAAGACTTTTGTCCTTTTACTCTATGATAATTGTCATATGATGTTGTATTCTGTTGGGTTAAAACAAGTTTCACTTTTTAGGTTTTCTATCCAAATTTTGATTATGCTAACACTAACCCTGAATCATCTTTTGTCTACCTGATATTTTCACAGCCTAACCAGTTTCTTGCAGGATGCTTGCCAAATAATTTATCAATCAAACATATGCCTGTCAAAGAATAAGAATTAAAAAAAAAACATGACTACTGATACGTTGTTTTTGCAGGTTGCCTAAAGAGAATCAACCAAACATCATGTATTCTTTAAAATTCATTTTTTAGGCACCTAACTTGCTATTTGGTTAAAGAACAAATATGTATTTCATGTTTTAAGTAAATTTTGAGAGGTAGGAGAGTATGCTCTTGTCTTTTTAGACAATCAAAAATCCATACCCTTGAGGCGTTTTCTTTGTTTGAGATTTATACATCTTTAGTAGGCCTGCCCTCCCGAGGAGCTTAAAAACTCTTAAAGTCATTACGGCCAGTGTGAGGGGAATGACCTAAGTGGGAACGGCTAAATGCCAAGTACTCCAACCCACTTTAAAATAAACGTGATTTGATGAAAATCAAGGCAATGGCAGTGCTCGGGAATAGCTCTCCTCAGTACCTTCGAGTATATTGAACCTTGGTTTTCAAGGCTAGGAGACCTCTTAATTGAGTTTATACCTCGACGCACTAAACAGAACCCTTACTACATCCAATTAAAGATTAGAAGCTACCTGGTTCACCTCCGAAAGGGGGATAATCTTTGTGCAAGAGAGATAGTAACTCTCCCAACATACTTGCCATTTCGTGCCCCCATTAGCGTTTGGAATCAGATAATACGGAGTTGAGAATCCATTGCGTGAGACTCAATGGCCATATTCTAATTAGCTATTGGGTGTGTACCTGAGTCTACAAGCAAAGGTTTTCTTCTCTCACCAAATTTTGTAGGGTTTGCATGTTGTGATTGGAGTTACTATTCATACTACGTGTTTTCTGTGTTAAAACTGGAATACCAAAATTGGAGAAAACAAGAAATAACTCAGTGATCAAAAAATCTATTCATGTCAGAACTAGTCTACCCTAAGTTGAAATTTTGTCCAAAACTATTCTATCCTGGTCAAAAATCAGTCCATCTCAGAATTGGTCATACTTAGTTGTCATACTCAACTATTGAAAAACTCAGAATTTTTGTCTCTGTCCTGTTAACAGTCGTACGAATCTGATCATTTATCGTCCTGCACCATATCTTGTGTCGTAGGAGTCTAATTATTTATCGTCTGAGCTCAATCCTCTGTCGTACGAAACTCAATAGTCTATCATCTGTAGCTAAATCATGTATCGTACGATACATAATTGCATTGAATCTTTTGTCGTCCTAGACATACCCATCTGTCATACAGTATTAGGCAGCAACTCATACAAAACACTATTGTTGTCGTCCTGAGACTATTATACTGTCATCCAGTCCTAGAAATCTTGTCGTACAAATCTACGATTTGGTTAGTTCTGAACAGTCATACTTGCCTAAACCAATCTATAGTGAGCATAAAATTGGTTATCATCCCCCTGAGCATAAACAACCTTGATAGTGTACCCCTGTCGTTACGTTGCATGATTTTGTCAATCATCTCTCAGCTAGTTCAAACAAACATCTTACCAAACCTAAGTTAACTTAGATAACGTCTTACACAGGATAGATCATTCCTGAAACCAGACCAGATCTTAGTTACTTCACTCAATCACTACGTTAAACGAACAACTAGCTACAATTTGATCTTGACTTTTGCAACACATCTATCTCTCGGTCCTGTCGGTTGTAAATGCTTTCTCAAACCAGAAGCTCTTCTAAAAATTTTGACAAAACTAAGAATCTCATGGCTACCTTAGCTCCAATTCCCATGGCTACCTTGGCTCAATTGCTTCAAGATATCAAGGAAGAAATATATGACATGAAAATCCAACAAAATAAATCAATGACTCCATTTGAAAAACAAATGCATGATATCAAGAGTGAGAAACTTCAAGGAATGCTAGAACGATTATATGATTTGACAATCAAAATCAAAATCTCAAACAAGCTCACAAGACACCTTCACCAAGACATAGACATTTCCTCCAAATATCCTCTAGAAAGACAGTTTACACCTTTGGGACAATCTATTGAGTCGACTTTGAAAGAGCTTCTTGAGCATAATCTTATCATATTGCCTAAAAAGACCACATGGGGATGTGAAGTTTTGAGTAATTATTGTGCATATCATAGGCATAACAAACATAAGACTTCAATGTGTATGGAATTAAAACATAAGATTCAAGATCTCATTGATAATGGTCTCATTGAAATTGAAGATCCTAATGACTCACCTAAAGAAAAAGAAGGAACTATTTCTAAGCATTATCAAAAACATGAACCTATGTCTAGAAAGGCTCCATATGTGGCCTTCATCTCTTCCATAATGCCTCCACCTCCTAAAACTTCTCAACAACAATCCATACCATCTCCTTCAAACAATGAAACTTCCCATGTTTACCTTCAAGGGTTATCTCCTATGGAAATCCAAGTTAATGCCAATATAGATACAAGTTTCTCACATGATTTAAAAATCCCACATCCTATGCCATCATGCACTCCAATTCCAATCATACCCACTCTAGAAGGCCCTTTCCAAAATGCTTCCCCATCATGTCAAAATATGGAGACCTTCCAAGAATCCCCTACGCCTATGAAAAATCCTATCCCTTCCTTAGAAGTGACTCCATGTAAAGAGGATAACCTAAAAAATGAAGAAACAAGTCTTATCATAAATCAAGATCAAGACACCAAAACTCCTCAATCCCATATAATGATTGAAAAAGATCCTATTTCACTAGAATCCCATGATGATCCCCTTATACCTTTCCATTTCTTCCAAGATGACCCCCTTCCATCTCAAGAGCATACCATTCTTCCAAATCTCATTCTTAATCCACTTCCTAAGCAAGATCATGATGCCTCTTCCAGCTTTTCAAATGGTCCTATTCAAAATGAAGAGTCAAACACCCTTCCTACTCTATCCAATGGTCCTCTTCCATGTCAAGATCAAAGTATCCCTTCATCTCCTTTTCATAATCCTCCATATTCACTTCAAGGATCCATCATGCCTACAAATCCCTCTCATGATCCTATCATTCATTACATTCCACCTCCATCTCATAATGGACTCGTGCCTTCTTTCCAAAGAAAAGTGTATCCTACAAGTCAAAATATTAATAAAGGTAAAGGGGTAGATCTCCACAAGCAATAACCCCTCCATATTAAAGAAAGTGTTAAAGGTCATGCCCTCATGGAAATTTCTCAAGATGTTGGTATCTCTCATAAATCCTACATTTCTCTAGTTAAATCCAAATATACGCTTTCCCCATCATCGCTTCCATCCATTCTAGGTCCCTATATCTCTTCGTCCCTTATGCGGGATCAACAAAGGCACACATCTTCAAGTACCTTCCATACATCTAAAAGACCCCCATATCACTCCCATCTATCCACGCATCTCCCTCCAAGCAATTTAGATACCAAGCATAAAATTCATAAGTCAAGTAATCCAAATGTATTCAAGGATCAACATGTCCCATCTAATTGACATGTCAAAACAAAGCAAAATATGATCCAAAAAGAAAAAGAAAATACAAAATGCCATGAAGGCCCACAAAGAAAGAAGAAAAGTCAAAAGTTATATGGGTTCCTAAGGAACTTGTACAAGCAATGCGCTCTAAGGAACTACAAAAGCATGAAAAATCAAAAACCATGTGGATCCCTAAGCGGTTTCTTGAAGCACAAAATTCTAAAGAAAAATCAAAATTAGCATCCAAAGTTGTTGTTCCTCCATCCAAACCTTCTGATTCTATTCCTCCATTACCTCCTTCATCCATTTTGGGTTCTTATGCCCCAAAATCTGTAACCTTTCCTCCATCCAAATCTCAAAATCTGAGATTCACTTCTCTTCCATATGTCCACCATCCCTCAAGGTGTGTTCCAATGTTGATCTTTCCAACATTTCCATCTAACCATACACAATTCTTCCAACATCCCATCCATTATCCAACACCTCTTTTTCACCCTTCCATCCCTCTTATCCAATCCTTTGCATAAATCCTTGCCCTAGTTTCATTTCATTATCTTGTCAACATCTTTGAGCATACCTTCATAGCCATGGTCTATTGCAACTCATATTCCAAGGGTACCATCCAAATAAGCGAGATGATGGGGTCCTTCTTCCATCCCCTATCATGTCTCCATTATCTTCCAAAAAGAAATGATGAAAAAGTTTTTTTTTTAAATCAGAAAAAATAAAGTAAAGAGAAATAATTTCGTCCACGAGTGAAAACCACTTCATGTGGTGCCTTGGGCAAGTACCATGATGAAAACCTATCAAACATGCATCATGTGTAATCCATTATCCTTTTGCACTTTACACTGGGGGAAAGTTTCATCCATGTACATCCATCTATTATCCTTCATCCTTCATTATCCCTCATTCACTCTATCTACATTTATATCCCTTTTCCACCTTTGATCTTGACAAGGTTAAGGATCCTTGCACGCTTCATGTGTCCTATCTATTACACTTGATCGAGACCCTTTAGCTCCTATCCATTGCTCACTTACATCCTTCATTACCACCTTTGATCTTGATTATCCTATTTGTCCCCTATCCAGATCTATTCCTTGATCTTGATCAACACTATGGACAAAATGCAAAAACATGCTTTCCACAAACCTCTTGACATGGCCACTTCTTTGGACCATATGGCTTTGTTACACTATATCCTTTCTTCGCTATGCTATATCCTTGCTTTACATTGCTAAAATCCTTGCTTTACATCGCTAAAATCCTTTCTTTACATTGCTATATCAGGTCCATGTGCTTGGATTAACGTTGTGAGATAGTCCTTGAAAGCCTCCACCATCATTTGCTTATCCATTCATGTACCCAAAATCCCTTTTGCCTTGCTAGACACTAGGGGCAAACATCAAAAAAAAAAGCATAAAATGTTCTGAACAAAATCCTCAAAATCATAAAATGTCCTGGAAAAAATCCTAAAAAATTATTTAAAAAAAAACTCAAAATAAAAAATAAAAATAAAAATGAAAAATCGAAGCAAGAAAGCATAGACTATCCTTCAAACCAAATCAACCACAAACAAACTCTCAAATTCTGTAATCAAACTTATCACATGTCTTGTTAAACAATCTATCAAACTCTATCAAACATCAACATGACTTATACAAGGAAGGGTACACTTGAAACTAGACAGATCGGTCTTATACGGGGTACTTACTCTTTGAAACCAGACATTCCTATCAATGATGACATAAATCAAAACAATGGCATAGATCAATATGGCTGCTAGATTTTGTCCAGGGTAGTCTTATCTTTTGTACTGAAATGCTACATCTTTGCTTTATCTTGTACATATCTTTTAGTCACTTTCGTGACAACCTGGTTCTTTTGGAACCCTCATGGCTTGAAACCAATCATTGTCCTAGTCTTAGGGTAATGGATTGAGAAATTTACATATCCTAAGTAGTATCAACCAAGTCATCTTTACATCAATGATACCCAGTCATTCACTCTGAGTCAGTCACCTGTCTCCTGACTACTGAAGAATTTTATCACTGAGTACACAAGCAAAACAAAACTGAAAAACAATCACTAAACTATTTGAGATATGCATGAAATTTTCTTTGTGTGTTGTCTTTTATATTGGTTTTCAATTATTACCCCTCTGAGTAACTCGAGGAAGTCTATCTTGACTAAGAGGAGCAAGGATTGGGGGCATAATATTTTCTTTGTTTTCTGCTTGTAGGAATGATTCCGATGATCTGAAAACATCTAATCAGCTAGGCGTCTGTGATAAGTGCCTTCACATTAAGGTGAAATCACCACACATACCTCAACTCCGCTTATTTGTATGCTACAGGGAGGTTCCCATCATTTTTTTGTCTATTTTGAGGGAATTTCTTTATCATGCAATCCAGGTCCTTGTGAAATCTGTCCAAGGATATGAACGAAAAAAGGGTCATTGCGGACAAGATAATTAATATTGCACATAAAAAGAAAGGAACTCTAATCTGCCTGTTATGTTTGTTAAATGCTCAATGATGAAAAATTAAGCTTTTCAAATCTAGTGACTAGGTTTTGGTTGCATCTCCTGAATTTAGAGTGATTTCGGTATGGTAGCACTGCTCTCTTTATCTTCTGAATGAGAGTTGGAAGCTTCATCATTTCTTAGCTAAGTGGTCTCTTTTTCATCATCGTTTCTTCGATTGAGTACTTGTGTATTGAGATGTTAGCTGCATACATGAGCATCTTCTATAGACCCATACATTTCATTTTATACTTATTTGCATTGATATTATTGCATGAAGAAAAATAAACATTTTCATTACTAGTTACTCATTCTCCTCATTTATTTGCATAAAAAGAAACAAAACAACAAACAACCATATTCATCTGCATTACATACATCCATACTAAAAATATATGCATACATATAGAATAAAGCATATAGAACAACATCTCATAATCAATCAACACAAGTACAATGAAATCAAATCAAGAACTCGTAAATCGGCTGTCCTGAGTCCATTTTCAAGATCAAAATCGAAATCTGACGTCAATTCTCTCACCGCAATTTCATAAAATTTGCACCACTTGGCACTTTTCATCAAAAGCTCATTCTTTCTTCAATTCGCGCTCATTTTCTAATGAATCAATGCTAAATCTCTATTTATTCTATAAATCAACTTTATGCTCAATTTCTCATCAAGCCAAATTTTCAAAAATTCCTCTGAATCATTTGTGCTCAATTCATTATCATTTCTCAAAATTGCCTATCATCATGTACCCTCACTATCTTTCGATTTCCCTCCCGAGGGGGCATACTCATGACCTTATGACCTCACATCTTCAAATGTCAAGAAAATTTTCAAATCTTCAAGTAGCTAAGCTTCATCAAATCAATCTCTAGGGGCATATCAGTTTTATCACTTCATATCAAACTAATATTTGCCTTCATCTGAATCAATCTCTTAACGTTAATTAGTTTCATCACTTTTCATCAAGCTGATTATTCGTTTAAACTCAATCAAGGGTTTAAAGAGTATCTTTGATCACACTCAATCTAAGGAGGTGTTCAGTTTCATCGCATCAAATCAAGCTAGACAGTTTATCTTCGCTCATCGTGTCTTGATCAATCAAGTTCAAGATCGATTTTATCTTCACTCACTGTGTTTAGTTCAATCAAGTTCTATATCAGTAAGATCCACTTCTTGATCAATCAAGTTCAATTTTGGTATCTTTGCTCTCTATCATTACTAGTTCAATCAAGTTTGGGATCAGTATCACTTTAATCAACTTTGTTCAGCTTCATCGCTTCAAATATGGCTAAACACCTCTCTCTTCATCTGGTTCGTGATCAATCAAGTTTAGAACTGGTATCTCCTAGACATCAACTATTATTTGAACCAACGCGTTGCTTGCACATTAATTCAAAGAGGGGCAAATGCAATACCCTAAAAATGGTCATCTAAACCATGAGCCCCTAATCTTGACAACGTCACCAAGGTCCTAACCAAAGGCAATTAAATAAATCTTGAGCACACAATTAATTCTTTAATCATCAAATGTCACATGGCAAAATTAATCACTCAATATTAATTAAATATTTATTTAATTAATTGATCATTCCAAGTAAATCATTTTAAACAATTGTCTTATTTGTTTTATTGAATATCCTAGCATATTTAATGAAATAAATCAATTTGCCATCAAATCACCAAAAAAGAGGAATTAATTGACAAAAAAATAATTAAAATTTGAGAAAAGAAATCAATTGGAGATAATCTTGAAAAACAAATTAAAAATTGATAAATAATCTCAAAGAAAGCAATTAAAATAATTAAATACTAAAATTGAATGAAATAGAGAATAAATCAGTTTTTTCCTGAGTTTATCTTAATTTTAGTTCAATTTCCTTTAAAACTGAGAAAAGCATCCAACCACATCAATTCACTTGGATTGTGCTTCCTCTTGGAAAATCTTGACCACTCATCATCATTTGATCTCAGTCGTTGGTTTCTTTCTGAATTTTCTATAAATTCAGGCTCTCATCTCTCATTCAAAAAAAATCCTGGAGAATATATCGTTATTATGTTGTTTTTGCTCTAGGTTCATTCAGAATTTGCATTGAGATATTGCATATTAGTTATTTCATATTTCTTAAATCATTTAGCTTAAATCATGTTAGATTAATCTTGCTTCATCTAGCTTAAATCCATGCTCATATAGATTTAAAAATCCTTCGTTTAGGTGTTGTCGAGTCACTGGATAGCTTAGCAATCTTAGAGAAATCTAAACTCGCATCTACTAGAAGGCAATGGGTCGCTTTGTAATGGTTTATTATTCATTGATTATTGATTTACTAACCATGCATCTAATAACTTAATTGAAATGTTGTGTATTTCAGATACAGATACAGGTCCACTTTTCACACACAAATGGGAATGGGCAAGTTGTCTTGCTGAGGTTGAAAAAGAAGATGTAAAGGAAAAAATAAGAGAGACAAACTTTATTGTGTTGTCTTTAGACGAAGTTAAGGCAGTAGATAATACTTTGTGGGTATGCATGCATGTTTATACTGTACAGAATCATGCCTGCCAACCTCATCTACTATCTATTGCTAAAATGAAGGATAGTGTGACAGCAGAAAATTTATTTCAACTAGTAAAGAGTTGTTTAATTGAATATGGAGGTATGAATGACATGATGATTGCCAAAACATTGGTGTGTGTTGGAGCTGATGGAGCTTCAATAATGCAAGATCATGGGAACGGTCTTTGCACAAAGATGGAAACTTCTTGTGCACCCTACATTATTGGCATTCACGGCATGGCCCATAGAATGAATCTAGCTTTTGGAATTGTGAGCAAGCATGCTCCAATAAAAAAAAATTAAACATTTAATCATAGAGCTCTACTCACACTTCTGTCAAAGTTCCAAATGATTTATGGAATTTTGAAACACTTTGTTGATGGAATAACTAATGGGAACAAGCTTCTTAAGGATAATGATACCAGATGGATCTCTTTGGATGGACCAGCACATCAATTTTTTTCATAATATTCATCCTTGATTGGACTGTTTCACACAAATTGCGACGAATCACAGCAACCAAAATTTCTTGACTTGCTTTGGAGGTTAAGTAATATAGAGACACTCTTAACTTTAGCCCATGTTAGAGGAAATGAGAAATATTATGAAAAAATCCCAACAAAGAGATATCTATATTGCAAAATATGCTAAGTTGCGTAAGATGACATGCCTCACCCTCGATAATCTCTATGGATCTTAACCAACATTATCTAATGAAAAATTTGCTAAGTGGCAGACACTCATAGATTTGAACATAAATTTTTATAGATCAATGCAAACGGGGAGTTATTTGCCAGTGGACGTGGAGTTGAGATACCAATGCACTACTTTTTCATGGTTGAGCCTAAGGAACCAAGAAAGCACCCCAAGAAGCGACTAGCAAGAGTCACGAGGGAAGAGTTTAGCAAGATTGTTGAGTCTATAACTGCTTTTGTGAAGAAAATTGCCTATGATCTCTCCTTACATATTAGAAGCATATTCCCTCTTGAGAAACTACTTGAAGCCATTTCTGTTGTGTTTCCTCAATATTGGAACCTCAAGAGTTTAGCTAATTTTTGAACTA